>NC_051083.1:69657072-69981603 GCF_004664715.2 Peromyscus leucopus
TCCAAGTTGTTGGGTTTCACAGGATCAGCAGTTGGGCCGTGGGTTGTCCCCAGACAGAGTGTCCAGACTCGCCCTGGTTCCAACCCACGGAGATAGCCTCTTCCCCAGGTTTTGGGGCTAGGGGCGTCCCTGTTCCAAGCTGCATCCGCCCCTCTCCGTCCCTGGGCCTGTCCACCCCTGTAGCCCGCTGCCACAGGCCCACCTGCGTCCACCTGTCTCTGCCGCTGGGCCTGTATGTCCCTGTCAGCCACTGCTGGGTCTGTCCGCCCAGTAGGTAGATTTTTAAGAGTAGTCATAGAACCTATAGCCCTCAATAAAATTTTCACAAAAGTAGACAAAGTCTTAATTCTCTTAATTTTAACTCTCTTCAGACCATTGCACACAACTATTCTTGAAGAACTCTTTAGATGTGCAAGACATAGTATACAAACAAAAGTAATATGAACAAAAAAGACAGCATTGCCTCCACCCCCAGAAAGTTATCAATCCCAAAATAATGAACTCCAATGAGAGAGATCTATGAAATCTTCTGGATAAGAATTAAAACAAAGGATTTTAATTATTATAAAACAACTCAAAGAGACAAAAACAAAAACAAATTGAATGAAATGAGAAAAGCAATAGATCATAGGAAAATTAAATTCAATAAAGAGAACTGACAATGAGAAAGCCAACTGAAATAGTATTAGAAATAAAAAATTCAATAAACCAAATAAAACCATCAGAGGAAAGCAACAGACTATATCATATTGTAAACAGAATAAAGCAAAGGATGGACTACTCAGCCAATATCAACAATAGATTAAAAAAAGAGAGAGAGAAATGAAAAGTGCATAGAAGAATTTTGAAATACTATAAAAAGACTTAATCTTAGGATTCCAAGCATAGAAAAAGAAAGTCATAATGAATACTTTCAGTAAAATCACAAATGAAAAATTCTAAACCTAGAGAAAGAGACTTCCACCCAGGGATAAGAAGCCTACATACCATCAATTGGACAGGACCAGAAGAGAAATAACATGTTATTGTCAAAACAGAAAAAAATATAAAAAAGAAAGGCTATTAAAGCTACAAAGAGAAAGTTCAAATTATTTATAAAGGTTGGCCTATCAGAATAAATCCTTTTTTTCCCCAAAGAAATGTTTAAAATCAGAAAGGTCTGGAAAATTGTATTCTGAGTTCTAAAAAATCACAACTGTCAACACAGATTGTTATACTCACTGAAACCTTATTAATTATTGAGGGAGAAATTAAAACTTTACATGATAAAAACAGAGTGAATGTAAATTCTGATATTATCTGCATGGAATTAAAGTCAAATACCATAATTTAAAGGACAAGGTTCTTTTTTTCCCCAGCATAATATTTTTATTATTTGGGAGTTTCTTATAATGCACCACAAGCACACTCACTTCCTAGTCTTCCCAGGTCCAACCCCCACTCTTGTGACCCCTCCCCCAAAAAAGAAGAAAGGAAAAAAAGCCAAGTCCATTTTTTTTGTTGCCCATATACTCACTGAGGCATGGTCAAACCCCCAGTAGCCAGCCCCTTAAAGAAAACAGAATCTTTTCCCACCCCTGCCAGAAGTCATCAACTGTGAAGAGCTATACTTCTGGATCCCTATCACAATTTTAAGAGTTATCCTCAATGGCTTCCTTTCTAGATTGTTTTTTTTGGGGGGGGGCATAGGTGGGAGTGGGGGTGGAGGGAGAGATTGTCACAGAAGCCTTATATGTCTCTCAATCTCAGCCGTGATTCTACAGTCATTGATTCCACTGTAAAAGAAGCTTCTTTGCCCTTTACAGTTAGTGGCATCACAGATCATAGACTTCCACATTGTTTCTGGTGAAAATACTGACCGTGAAACTCAACATGGCCTCCAGGAGCACAGACCATGGATTTCCACATACCCTGTGGTGGTAACACATGGTAACACATGTTTTCCTGTGGGTGCATAGATCATAGATAACCACATGGCCTCAGGTGACAGCATGGACCACAGACCTCAACCTGGCTTCTGGAGTCAACACAGACCACAGACATCATCATGGATTCAGGTGGCAGCACAGACTATGGACATCCACATGGCCTTCAGTGGTAACATGGGCCATGGACACCAACATAGCCTTTGGTGGCAGCATGAACCACAGAAGTCAACATGGCCTCAGGCAGCAGCACAGGCCACACACACATCAACTTGGCCCCCAGCAGAAGCAAAGCCCATAGACACCAACATGATTTCATGTACCAGCACAGACTATAGATACCCACATGGCCTCTGGCTGCATCAAGACCATGGACACCAACATAGACTTCGGTGGCAGCATGGACCATGGACATCAATGTGGCCCTCAGTGGCAACATGGACCACAGACATCTTCAGAGACAGCACAGACCATGGTCATCCACATGAACCTCTGGCATCAACACAGCCCGGGGCAGCAGCACAATGCTCTAGCCATAGCATCACAAATACCAACAGAGCCTCTGGGGACAGCACAGACCCTGGAGTTCTTTCAAGGAGAAGGACACAGTTCTTAACGAGTCTTCCTTTACTTCTGATATTAGCTGCAAGTAGGATCCCTTGTTTAGTTTCATTTCTTCCTAGTCCTTTATAGATTTGGGGTTTCAAACCCTCTCACATTTGGAATAATTCACTAGAATAACTCAAAGAACTCAAGAGGCACTATGATTATGATTATCATATTTTGATAAAGATTACAAGTAATCAGCTAAGTAGTATATAGGGTAAAGTCCGGAAAAGTTTCAAACACAAGGATGTCTTTTCCTATGGAACTGAAAAAAAAGTATATTGATATATTTCATTATACAAGCAGAGCTGATAGCCCTGTGGTTCAACTCAATATGTGATTCCCTTCCCCAGAAGTCAGATAACTGAAAGCTCTCCCACAAAGCAAGCTAAGTGAAGAAAGTGTTTCAAAGAAAGGAAAATGATCAATTGTGTAAAATACTGCTAAAATATAAAATAAAATGAAAATGAATGTTGAGTGTGCATTTGGACAACACAGAGGTCACTGGTGTCATAATATGTCAATGGAGTGATGAGAATAAAATGTAACTGGAATGCATTTAGCAGACAATGAGATAGGGAACAGTGGAAAAAGTTAAGCATGATGCTTTTGAAGAGGAGATTTGCCATGAAGATTATTATAAATAAGTAAAGGACTGATGATAGATAAAGGGTTTGACATTCAGAAATACTTATGTTGCTGATGATTTTAGCATTTAAGATGTGAGCTATGCTGACATGGTTGTAAGATGAAGGGGTAATGTACAGGACAACCTGATAATGTAGAAGCAAAAGCTTTTTAACTTTTAAGTGTATTAAAGTAGATTATATAGGAACAGCTTTTGTTAGATGTGCTAATTTTTTAAATAGCTTCTGTTTTCACAGTGAAACAAGAGCACAGTAAATCAGTTAAAACTGCAAACATAGGAGGCATATTGAATTTTTGAAAACAGAAGATAAAAAATTGTTGGAACAAGAGGAAAGTGGAATGAAAAAGAACTAGAATAGTCTGATCACCAAGTACTGGGAGTCCACTTGAAACCATCTTCTTAAAATTAAAGTGAAACAGCAGGTAGTGATACAGTGTTAACAATTTATGTGATTCTGCACATTGGAAAATGGTATTCTAGTACCCCCAGCTATCTTCCCAGAAACAGAGAAGTGTATCAGAATTTCATTGTAGCACATAGTGTTTGAAACAGAGTGAATTCTGCCTAGTTGTCCTCTCCTAGGCCTCTGATCTATCTATGTAATTTCTTCCATTTTAAAAAGGAAATTTCTCTTTTAAAAATTGTCAGTCATCTGTACAAAGAAGAAAAGAGCAACAGTATTTCATTCATAAATTTACTATAAATGTTAGAAGAAAATGTTTATCAAATATTTTATTTGGGATTATTTCCACTCATTGTCACCATTATCATTTTCCTAGTGTCACTGAAATCATGTGAGGTAGATAAAAGTTAAAAATGAGCCCAGCTTCCAGAAAACAGCTCTTTTTGATATAATTCCTGAAAAGTCTGGACATAGCTTTGCTGGAGCCAGAGTGAATGGTGATGAAAGGGATCTAGAATAATTAGATCACCTAAAAGTGCCAGGAAACCACTGAATCCATCATCACAAAATTAAAATGAAATGGCAGATAGTGATGTTAGTGATAGCTTATTTAATTTATAGCCTGAATAAGCCAGAGAAATGTTTGCTATGACATCATTTCTGCATGAGGATACTGACAAGACATGTTATTCTTTGACACCCTATATAGATAGACTCTTATTTCATTATTAAAGAACACCAGGTAGGGTTGATCTGGGCTTTACTGCATACCAGTGGGGATGAAGGAAGAAATATACAGTTGGTTACATTTTTTAATCATGTCTTTTATTTTTGAGATTATAATATTGTTACATCACTCCTGCTTTCCCCCTTTTCCTTCCAAACCCTCCCACATAGCCCTCTGTGATGGCTATTCTTTGTTGTCAACTTCAATACATCTGGAATTGACTAAAACCCAGGTTCTGGGCACACCTGTGGGGGTTTTTCTTGGTTGAATCATCTGAAGTGGAAAGATACACTCTAAATCTGGACTGTGACAGCCTACATAAAGGACATGGATGATGGAAGCTCTTGCTCTTTCCTGACTTGCCCCCTTCTGGCAAATGCATTCCTTTACTGGTTGTATTAGAGCCTACATTTTTGATATTCTGACATACACTGAAGACCAGATGAGACATTCAGCCTTGTGGACCAAACAACTATTTGAATTTTGGACTTCCCTTTGGGAGACTGCCAGTTTTGGAATAGTCAGACCACAGCCTGTAAGCCATTCTAACAAATTTCTAATTCTATCAGTTCTGTTTCTCTAGAAAACCCTAACTAATATATACTCTTTACTCTCTTTAAATTAATGGTCTCTTTTCTCATTAATTATTATTGCATGCATATATGTACGTATATGTGTGTGTGAGTGTGTGTGTGTGTATGTGTGTGTGTGTGTGTGTATGTGTGTGTCTGTCTGTCTGTCTTAGGGTTTCATAATGCTGTGAAAGGACACCATGACCATGGCAATTATTATAAGGAAAACATTTAATTAAGGTGGCAGCTTACAGTTCAGAGGTTCATTCCATTACCATCATGGCAGGGAGCCTGGTAACATGCAGGCAGACATGATGTTGGAGAAATAGCTGAGAGTCCTACATCATGTAGGCAATAAGAAAATGACTGATTCACTGGGCAGTATCCTGAGCATAGGAAACCTCAAAGCCTGCCCCCACAGTTATGCATTTCCTCCAAGTCCATACCCACTCCACCAAAGCCACACGTCCTAATAATGTCACTCCCTATGAGATTATGGGGGCCAATTACATTTAAACTGCCACACTATACATGTATATTCCTAAAAATAACCTGCTTAGTCTGTGTAAGGTGAATTATATGTTTTCAGGAATGACCATTTGGTATTGGATAACCATTTGGTGTGATCTTCCCTGGGGAAGACTACTTCTGCCACTTCAACATTCCTTCATTTCCAGTAGTCCTTTTTTGTAGAGTTGAGGCCTTGAAGACTTTTCCCAGTCCACTTTGGCATGTATATTGTTATTGTCCTTGTTCAGCTCATGTTTAGGCAGTCATGTTCGTGAGATTTTATGGATGTAGCTTCTGAAATTACCTGGAGACTAAATAATACAACTCCAACACCTAAGTCTCAGGGAACTTTGTGAAAGAGGTATTAAGATTTTAAGAGGCAGGGGATCAGAAAACAACTGACACATTTTCACCTAATGACATGGGGACAAACAGAATTTCTTAATGTTATATTGATAGTAAATGTTAGAATCCTACTAAACAGTAACATTTCATTTGTGTTGTTGACCTTTTTTATCATTTACAGTGGCATTCCCTTAAGCAACTGCTGTCCTAATCAGCAATTGCAACTCCTCCCTACCAGCAGCAGTTAAGGCCACAGATATTAAAGGAAACTTTATCCAGATCTCTATCCCTTTAAAGAACTCTCCATCCAAAGGTTGAAGTGGAATTCTGCTTGCTCAGAGAGGCTGAATAGCAAGTAGCTAACTTTCTCCCTTTGCTTGTGTCTTCCAAAAAACTGGGTATCCTTATACTCAGCCCCCAATTAAGAACCCTTGCTATACATGGTTCCTCCCTACCACTTCCTGTCAGCTACTTATTTACTCAGCCTCCTGCTTGCCGGATAATTTTATTTAATCAAACAAATGCAACACGTCTTTGCATTGCTAACAAAAGCAGTAGGAAAACATTCAACACACTTTAAAATAATATTCCACATATAATGGCACAGGGTATACATTACCATTCTAGAACACAGGGAAGGGAGCAGAGTGAGGAAATACTGGACTAAAGCAAGTCTGAAACCGAGCTGGGAAAACTCCAAACTTTGCATCTCTATGTCTGATGTCAAAAGGTTCTCATCTCCAACTCCATTCAGCATTGTTGTCTACAACACACTTCTTTTTCTTGGGCTGGTTCTGCTCCCTGTTAGCAGCTCTCCTTGTCAGGTATCCCACAGTTCTGGCATCTCTAATATCCTGGGGTCTCCAAGGCAATTCAGGCTTCAACTTCACAGCTTCACACAATGACCTCTCTACTAGGCCTCCATTCAGGGACATCCCTGACACATTCCTGGCCTCAGTGGGTTTATTCCATAACTACTTTCTTGTATACTTAACTCTAAAGCCAGAAACTGTCAAGTTCTCCTGCTTCCTGGGGCTGGAACATGGCCTCCTTGTTTAATTCCATCTTCATCAGCTTTCTGTTTCCTTCACTGCCTATTGTTGAAAGTATGTGGTCTTTTTTTTTTTATTTTATAGGGAATTACAGTTAAGAAATTGCATGAATCTCAGAAGAGATTCTGAGCTTTGGACTTTTAAACATTGTGGAGACTGTGGTAGACTATGGGGATTTTTGAAGTTGGACTAAATGCATTTTCCATTAGGATGCTGTTAAGAGCTTTTGGGGGCCTTATGAGGAATGTGGTGATTTGAAAGAAAATGGCCCCCAAAGAGTATGGCCTTGTTGGAGGAAATGTGTCACTGTGGTGGTGGGTTTTGAGGTTTCATATGCTCAGGACATGGCCCAGTGATTTAGTTGACTTCCTGTTTCCTGCAAGATATAGCACTCTCAGCCCCAGCACCATGTCTGCCTGCACAGAGCCATGCTCCCCATCATGATGATAATGGACTGAACCTCTGAAACTGTAACTGAGTCACCCCTAATTAAATGGTTTCTTTATAAGAGTTAAAAAATAATAATAATATTCCACAACACATTTGTGTGTAGGTCAAGAGTTGAGTTTCCTAAGGTGTATATTTTTTCTGAAAGTTTTTTATTCAGGATTACATATTTGTCTTAGCTAGGATTTTGTCCAGAAGAGTGAATCTGAAATGTCAGCCTGAATTAGAGTCATCTAGAAGGCTTTTCAAAATACTGTTTTCTGACTGCTATACCAGAGTGTCTGATTCAATAGGTTTTGGTGTGGGTACAAGAATAAAGACTAATAAAAAGTTCCAAATGATGTTCATGATGCTACTTCTTTCTGGATACATAGTGACAAACACTGACTTATAGGAAATCCTGGCTTTTTACTGGGAAAATGTTGCTTCAGGGAGATCTGTATTACCTGTGCCAAAGGAAAGAGATACATCATCAAACTAAAAACATTACTAATTTATTGGCATCATGTTGAAGATAAACTGAATTAAAATCCTCAGTTCAGGTGAGGAAAGGGCCACTTTTGTTCATTTTTAGAGAATTTAATTATTGAAAGCTTATAGTGAAAGGTAAAAATAAACAATACCAAGCATTCTTGTTGTCTTTTTTCTTATAGAAGATGTATTATCTATGGTTCATTGAACCTGTATGGTTCTGATACCTGGTTTTAGAAGACAACCTTCACTCTTAGTTCCTTGCTTTGTATAATCTCCAGACCACTGAATTCCTTTGATCACTGAAGCCAACATAGTCTTCCTAGGACAGCTGCAGCTTCAACTCAGTTAGTGTGCTGGTTTTGAATTTCCCTTCTATTTGAGGCTTGTATTTCCTTATTCTATTAAGTGGCCCTGTATTGAGATTTATATATTATAACTTCATTTTTAAATGTAAAGAGAACATTTTAGGCCAGTTATTTGCTTAAGTGTTGGAAGTAGAACCACAAACTAACTATTTTTAAATGATAAATAAAATTATATATTTACAGTGTACAGCATGATGTTTTGGAAATGAATCCTTTGAAGAAGATTGGCTACATTAAGCTAATTATTTTCAATTTATTCTTCCTAACTGAAATTTGATATTTCTAAAAATGAGTTAAAATCAAGGTAAATAATCCTTTCCAGGTACAAAATGCTGTTTCTAATAATATTAGAATATTACATTTAAAAGGTGTTAAATTACCACATAATAGAATAAGCCTAAAGATTACCATACATAACTGCTAGAATCATAAACAGCAAATTTTAATCCAACAATCACTAACTCATCTAGTCAACTATATGGATATGACACTAATGTAGGAATTGAAATTGGGTTTCAACCTGAGAGTCAGTATCAGTAATTTGAAGTTGCTACCCAGAGCACTATAGTGAGCAGTTCTGAGGCTAAATACATGTTCAGTTTCAAACCTATGAGAAAATTGGGGTGTTTTGTCGTAAAATCTGTCAATAGATGACAATGTTGAGTGCTTAAAATGTGTTCATAATTATGATTAATGTTTAAACTATTAATAGTGTTGTTTAAGAATTAAATGTTTTTAAAGTACTATTCCCATTTAAAAAAGGAGAGAAACGTGTTTTAGAGAAAGAAGTTAAGTATTTTTTCCATGTAATTTTAGCTAATGGCATAGTAATGATTAGTGCTTGAGTGTCTTAACTGATTTGTGACAAAGTTTTTCAAACTGGATAAATAGATTCTTTTTAAAAATGCACTAGCCAGATGGTAGTGGTACACAGCTTTAATCCTAGCACTCTGGAGACAGAGGCAGGAGGATCCCTGTGTGGCCAGTCTGGTCTACAGAGCACGTTCCAGACAGCCAGGGTTACACATTGAAACCCCGACTGAAAAAAAAAAAAACAACCTACTGTATCTTACTCTAAATGCTTATTTAAATTATTGTTTTGAGGCCAAGCGTGGATTTATAGCTGTAATCTCAGCACATGGAAGTACAGACAGAAATATTAGGAGGTAGAGAACCGACTCAGCTACACAGTGAATTAGAGATCAGCCTGGGCTACATGAGATCCCGTCTCAAAAAATGACTTTTTTCTATAGTATTTCAATAGTTAGCCAAGTTTATCAAGCACTGACAAAGCGCCAAATGAATTCATAAATTATTTACAAATAAAGATACAAAATAAATTTGATACATCCTATTGTTAGTTCATACTGTTTTTTTAAATTGAACAGTAAATATTATTTTAATCATCAGTCCATTATTTTAATGAATTAATTTGCTGGCACTTTAGAATACAGCACTCAAAATTATAAAAATAACATCTAACAAAATATGTATTGAATAATTGTTGCTTATTATTTTCTGCTTGTAAAATACTGAATGTTACAGTAAGGTCCATTGACAAAATATAATATTCCTTTATGATAAAAAAAAAACCTAGAAAGATTACAGATGAAAGGAAAATCCTTATAAAGACTATTGTACTAGTTACTGGTCTGTTACTGTGATAAAACACCACGAACAAAGGCACCTTAAGAAAGAAATTGATATTTGCCATAGGGTTCTAGAAAATAATAGTCTATCGTAAGCTGGACATAATGGCAAATGCCTTTAATTGTAGCATTCTGGAGCAGAGGCAGAGGCAGGTGAATTTTGTTGAATTCAAGGCCAACCTGGTCTACACAGCGGATTCCAGACAGCCAGAGCTACATTATAGAGGGACGTTTTCTCAAAACAATAAATAAATAAAAGAGAATTTGTCTTGGTAAAGTGGAAATATGGCAGCAAGAGACAAGAATGGTGGCAGAAGCAGAGACAGAGAGTTCACATCTTCAAATAGAAGCATGAAACAAGAGAGAGCAAGCTGATAATATGGAAATGCTATATAATCGAATAATTGCCCACCTGCAATGATGTACTTACTCTAGCAAACTTGCACCACCTAAATCTTCTTACATGGCACCATCCCCTAGGAACCTGACTAATGGTGACAGAAGTGACTTATTGAATTGAAAACATATGACCTATGGCCAAACATTTTATCAGCCACACTTAAGAAATCACACTCTATGTAAGATTCTGCACAATAAAACTCAGAGAAAATTTCTCATTGTAGGATATATCAATATACTCTGAGGGTGACACACCCTGATTTCATAAGGAAAGGAGTCCTCATGTTTGGAACTTTTTGAGACTTTATCCTATGTATATTTTATTTGATTACTTATAATTCTATCAAAATAAGGTAATCATAATCATAGTGCTTCCTGAGTTGCTTGAGTTATATAGAACTTGAGAGGGTTTTGTAAAACCTCAAATTTGTATAAGACTGGGCAGAAATGCAGGTAAATAAGGAAGTGACTTATATCTGACATCTGGAATAAAAGCAGAATTGTTAATAACCTTTACCTTACAGTGTCACATTCTAATTCCATTCATTGTATCTGAGAATTGATATCAGAATGCCCATAGCTTCTCACAAAACCTTTGTTAAACATTCTGATATTTATTGTATAGTAGACATTGTTGGAAACAATTTATTTTGGTTATGTGGTGAATTCATGACCAATTTTGTTTTGCTATTTAATTCAATGAATTAACCTTTAAATTTGACATTGTGTGGGTTGCAATTTATATAGAGGCTGGCACCACATTGATGTTAAATAATAATTAGTAGCAACATTGAAACTAAAAGCCACTTACAAAACACATGTCACCACCTTTTTATTTAAATGAACTTTGAACATTTTATCGGCTTAAATGTTTGGAGTTTTTCAATATTAGTGCTTATAGGAATAAATGTTAAGCTTTTAGTTAAAAGACTGTGTTCAATCCCAAGCAGGGAAGAAGAATGAATAACATAAGGCACATAAAGGAAATACATTTTTAAATTGTTTTCAATTTTCTTGTGAATTAAAATCTCAAGAAGGAAGCATGTGAATACCCACTACATGTTGTTCCAATGAGAAACAACATGAGAAGAATCATTTATATTCTATCAGAGATCAAATATTTTATACTAAATTATTATTCAAAATGCAAAAAGTTATTAATTTTATGGTTTTCTAGGTAGAGTGTTATTACGATCTTGTCATATTAGAATGTTGTTATTAAATTTTAAGTAAGCATGTTTCATTTTGGCAAGGACACTGGCCCTTCACCCTGCAGGTACTTGTTATATATGCATTAAGCTATCTTTTAAAAGAAAATGCCACACTGCAAAAGGAAGCTTTATACCACATGTGTCCTTTATCCTTCTCATGTCAGGATGCCAGAGATTTACTTATCTTGAATCACACCTATATGTTTCCTTGATGTGTTCACCCTTTTAGGTCATAGAATGGTACAGAAATTGACTTGAATAAAGAAATATATTTCTGAAAATTATAAAAAAATTCTCTTTAAGGAAAACTAAATCTTCAAGCAGAAAGGAAAATCTTTTCATCAGTCTCATTCATGGCATCCATCAAAAAAAGAACACCTTGACATCAAAATATCTCATAGTCCAATTAAAAAATGGGCTATAGAGCTAACCTAAGAATTCTCAAACAGAAGAATATCAAATGGCCGAAAGACATTTAAGGAATTTCTCAACATCGTTAGTCATCAGGGAAATGCAAATCAAAACGAATCTGAGATACCATCTTACACCTGTCAGAATGGCTAAGATCAAAAACACTGAAGACAACTTATGTTGGAGAGGATGTGGAGCAAGAGGAACACTCCTACATTGTTGGTGGGAATGCAAACTTGTACAGCCACTTTGGAAATCAGTATGGCGCTTTCTCAGAAAATTGGGAATCAATCTTTCTCAAGATTGAGCTATAACATTCTTGGGCATATACCCAAGGAATGCTCAATCATACTAAAAGGATACATGCTCAGCTATGTTCATAGCAGCATTATTTGTAATAGTCAAAACCTGGAAACAACCTAGATGCCCCTCAACTGAAGAATGGATAAAGAAAATGTGGTACATATACACAATGGAGTATTACTCAACAGAGAAAAACAATGACATCATGAGGTTTGCAGGCAAATGGATGGAACTAGAAAATATCATCCTGAGTGAGGTAACCTAGACTCAGAAAGACAAACATAGTATGTACTCACTCATAAGTGGATGAAACTAGATGTAGAGCAAAGGATAACCAGACTGCAACCCACAGCTCCAGGGAGGCTAACTAGAAAGGAGGACCCTAGGAAAGACACAGGGATTGCAGAAATGGATGAAATCTACACAAGCAAACTGGGGGTTGGGGGTAATGGAGGGCAAGGGTTGAGGGAAAGAAAGCTTAGGGGAGTGGGAGGTTCAAGCTGGATGAGGAACAGTGTAAGAGAACAAGGAAAGAGATGCCATGATAAATGAAGACACCATGGGAATAGGGAGAAGGAGAGAGCTAGAGAGGTCCCCAACAATCCACAATGATGACTCCACCATAGACTACTGGCAATGGTCAAGAGAGTGCCTGAGCTGACCTGCTCTGTTGATCTGATGGCTGAATACCCTAACTCATGATAGAACCCTCATCCAGTGACTGATGGAAGCAGATGCAGAGATCCATGGCCAGATCCCAGATGGCGCTCCAGGAGTCCAATCAACAAGAGAGAGGAGGGATTCTATGAGCAAGAGATAATGAGACCATGATTGGAACAAGTACAGAGACAACTACCCAAACTAGTGGAAATACATGAACTGTGGACCAATAGCTGAGGATCCCCCAAGGTACTGGACTAGGCCCTCTGGATAAGTGAGACAATTGTTGAGCTTGAACTGTTTAGGGGGCCTGCAGGCAGTGGGACTGGGACCTGTCCCTAGTGCATGAGCTGGCTTTTTGGAACCTAGTGCCTATGGTGAGACACTTTGCACAGCCTGGGTACAGGGAGGAGGGTCTTGGACCTGCCTCAGGTGAGTGTGCCAGGCTCTGCTGACTCCCCATGATAGACCTTGTTTTGGAGGAGGTGGGAATGGGGGGAGGGTTGGGAGATCCTGAGGTGTGGGAGAAAGGAGGACAGGGGATTCTGTGGTTGATATGTAAAATGAATAGAAAATCTCTTAATAAAATTAAAGGAGAAAAAAGATGCTAAACTGTACTGTATGGGTCAAAAATGGCACAATACTTGACTCAGACACACCAGCCCTTTGCTTATATTTTAACTTTGTGAGGCTGTATAACAAATGGTAAAGCTTAAATTATAGACATTTATTATCACATACTTTCAAAGATTGGATGTCTGAGATCAAGGTCTTAGGGATTCCATGCTTCCTTGGAAGAGAAAATTCTGTTTCAGTTCTGTTTCTTAGTTTGTGGTACCTTCTTAGGATTAAACAGCATAATTGATCTTCACAAGGAGCTCTTCTATGTGTATGCAAATTCCCTAGTTAAAAATATCATGAAATTTGTACATAACCCTGGTATGGCCCCATCATAATTAATTATATTTTCAATAACTTAATTCCAAATAAGGTTATTTTCTCAGACACTAAGGATTGAAACTTCAAAATAAAAATGAGAGTGGGAATACACACTTCAGCTCATAGCTAAATAGTAATTAATAAAAGACAACACTTCGAGTATGCACTGTATTTTAGGCCTCCTGTTTAGATAGATTTATGGAGTATTTTACTTAACCTTTTACTATATTTTCTAGTTTCCATTAGTGTACATATCTTATGCAGTGGCCATCAATGTTAAAGAAAACTGAGCACCTGCTAGTAAATAACTGTCAAGATTTAAACTTAGGTAAAGTTAACATAACCCCGCTGTTAAACACAATGCACTTCTGAAAACCTAATGTACCCTCAAATTCTAGTGGGCAATCATGAGAAATGGCAGTAATCTGTATTGTTTTGTGAGTCTTTGAGGGACCAATAACTCAAAGGAATGTCTTTCACACCTGGCACTGGAATTTTACTTGGTCTATGGTTTCTGGGATGGCTTTATCCCCTATGTAGGGTAACTCCAATTGAACTAGCTTATGTTAATATAAATATGTATTATATAAGAAGCTTATAAAATAGTAAGTTTCTGTATGACTTTTTCAAACATCCTTTGTGTAAACTAGTCTTTCCACCCACTCCTCCTCTGCCCTACCCTCCCATTGTTCTTCCCACATCATTAATCCTCTTTTCAACTTCATAGCTTCCATGTTATGCTATCCAACCTCCTTAAGGTCTTTCTTCCCTCTCCACATCATTGGTCGCTTTCTAGTTTCTTCAATTCTACATGTATTCCAAGTTAAACATATAAACCTAAAGATTTGATATTAAGATCCACATATGAGTCAGGATAAGCAATATTTGTCTTTCTGATTCTGGATAACTTCACTTGGTATAATGTATGATGGCATGAGCCTAGTGATGAAGACACAACATATTTGAGTCATACAACATGGAGAAATCAAGTTGGTACTTAAAAGGAAGTTTCTTACCCATAGACTAGCTTTCATAATATTAGAAGGTGCTATATAGGCTGTTAGACTCTGTCAACTACAGCAATGACTGGTGTGGCAAAATATGCTCATGGATGTAATAGTGACACAAATGTTATAGGACTTAGCAACCTATTTCTATTTAGCAAAATAATAATACTAGGAAAGGACATATGACTTAGATAGCTATAAGCTTTTGGCCCAGGGATTTCTTAACTAAATAAAATAATACAACTGTTATGATGTGGAATTCTACATTCTGGGTATTTATCCAAAGGAATGAGAGCATCATCTCTTAAAGTTATCTGCATATCCATGTTCATTGTATCATTATTCACAATGTCCAGATATGCAAACAACCAAAATTTCCCTCAATGGATAGATAGATGGATGGATGGATGGATGGATGGATGGATGGATGGATGGATGGATGGATGGATGGATAAAATATAATATATATGAGAACACTACTCAACTTAAAAAATGGGTTTCTACCATTTGACATAATAATTGACCTGGAGGATAACATGTTACAATAAATGAACTACAGACATTAAAATAATATTATACAAACCCACTTACAAGTGGTATATACATCTCCATTGCTCAGATCATGACAAATAGTTGCCTTATTTTTTAATTTTTAAAATATTTTATTGGAAAATATGCATTGTATATAGTCATGGGTATAATAAAGACATCTTGATATATACCTTTGACAAAGTAGAAATGCACAAAAAAGAGAGTGGAACAGTGGTTACCATGGACAGGAAAAAGGAGTAGAGAAAAAAGGGATATGTATGTTAAATTATATAAAAATAACATATGTAGAAGGTTCAGAAGTTTCGAGACCTAACATACCATCTAAGAACTAAATTTACAGCACTGAGGACACTTTATGCTGGAGAGGATGTGGAACTAGGGGAACTTTCCTCCACTGCTGGTGGGAATGCAAGCTTGTACAACCACTTTGGAAATCAATATGGCGCTTTCTTAGAAAATTGGGAATCAATCTCCTCCAAGATCCAGCTATACTACTCTTGGGCATATACCCAAGAAATGCTCAATCTTACCACAAGAGCACTTGCTCAGCTATGTTTATATCAGCATTGTTTGTAATAGCCAAAACCTGGAAACAACCTAGATGCCCTTCAACTGAAGAATGGATAAATAAATTGTGGCACATATACACAATGGAATACTACTCAGCAGAGAAAAACAATGACATCATACGGTTTGCAGGCAAATGGATGGATCTAGAAAAAATCATCCTGAGTGAGGTAACCCAGACTCAGAAAGACAAATATGGTATGTACTCACTCATAGGAGGATACTAGATGTGGAACAAGGATGACTGGACTGCTACTCACATCACCAGTGAGGCTACCTGGAAAAAAGGACCCCAAGAAAGACACGGGGATCACTCAATGATGGAGAAATGGATGAGATCTACATGACCAACCTGGACATGAGTGGGAGCAATGAAGGGCGAGGGTCGAGGGAAAGAGAGCAGGAGATCCCACCTAGATCAAGAACAGAGAGGGAGAACAAGGAATAGGAGACCATGGTAAATGAAGAACACATGAGAATAGGAAGAAGCAAAGTGCTAGAGAGGCCCACAGAAATCCACAAAGATACCCCCACAAAAGACTGCTGGCAATGGCCGAGAGACAGCCGGGACTGACCTACTCTGGTGATGGGATGGCCAAACACCCTAATGGTTGTGCCAGAAACCCCATCCAAGGACTGAGGAATCTGGATGCAGATATCCACGACTAGGCCCCAGGTGGAGCGCTGGGAGTCTAATTAGCAAGAAAGAAGAGGGTTTATATGAGCGAGAATTGTTGAAACCAAGGTTGGATAAAGCACAGGGACAAATAGCCAAATGAATGGAAACACATGAACTATGAACCAAAGGCTGAGGGGCCCCCAACTGGATCAGGCCCTCTGAATAGGTGAGAGAGTTGATTGGCTTGATCTGTTTGGGAGGCATCTAGGCAATGGTACCAGGTCCTGGGCTCGCTGCATGAGATAGCTGTTTGAAACCCCGGACTTGTACAGGGACGCTTGGCTCAATCTGAGAGGAGGGGACTGGAACTGCCCGGACTGAGTCTATCAGGTCGATCTCAGTCCTCAGGGGAGACCTTGATCTGGAGGAGGTGGGAATGGGGAGTGGGCTCGGGGGAAGGGGAGGGGGGCAGGAAGGGGGAGAACAAGGGAATCTGTGGCTGTTATGTAGAACTGAATGGTATTGTAAAATAAAATAAAGACAGAAAAAAAAGAACTAAATTTACAAAATTAATATATTAGAATTTCTACTAAATAAGTATATTTTGGCAGTGCTTGTCACAAAAATGCAATTACGTCACATGACAAGATATGTTGCTCTGTTTTGCTATAGTCACCTTTTCATACATAGAAACACTGTGCAAAATGTAGTATAATATTAGACATTCCAGATATACAAACATATTTTATTTTTAAGGCATAGGTGTTTGCTTTAATCAAAATAATGCTTAACAATTTTTATACTTAAATTCTAGCTTTTCACCTCACTGGGTTTTCTTAAGTATATTGTTTATCTGAACCATGAAATAGAATACAATGGTATTAAAATACTTAAAACTCACCTGGAGTTTTAATCATGGTAATTTCATTAATTTGTTTTCAGTATAGAAAGGTCTTCATCATATTTAATGGCCTCAGTTTCTCCACCTATAAAGAAAATCTGCTACCACCTGTCCTGTTTGACTAAAAGGGCTTTGTAAATGATAAAGTATAATGAAATATACAGAAAAGGGATTAACGTTATTATCGCTTCCTTAAAACCCATTTCTAATATTTCAAGTCTTTGGAGGGATACACTAAGTTTTAAACTTTATATTGGCATTGGATAAAGAACACTTATGTTGGGATGAAAAGCACCTGCAGTTTCTAAGAAAAACAAAATCACACCCAAGGTACACCTGGAAACAGCTGCTCATATCAAGTTTACTGTCATAAATATTTTCTAGAGAAAAAGAAATTGCCTATGTACTGCTTATAACCTTGTGTGTATATTGTACTCTTTCACTTTTGTCTAGGACAGCAAGATCCTTACCCAGATCCTTAAAATATGTATGAATCAGAAGGAGACACATTGATCCTTAGACTTCAAAAAGTCAGAAGACAAACCAACCTATAATTTGAAAGAAAAGAAAGGGGTATTGGAAT
Source organism: Peromyscus leucopus (assembly GCF_004664715.2). NCBI lineage: Eukaryota > Metazoa > Chordata > Mammalia > Rodentia > Cricetidae > Peromyscus > Peromyscus leucopus. Next base: position 69,674,949 of record NC_051083.1, read on the forward strand.
AGATTACACTTACCATATTCTGTGGGAGAAACAGATAAAAGGGAAGAGAAATCAGTGTTTATACAAAATAAGTTGCATATGTATGCATAATTTATGCAGATTTGTTCTTTTGACATTATCTAAATCATTTATTTGGTTGCTCCAAAGTTTCTGTTGCCAACACACAGATTACAACCTCATGTAACAAAAGGAAGAAAGAGAAACCCAAATAAGGGAAGTAAGTGGTTCACAAAAATGAACACAGATAGCTAACAAAATGACAAAGCTAGAACTTTATTTATCATAGTATTATATTAACCCCAATTTACATTTAGGAAAGAACTTCTAGAGGAGTTATTAAATTTTAGTTTTGGAAAATAAATGCATAGGACCAAGAAGACCACCTGATTATATCTCATCTTCAAAGTGTTGGGTATGTTCTGCTTTTAATTTCTGAAGTTCTCAGGAGGATATCAAAAAATTTTAAGCATTTCCCTTCTTTCACACACAACTAGGAAAATAAAGATTCCGGGAATTTTGTGGTAATTTTCTTTTCTCAGTACCAGTTGTGACCAAAGTCCATTTCTGACATTATTGTTTGCTCCTAAATTCCTCTCAGAGCTAATTTAAAGCATTTTGTTCAAGAACATAGCTCTTTTTCTCTCATTCCTTTCATCTTCCATTTTGAAATTGAGTGGAGGGAAAAAAAAACTAGCAAGATAAGTTTTGGGAGATGATTGTGTGCCCAAATGATTACATGCAAGATTTTGAATACATCCCAAGTATTAGGAACTTACTAAGACTTCGGGGATATCATGTTTGCATGAGATTTAAGCAATTGTATAAGACTTTTCAAAGTGAGAGGGCACTAACAAATGAAGATACTGAGCCAATCTGCATAAACTGGAGTTCTCATTCTGCACACAAATGAGCATAAACTTGAACAAGAACTTAGGCAGACAGAGTTTCTAATCTACATGATCACCATCTCACTTTTGGGCATATAATTTTACAGTTCTGAGGAAACTTTATAGATACTCTTCAAACTTCTTCAAACACTTTAAAGTAGGAGGTTAATGGAATTAAACACATGGGCCAGATTATGATCACTGTCCCGCTTTTATAAATAAGATTTTACAGGGACATGGTCACATTCATAAGTTTCTAGATTATATGTGGCTGTAGTACAAAGCAGTGTTTAGTGGAGGCATAGATGAATACATACTTAATGGCCCTTTAAACAAAGATTGACCTATCATGTTTTAGAGGAATATTTATTATACATTGTGAACTAATTATAAAAATGTGCTTAATTAGTTAAATGGAAAGGCATGCATTGAAGTTTAAAATTGCTAATCTCTCTAGAATAAAATTAAGGAAATATTCTAAAAGCATTGTTGACAATAAACACAATTTGAAAGAACATATCATGAACAAACATCACTCTTCAATTTTGCTTAGTATCTTTAAAATCAAATCTCTTACTCTGTGGTTTATTTTTCTGGTTTTGTTTGTTTGTTTTGTGACCCTAAACAAGCTCATCTCTCTGGATTTAATTTTCTCAATTAGAATGTTACACAGTATATTGTTTAAAGACCTTCATATAACTGGAGACCTATAGTTCTATAAAGATTTTTAGTGGCAATACATCAACATGTACTATTTCTCAGTTCACACTGCAAGTTCTCATTTAGCAATGGCAATCACTTTCAAATCTCTTTGCCTTATTTTCCTTCAAGCATCAGTCTATACTTTATGCAAAACTCTCCACAAAATATCCCATAGAAACCTCAACAAACTGACTGAGATTGTTGAAAACTGATGCATGATCTGTCGAATGTTTATCCCACCATTACCTTTAGGTATTTTCTCTAAGGTTTGTCTTGGCAGTATCAGAATTAAAGATCTTATTCTTTATTCAATAAATCACCACTCAAGTACTTATGATGGTGCTTATAGCATAGTAAGTGATATATAAACACTGACTAATGCTATGTTTACCATTTGAAAAACAGATTTAAGCACTTCCCTTGATAGATACACATGCTAATGATCCTTAGATTAGCAATTAAGAGTATTATAATTTAATATCAACCCATCATTTTTGTTGTGTTTATCACTCCATTGCAAATCACCAGATAGGCCAAATTGTCATGTTTGATTTTAACACGTATCAATTTAAAGGAAATTGTATAGAACACATTCATTTCTTTATTTTCTACTAAACGGCGCTTCTCCCCTCTTTTCTTCCATATCCTACAATAACCCTGTATATGATTATTTGTCATCTCATGGACATGTAATCTGGCTCTAATCTATGCTACATGATCAGTTAGCAGTCTTCAAATTTTTATGTCAATATTATTGATAAGAAAGTGAAAATTCATACATAAACAGTAGTAATGAAGCATATGAAAGATTAAATGCGGGCAGAAATGAAGTAGAAGCAGAATTAGTTGGCTGGGATGAGAAGAAAAAAGAAAGGCTACACCCAAAGGAGACAATGCACAAAACATCAAGACCATACCTCTCTATAAAGGATTGGAAAAAAGGAACTAAGTCCTAGAGCTGCTTCTGTGTCAAAGAAACTTCTCTTTGTTTACAACCACCATTTTTCATTTTAGCAACATGAATCTCTGTTTTTTGTAAGGAATAATTTGCTCCAATCTCACCTCCAAAAAAAATTCCCTCATGCACATTTCCTTAGTCAAATTTAAGACCCACTTTTACAAAGACTTCACAAGCACTTTGTGTCCAAAATGTCATTAACACACCTCATTATTTTCATTAGTGGCATGTCGATATATATGCCAGTCATTCTGATCATACAGGTGTTTCATGAGTTACACTACCAGAAGTTGATGCTTAAATAAATAATACTTGTTGATTCATTTCCAGCCACTAAATCATTACAGTAAAGGAGAAAACCTTCTTGTCAGTGAAAGTAGAGGGAATTCTCTCATAGAAAGTAGACATAGTGCAATACGAATATCTTTGTATTTAAGGTTTTAAGACTTGATGACCACTGAACTAGATTTTACAGTTACAATAATGCTTTATACCAAAACAGGGATTAGCTCCCTATTCTAAAAATCAGAATATTACTCTTAAATTTGCAATTGTACTTTGGTAAACATTAAACCAATAGATCTTAGATTCCCAGGAATGAATCATGTTCAGATTTTTTAATGAATGGGAAAGAGCTATAGATCATTTCCATGTGGGGTTAGGGGCAAGAGATAGTTTAAGAAAGCAGTATTTTCCAAATGTTTAGATAATATTCTGCATTGTATAACCAAAATCTTGCTTAGGGAAAGCTATTAAACATTTTATTGCCTGCTATTAAGCAAAAGGCTTCCTTGAAGCAATAACCTATTTAATTAAATAAATCTAAGGCCTAACTTTCTAAATACAATGCAAAGTCTCATTCTCTTTTCTAAGTGGTCAAAGATAAAGCTAACAATTTTATTGTAAATTTTTTCTATTGAATTTAAAACCCATACAATTTATTTATTCCTTTAAACAGAAGAGGACAGGAATATTGCAGCATCTATGGGGATGAAAATTTCCCTATGATGAGTGGGCAGCATTGCCACAGGATATTATTGGGTCTTAGCAGGACATTAAAAATGAGGTTAGGTATACAAAATATTTTTTGCAGACACACTAGCTAAGATAAAATTACAAGGACTATTAATCCCTGTGCTTTAGGGCACTGGCTGATCACCAGCTGAGACCTGTGAAACATTTTATTCTTTGGTATAGTATTTCACAATTAGGTCATTTGGGATAGGATGAGGTATGATTTTCAGTGAAGCATCCAATTTGAACCACTGTTGGACATGAAGATAGACTCCATGTCTCATTGGATGCATCTCTTCTGGTTTGAATGTTAATTAGACTGCACAATGTGGTATTTTCCTGGGTATAGAGGTTAAAACTGACAGCCAAATTACCATATCTTACTAATAAATCATCATCTTCACAGTAAATTATAGAAAAAAATGCATAACACTGTCTTGTTAATATTAAAATGTCTATATGACTAGTTGATGTCTTTTTTCACAAGTTTCTTAATGAGATTACTATACATAAACTGCTATAATATGAAATAACAAAATATGTCTAAATTAAAAGTCATTGAAAATATTTGTGGCTGTAAATTGCTATCCTAAAACATGTGAATTTAATTTGTGCATTAAATTTTAGTATATACTCTAATTATGGTAAGAAAATTTTGTAAGTTGTAGATTAATTTGCAATGAAAGATTGAAAAATAATTCTGAATAAATCAGTAAACCTTATAATCCATATCCTTTTGGTTTTTGACAGCTATTTTGACTTACTTAAACACCTGGTGTTTTACATTTATCATTAATATTAATATTAATTTGTTGTGTATACATATGGCTTGTGTGCATGTGTCTGAGTGTCTGTGTTTGTGTATTTGTGTGTGTCTGCAGGCATATATATGCTATTGTGTGTGGAGGCCAGAGTACAACTTTTGGGAGTCAGTTATCTCTTCCACCTGATTGGGCAGGGTCTCCCTCAATTCTATCACCCTGTACACTCCAGGCAAGGTGACCTATGAACATCTAGGCTATTTGTTTGTATCTGCCTCCCATCTCAGTTTGAGAGAACTGGTATTATAGACACTCACCACTGCATGCAATTTTTTTAAAGTGAATTCTGGGAATCAAGTTCAGATAGTCATGTTTGTGCAACAAATGATTTTACCTATTGAGGCGTTTCTCCATCCTACAGTTAGTATATATCTCACTTTCCCTTATTTCTTTATCATTGTAATGGAGTGAATATTGAACTTGGAGCTAATTGAATTACGTTATTGTCTCTATTCCATTGAAAAGTAGTTAGCCTAAATGGACCTTAGGCTAACTTTACTGGTTTGTAAAATAAAACAATCAACCTAATACAAATAAGATTCAGCCCTTTCTTTCAAGCATCCTGTTTTGTCAGTGGGAATAAGCTACTAGATATATGTCCCCAAACCAATTTGGAATTAAGGTCAATCCACATGTAATAGTTTTCAAGTAACAGTTTGTGACACAATTACCTACTCTTAAAGTTTAATGAAGAGATTTTTTAACTTGGCCTAAAATCATAGATAAATTAATTTATTAAGGATGAGTTGGGGACAGGAAGTTGCATTATATATGAGCATCCCAGGCAATGTTATACTGCAAAAATCTCCCTGTATATCCTAAAAATATAATTTTCACTCTTGATTATACCATTTAAGTGCAGCTAAATTCAATACTGTCAGTGCTGCTAATTTCTTAACTGCTATTTTGAACAAAAGTTAATTATTCAGTGATAACCAACTCATAAAATGTTTTAAACATAATCTTTGTATATAATTCATGATAAGACAATTGAAAAGAATTAAAGAAAGCCCTGGAATACTTATTTCTGCCTCTGAAAAGATTCTAAATTTAATGACAAAATTTCTTAACTATTAAATCATGTGTCCTGAAAATTGTCCTCATAAGTAATTTCTAGACAGTCATAGTGAGTGCATAATGGATGCCTCCTTGCTCTGACACTGATAATGTAGAAAGGAAAAATAATAATGTCAAATGAAAATAGCCCATATTTGAATGAAAATCACCCCAGTGTATTTCAACAAAAGCATGTTTCTTAAGAGATGAAATTATATGCTAATTCAATTACCTAGAAGCCTGAGCAAAGTTTTCTAGCCTGCACGGATTATTGACATCTTTGTGTGGATTTTGTTTTGCATTCGGGAACTAATGAGCAATGAACTTTCAGTTACATTCTTCTTCAACCAAACTACATTTTCTAACATGCATTCTGCCTCTGGGACTATGATTCTTATCACTTGTGATATGTGAAAGTTGTAGCATGATTGAAAATACCACTGAGGTTTCCTGTGATTGATATACATGGTCATTGCAGCCTCACCTTTCCCCCTTGTTGGCCCATTATGGTCATTTAAAATAGAAGCTTGGAGTTCTAATAAAATATAACTCATCTCTATTTGTATGCCATACCATCTGACCACCGAACAAGAAGATTTGGTATAATTATGGTACAGTTTTACAGTTTGTAAAGAAAATTAACATATTTTTAACACTAGTGTCTAAACTCATTTGGGGGAGCATAAAGTAGCAGCTTATCTGATATCTTTATTCTTTGGAGACAGCTGATCAGCCTTTTGCTGTACTGTATGTTCCACATTAAGTCATTATCTAAGCTGTTCACTCCATTAATTCTGCTACTTTTATTAGCAAAGTTTTGGTGCCTGGTCCTGTAGTAGTGACAAGCATTCCTACAGCTAATCTGACAGATAATGACTCCATTAAGTGTTGAATACTAATTGGTTTACATCAGAGGCCTGAAATTAATTGATGTAAATAAATTAGCACCTGAGCGTGTATCACCCTAGCTTTAGATTTTCAAAATACCAGTGGTTTTAAAAGCTTACATCTTCAGTAAAATGCAATGCATAGAAACCTTGTGAATAATTAAAATGTAGTGATGATTCAAAATATCAAACAAGGAATAAAAATTGTTTACACCCATTTCTATGCAAGGTAGCATCTGTTTATGAATTATGTCCTAATAACATACAGTTAGATTTCAAACTATACTCCAAAGAACATAATTATTCATTACAATTCTTTCTAAACTTACAAACTGTACATTTTAGTGCCTTAAAATGTCAAATAATGTGATTTACATAAATAAAAGGAGACCAACTTTTTATATAAAAATTTGGAAAACTTTTCATTTTGTTTTAACCTCAAAATTAAATCTAATTGTACTTTCCATTCACTATTAATTCTAAGTACTATCCTATGAGGGATATAAACAAAAATATTTATGGAAGGAAATATGGAAAATACATATAAGTATAAAAATAATTTAAATTTACCACAATGCTCACATTGACAGTTTTACATATTCTTCTTTTGCTATCACTATTATAGATCATTAAAAAATCAATAGAAATAAAATCTAAATTCTGAATTTTTTTAAGATAAGCCTTTCTCTGTTACCAAATCCTCTTTTTAGGCACCATTTTATAAGACATGAATGTTCCATTATGTGTGTATAACATAACCATTTTCTCTTAATTTGTGTTACATATATTCATATTTAAATAATACCATAAACAATATTTTTTACTAAATATCATGTTCACAGAATTTATTTGCAAATGTAAACTTACTATTCATGCGGTATATTTTTCACATGTAAAAACAATTTTTATAAACGTTACAGATTTCTGTAAGAATTGGTAAAATGAAATGAGGTAATAAAATATCCTTTCCAACATTTAACAAAATAACAAAAACATTTTGAAATGAAAATAACTTTACATTGATTAGCATCTACTGTAAGAAGACGCTTTGCTGTGGATATTGCTCTATATAAATAAAACACTGATGGCCAGTGACCAGGCAGGAAGTAGGTTGCCAGGCAGGAAGTAGGTGGGACAAGGAGAGAGGAGAAAGCTGGGAAGTGGAAGGCTGAGGAGGGAGACACTGCAGCCACTGCCAGGACAAGCAGCATGTAAAGACACCGGTAAGCCACCAGCCACATGGCAAGGTATAGATTTATAGAAATGGGTTAATTTAAGATAAAAGAAGAGTTATCAAGAAGCCTGCCACGGCCATACAGTTTATAAGTGATATAAGCGTCTGAGTGATTATTTTATAAGTGGATTGTGGGACTGCGGGGCTTGGGGAACCTGGAGAGAAGCCCTCCAGCAACAATGCTTCATTGATGGGGTTGAGTGATGCATTGATCTGTGGGTATAACAATATGTCATTAGGAGTAATTTTATAGCTGTGTTCACTTAGCAGAATAATAACTTTAGTTTTCTTTTAGGGCCCAGGACCTATCTACTCTCAGGTTCTTGGCCTCATTAAGAATATCAGGTGTGGATTCCATCTCATGGAGTGGGTCTTAAATATAATTTTAAAAGGTAATTGGTTATTCCCCTACCATTCATGCAAGTATTGTACCAGTGGTCATTATTATAGCTTTCAGTGCCTGGTGAGATTTATGAGTATTTTTCTTTAACAGTAGTGTGTATAGCACCTTCTAGAAGTATAAATGATAACCAATAGGAGTAAAGCTTCAAGTTGAGCACCAGCTCAATTTCTCCATGTTCTATGCTGTAAGTATATAGTGTTTTGAGGAATAATGCTTACCCTAGAGTTGGAGAAGGTAACTAATAACATTGGTAATATAGCATGTAGTATTTTTGGGGTAGGTATGTTTTGAGACTCCTTTGGCAAATGATTCAAAAGATGTAACTCATTCATAATATTGATGGATTTATTGATAGCATATGATCTAGTTGGGGTATTGTTTCCTCCAATATATAATAGCTTTATTTAAATTTCTTTTTATATTTATGTATTTTAAGAAGCATCTACAGTGGTAGGTTTTCATATGACTTTTTTTTTTGAAATTAAAATATGAAGACACTATTTTCTGCTTTCTGTTCCTTCCTCAAACCCCTCCTATGTACCTCCTGACTATGCTCTCTCTTAAATTGTCTCTAACCTACTTTTCTTTGTCTTACACACACACACACACACACACACACACACTCCTAAATATATAAATAAAATCTTCTCAATCTCTATAATATTGCATATATATATATATATATATATATATATATATATATATATATATATATCTTGGTATTGGATAAACAACTGGGTGGGGGACTCTTCTCTGAGAAAGATGATTTCTCCTGCTTACAGCATCCCTAAATTGCCTAAAGTTCTTTTTCTAGAGTTTAAACTCCATGAAATTTCTCTCTTCCATGCTACCATATCTGCTGGTATTATTCTTGTTCAGGTCTTGTTTAGGTAGCAATGTTGTTTAGACTTCATGGCTGTTGCTTCCCTGACTCTTCTAGGACATTCAAATTTGTTTCTCTGATTCTTACAATCTTTCCATCTTCTCTTCCACAATATTCTTTGAGCCTTAGGTATAGAAGCTGTGTGGGTAGATGTGTCAGTTTGTGGTTTTCTGTAATGGTCTTAATCTGTTGCAAAGAGAAGTTTATTTTTTTGTTGCTGTTGTTGGAGGATGAGAATACACTTATCTGTGGATATAATGGTAAATATTTAGAATGCAGTTAGGAATTATGTTTGTATAGTAAAGTGGAGGCTGTAGATTCTCCTCCAAGATCCATGAACTCACTAGTCTGGGGCAGTTGGCTATGTTTCCTGTACCAAGCATGGTTTCCCTCTTGTTAAGCAGGCAATAAGTCCAATTAGGTAGCTGTTGATAGCCACCAAAATATGAGTGCCACTCCTGCACCTTTTGGGTCATTGTGCCATATTGGTCATTGTTGTCATTCATAGGAATTTTAATTGGGTATGATTATTGATTGCTTTTTTTCTCTTTGAAGCTTACATTGAACCTTCTGATAACATGAAAACTACTCCTCATGGAGGAGGCTTTCAGGTCAAATCTAGTATGTATCCTTCAGGTCTTGTGTCCAACATTCATGGTGTCTTCAACAGTAGGGATTTTCCAACCACCTCTGGGAGGCAACCAAGGGCAATAGCAACAGCTTATAATGTTTGATGAATCTCTTGGGTTAACCTAACAACTCAAAAGGAGGATTTTCATGCCTGATGTTGGGACTTTGTTAGATAGTTCTTGGTTGAACCATTGTTAGCATAGATGAAAAATTTTTCATTAAAATTATATATGTATATACATATAATTCTGTGTATTATATGTAATTTTAGGTAATGTTAGTATAATTCCTTATGACTATAAGACATCCTTACTGCTATTTTACCTTCATCCTTCCATCTTCTCTGTGTTGACTTCTTAATTAACCAACTATCTTGTTTTTTCCCATTTCCCCTTCAATTTACTCTTACCCTGCTATTATTCTCTCTGTTACCCTATCCCCCATGGTACTTTTTTTTTCCTTTTTTTGTCACTCAAGGGTGTATAGTCACATCTAATGATTTGGAGTTAGGACATACAGATGAGATGGAATAAGTGATGTTTGTCTTTCTGGGACTGAATTATCTCACTCAATATAATCTTTTCTAGATATATTCATTTACTTGAAATTTCAATAAGTTCATTTTTCCTTAGATTTCAATAATTTTCCGGAGTGTATATGTATTGCATTTTCATTATCCATTTGCCAGTTGAAGGACAAGTAGGTTGTTTCTATTTCCTAGCTATTTGAACAGAGTGGCGATGAAAATTGCTAGTTTTCATGTACTTATAATAATGTAAGTATTTTGTTCAATTAATGTATTTACTAGTAGATTCCTTATGGGTTCTTTCATATTTTCCATATGCAGGAAAAACAGATACAATTTTATATTCCCTTTCTTATATGTACACTGTTTTCTTTTCTTCTCTAATTGCTGTCCTTAGGATATCTAGAGCAATCTTGAAAATTACTGGTGAAAGAAAAGATCTTTGTTATATTCTTGATTTTAAGGAAAGAGTTTTTAAATATTTCAAACTTCTTACATGTGTAGATTGATGACATTGAGTTAAATTTGGCGATTTTTCAGTCATTATATGTAAAATATTTTTCTATCATTTATTTTGTTCTTTTCCTGGAACTTCCACAATGCATAAGTTAATATGCTTTATTGTGTCACAGATGTACCTTAGGATTTATGTAAATGGATGTTTGCTGTCCCAATTGCCTAGTCCCAAATAATCACTCAGAGGATTGTGAATGCTCAGCCCATAACTCAGGCTTATTACTAACTAGCTCTTACATTTAAATTAGCTCATTTCTATTAATCTATGTTTTGCCACATGTCTTGTGGCTTTACCTGTCCTCTAGCATGTGTTGTTCCTTCAGCAGCTATCTGGCATCTCCACTGACTCTACCTTCCTTCTTCCCATCATTCTCAGTTTGTTTTTCCCACCTAACTTCCTGTCTAGCTACTGGCCAGTCAGCTTTTTAATAACTAATGAGAGTAATACATATTAATAGTATAGAAAAAGGATTGTTCCACGGTATTTTCTCCTTTTTGTCAAATTAAAAAGGAAGGTTTTAAATTTAATATAGTAAAACTATATATAACAAAAAAACCTTATTAAGTAAGAATTACAGTAACAATACCCAATCCAATTTCATTTGGCAAAATGAGAGAAAATATTTAATTATCTATCTTATCTTTTAAGTTAAAGTTTTGTATCTAATTTACTTTCTATTAAAACTAAGGAAATCTATAATTATAACTATTCAATCTTCAACTCCAATAAAGATGTCAGAAGAATGAAATGTTACCTAGTGAGATGGACATGGCTGTATGGAAAGTCATTCAAAGTTTCTCTGCAATGTTGAGGCATCCAACTCTGGCTGATGGGCCTAGTATACCTGACAGACTTTCCTGTGAAACAGGGAATTTTGGAGGACTGTCCTACCTTGTCTTGGCAAAGTTTGGCAGTCATTTTTCTTGCATCCTGCTGGTCTAGTTTAGACAGTAACTGCCAGCAGTTTAGGCAAGAGCAGTTTCTTTGCCCATATGGCTAGCTTTTGCCATAAAGAAAACAAACTCCATATGGAGTCTCTTCAATATACATCATTCTCTTTGAAGTAATTAGTGATGCCAGGAGCAGACATGTCTCACTATTAGGAAAAGTTTAAGTTCATAAAACATTTTAAATCCCATACTCTGTAGGTATTTGAAGTGTTTGAAGATTGTCTAGCTATATGAAATATATCTCTATATGACCTTGAAAACCTAATTAACATGACTAAAAGTTTGCTATTATAGATGACTATTAATCTCTATTTCTTAATTATATATTACATTTTTAAATGAGCCATATAAGGACAATATCCTAAACAAGAGTAGAAACATACATGCAGCATGAGTAGAAACATACATGCAGCATAACAGAAATAATTTTAAATTTGTATCAATAAACTAAAATCCATACCAATGTAAAATATCCTGAGGTTAATAGCTGTTTTTAGATTAAACTGGATTCAATAATCTATCCTTTAATCCTATTTCTGTATCCCCCTTTTCCGTTTTAGAAAAAGATCCCTGAATCTAATATTCATTGTTCAGCTCTTTTCCTGACTATTACCAATAAGAATGTGTAACCAACCCTCCTAAACAATGACAAACATTTATAAGCAATATTTGGGAAATGTGGGCATAGTTCTCTAGACTATGTATTGTTGATTGGGGGCACTGGTAATCTTTGGGGAACCCTGAGAAAATTTAGGATTATGGTCAAATCCTGACTGGAGTATTCTGTGAGACTGAATCATCTCAGCCAGCAGCCTTTCAGCTGTTCTGGATGCAGAATTTTGAGGAGGCTATTAACAGAGGCATTTTGAGATGTTGGATCACCTGGGTCATCTGTATTCATTGGTGTCTGGTCTACTTGCTCTGAAAATACACAAATGTTTAAAGAAAACACATATATCTACATTAATACAAGCATACACTGAATTTTATAATAGTTGGCCAATATAATTTTTTGTCATGTATTTGAGCAGGTAAAATATACATCATATGTCTTATGGTTCTTTTAGGTTTATTTCTTTATATTTGTAGCCAGGATTTTCAGGGGTCTTCCTTGATCAAATCTGATTTTCTTTAACCCAGAATGAATCCAGAGCCTCTCATTTCCTGTGGAAAGAAAATCAAAGCCTTTTCCCCAAATAACATATTTTTTGACTTAAATTTTAAAGTCAAGATATTTTTCAAATATATAGGAGGGTTTAATCTAGCACCTTTCAAAATCAAATGTTTATCAACAGTTGTCATTTGTTCATTATCAGTCAAAAAAACTTAAAGACAACACTATAACATACAATATCTAGACTCTCTCTATTTTCCATCTTTACATGGCTTATTATACGTTTTATTACTCTATTCCTTTTTAAGGACTTTATTTTACAACCGTATTTTTTAATCTAAGACTATATATATATATATATACATACATATACATACATACATTATATATACATACATTATATATATGTATTCTCTCTCCCAAGCCTACACATATTATTAAACATGCTGTGACCCATTTAGAATCTCTTTTTGTCTAAATCTGTCCTTACAGTGCTTATATAACCTTTTCTGTCTGAATGAAGAAAAAAAACCTGTTGTGTGACTTAGATCATAGCATGTTGGTGCTGGTTCCTCCCCCTCAGTTACTTGAAAGTCTAGTCTCGTGGTGGAGTCATATTTACCACCAGCTCTGGGAGCCATGTTTACCCCTTCAACTCTGAAATTTCTAGGTCCATGCCACCACCAAGTAGTGTGCTGTTGACTGCTCATAAACACAATATAAGTGTTTGGCAGTAGGGCCTGCCCATTTTTGCCGCTAGCACTGAGCCAGGAAGTTGTCTCTTAAAGAAGCCATGCTTCTGCTCACTGCAAGCAAACAGAGCCCACCAGAGAAAAGGCAGCTACGAAGAAGTAGTGCTTGGCTCCATTCTTGTGTGCCTAGAATCCTTTTTTTTTTAAGATTTGTCAGGTTTTATGTGGAAATTTCGACCCTATGTTGGAATGCCATATGAAAACAAAAGTTTCTTGTCCTGACCGCTTGTTTTCAAATAACCACTCTGAGGCTTATATTAATTTTAAATTCTCAGCCAATAGCTCAGTATTATTACAAACTAGCTCTTACATTTAAATTAACCCATTTGGGGACAGAAAATGTCTGTTGACAGATTTATTCATTTTTTTTCCATATTACTTTTTGCTTTCTGATCCTTAGATTGGGTGATTCCAATTATTTCTCTTAACATTCATCAATCCTTTTTTGTCTCCTGAAATCTACTGTTGAGCACCTGTACTGAATTTTTTTATTTTACCTATTTCATATTTCAGCTTCAGACTATTATTGATTATTTTATATAATTATTTTCATAGCAAAGGGCCTAACCAGGAATATATTTTTGATATAAAGATTAATCAATTCAGAGAATTTTTTCTAACAGGCCTATATGTTCCAAAAGGTGATATTATTCTGCCTTAATTACCCTAGAGCCACAATAGAAAGTAGAGTCCTCCCTGCCTCAACTGAATATACCAGGTTCTCCATGGGAGGCCTTGCCTTGGAGGTGGTGGGAATGAGGGCTGGGTTGCAGGGGAAGGCTGGGAGGAAGGAGGAGATGGGGATCTGTGGTTAGCATTTAAAATTAATAGAAAATTTCTTAATAATAAAAAAGGGAAAAAAGAAATCAGAGTCCTCTTCAATAACTTAGTATTCTGTTAGAAATTACTTGTTAGCCAATTTTAAATTGCCTACTTTTCTTTACCTGGATTTTTGGCATGAAAATCCATCAAAAGATTTTAGCCCCTGTTTTCTCCTTCCTCCTTCTCTTTTTGCCTCATACCACCCTGGAAATGTCCCCTGTGATTCTATATGACATGTGACTATATGTATAAAACAAACATTTCTTTTCTTAGTTTAATCATTGTCTCATGATTTGGACTGCATGGGCTTCACTATACAATATCCATCATGTGCATTATTTATTATTGTATGTGTATGAGTGTTTTGCCTACATGTATTTATATGTTGCACTTGTATACTTAGTCTCAACAGAGGCCAAATGAAAGCATTGGATACTCCATAATAAGGGTTAAAGATGTTTGTGAGCCACAATGTGGGTTATGGAAATGGAATTCAGGCCTTACTGAGTAAGTTTAGCAGCTGAGCACTTAATTTCCCAGTATTAACAATCTCTCATGTACACAAAATTGTAAGCACTGCATAATTGAGTAAACTGTATAATTTTTTATACAAGTATCCCAGAACTTGATTTACAGATTTCTTGATTATATATAATCTCTCAAGTGTGTACTGCCCCACTGATACATTGATGCGTATGCCTGAGGAGTGGGTAAGGAACAGCTTTTGGAAGTTGAAGTATAGAACTTGAGTACATACACAGAGTATACAAGCACACACATTCAAGCAGGAGAAAATTATTTAAAATGAGAAGTACTTACATTTGAGTACAAGTTATTAATCAGTTATGCTTTGAGTAAAATTTCTTTATATCTCTAAGATCCTTCAATCTTAACAGCAATTTCAGACAAGTTTCCTTATATGTAACCATTAAATAATTATAGTGCTAATATATTTCTTCCATAATTCTTTTCAAGAACAAATTACAACTAAAATTGTTGAAATTAATACTTAGTAAAACTCACATATCTGAAGGTTCATGACTAACACTTAAAAATGAGCAAAGCCATAAAACATTTACTTTCTGATTCAGGGACACCTTACTCAGAATGATTGTTTTCAACTCTACCAATTTACCTGAAATTTTCACAGTTTCATTTTTATGAGTTTAATAATATATTATTGTGTAAACATACCACATTTTCATTCTCCATTTAGCAGTTGATTGACATATAGGATGTTTTCATTTTCTAGCTATTTGGATAGTGTGGCAATAAACATGTATGATCAGGCAACTCTAGAGAAGGATATAGAGTCCTTTGGTAAATACCCAAGAAAAATATTATGTGGTATATCTATGCCACCATTTGGTTTTTGGATCTTAGCACTCTGTTCAGAGTAAGATGAAATCTCAAAAAGTTTTAATTTGAATTTCCATGATAACTAGGGGTATTAATATTTGAAAAATGCTTCTTAGCCATTTGTACTTTGTCTTTTCAAAACTTTCTGTTTAGTTCCATGTCCATTTTAAAAATTGGATTATTATTTTTTGATGTTTTATTTGTTTAGTTCTTTGTATATTTTTAGATAATAATAACCCTCTGTCAGATATATATCTTATAAATATTTTCCATTCTGTAGGCTGCCTTTTCACTGTGTTTTTGCTGTACAGAGGCATTTTAGTTTTATGAGGAACCACTTATTAATTGTTGGACTTAATGCTCAAGCTATTAGGGTCCCATTCATAGTTTCCTGTGCTAATGAAATCAAGTGTATTCACTAATTTCTCATCTACCAGACACAGTGAGGTAAGAAAATTAGTAAGGGAAAATAAGGGGATTTCAAGAGAGGGGAGATAGAATGCAATCATAAAAGTGATTAAAGGGGACTATTGGTACAGAAAGAGTTTAATGAGGAGGGATGGGTGGCAGGGCAAATGAGAGAATGTGGAGAGAGACACTAAATGAAACTCATGGAATTCTGCTAGTGTAGAAGATTCCTCAAATATATATGTGAACATGTTTAAAGATTTTAAATGGATTTACTCTGTAGCAGGGGAAAATACCCCTACTAGATACCAAAGGATAACACATAAAAAGTCCAATACCAAGAATGCATTACCACTTTCAGAGTTCTTGGCAAATGAGATCTCATAGATTCCCAAACATTATAGGTTATTGCCAATACTCTTGGTTACCCATTGAACTTAGTGGTGAGACCCCATTGCTGTAGAAACCATACACTTGAGTTATAGAACATGATGAAATCAAATTGATACTCACTTGGAACTTCATCTCTATTGGATAGCTCTCACAGTTCTGGAGGTGTTATGCATGCTACCACAGGAGGAATCACCAGTCTTACTGAGCTGTGAAACATGTGAGCTACAACAAGGACCAGCCTGGTAAGACATACCCACTGATGCAATTCTGGCACGAATGTTGTAAGACTCACCAACTTATTTCTGGTTGTATACCGGGCCTGCTCCACAAACTGAAACCCATACCTAGGGCCCAAGATCCCATGGCTACATGAGTTATTAGCTCTAGGAGACAACTGTAGCAAATGGACATAAAACAGTATTTTATTCTTGAAAAAGAAATGTTTTAATGGTTACTGCATGACACCAATATTCAAACGAGATTTATTTAATCCAAGATGTTTGTAGCATTACAGTTGAAAAAATCCATTTATTGATGACCTCCTGATACCAGAATTCCTTGCAGGGAATAAGTCTTTCAGGTTTTATTTCCCACAGTGTTGACTCAAAATTCATCATTCTTTATAAGTATACATTTCACATTTTGTTTTCAAATTGGAAGACTTAGAAGCTTAATTTACAGAACGGATACCTTGTTTGTTCCTTTCATTTCTAAAGAAGAGTGACAACCTTGCCTTGATACAAAGCCTTGGAGACTCACCAGGACTCTTGGACAACAAAAAAAAGTTCAGTTTTGAGAACTGCACAACAGCATGACGCTAAAAGAATTGGGAACCCCATAGTCTTTGTCTCATCACACACTGCCTAAACTAAAGTTTAAACCACACATATGTTATGACATGGCTCAGGATGAAATATTTGGATTTCAAACAGAATCCATCTGTAGTTTTCTCCATCAGATCATTTAAAATATTTCTCTCATAGAGCATTTGTTGCTATTTAGGATATCAGTGCACTTCATAAAGTTATGCTTTAAACTTAAAGAGGACTTACTTGGTGTTAAAGAAAAAAACCCAAAGCTGGTAAACACCAAAGATTATATATTTGATAATTCTCATTGAGTGGATGCAGGTATGAAAAAGCTCACTTTTAAAATTTCTTCCTTAATAAAATTTAATGGAGGCAAATCATAAATCACCACCTTTTATATTATTTTAGCCTCACTGTCTAATATATCCTAATGCTGATCAATGAATATCATTGCACTAGTAAGGTTTATCAACAAAATTAAAAATGTGGTATTACTTAAACCTCTGAGCAGCAACATGTTATAACTTGGATCTTTGAATATAACAAACTTTCAGGAAAAAAAGGAAATCCCGACATCCCTTGTCCCCAAATCCATCAGGCTTAGATGAAGGTGATTACAATTTGGGTGATTTGATTGTGAATTTAAAAGAAATCATTTTTTTTAGAAAGAATTATGTTCTGTAGCCTGGTCAGAGTAACCTAAATTTAAATAGCAGCTCAGAATCTTTCCTCAGTGTAAAAACAAAAGCGACTGAGTCTTTGCACTTACTTGGGGAAGCAATCAGAATTCAAAAGCTAGGATTCTGTTATTCCCTACACACACCAAACTATTATAGTCTACATGTTATATTTAAAATCTGAATATTTCATTTTCAGAGAAGTCAATATTCTGAGGAATGAAATATGACTAACACATGTTTAATTTTGCTTTGCAACAAAAGACATGTCAAATTCTTGTTCTTTCATTAAGATAAAAGCTCAGACAGGAAGGAATGGGTGGTCTTAGAATGTGCCAGTGATGCTCATATAATTCCTCTTCCCTCTCTTCGACTGAACTCTGGGAGCTCTACCCAGTGCTTAGCTGTGGATCTCTGCATCTGCTTCCATCAGTTACTGAATGAAGTTTCTATGATGACAATTAGAGTAGTCATCAATCTGATTACAGGGGAAGGCCAGGTCAGGGACCGTCTCCACTACTGCCAGGAGTCTTAACTGGGATCATCCTTGTGGGTTCCTGGGAATTTCCCTAGTACCAGGTTTCTCCCTAACCCCATAATGTCTCCCTCTATCAAGGTATCTCTTTCATTGCTCTTCCTCTCTGTCCCTCTCCCAACTCAACCATCCTGTACCCTCACATTCTCTTTCTACCTTCACTTACCTTCACTTCTCCCCCCCACAATCCCACTTTACTCAAGAGATCTTATCTATTTCCCCTTCTTAGGGGGATCATACATGTCTTTCTTAGGGTCCTTCATGTTACCTAGCTTCTCTTGGGTGGTGGATTGTAGCCTGGTTATCCTTTTTTGTACATCTAATATCCACTTATGAGTGAGTACATACCATGTTTGTCTTTCTGGGTTTCAGTTACCTCACTCAGGATGGTTTTGTTCTAGTTCCATCCATTTGCCTGCAAATTTCATGATGTTATTGTTTTTTACATCTGAGTAATACTTCTTTGTGTAAATGTATCACATTTTCTTTATCCATTCTTCAGTTGAGGGGCATCTAGGTTGTTCCTAGGTTTTGGTTATTACTAATAATGCTGCTATGAACATAGTTGCTGTGAGATGGTCTGTATGCCAAATTGCTTTGATTGATCAATAAATAAAACACTGATTGGCCAGTGGCCAGGCAGGAAGTATAGGCAGGACTAACAGAGAGGAGAATTGAGAGAATTCTGGGAAGTAGAAGGCGGAGGGGGGAGACACTGCCAGCTGCCACCATGACAAGCAGCATGTGAAGACGCCAGTAAGCCATGAGCCACGTGGCAAGGTATAGATTTATGGAAATGAGTTAATTTAAGCTACAAGAACAGTTAGCAAGAAGCCTGCCACGGCCATACATTTTGTAAGCAATATAAGTCTCTGTGTTTACTTGGTTGGGTCTGAGCGGCTATGGGACTGGCTGGTGACAGAGATTTGTCCTGACTGTGGGCAAGGCAGGAAAACTCTAGCTACACATAGTTGAGCAAATATCCTTATGGTATGAATGTTCATCCTTTGGGTATATATCCAAGAGTGTATTGCTGGATCATGAGGCAGATTGAGTCCCAGTTTTCTGAGAAACTGCCATACTAAGCAAAGGGGTCAAGATCATGATGGAGAAATTCACAGAGACCACTGACCGGAGCAAATTGGAGCTCACCGACTCTAGACTGACAGCTGGGGAACCTGCATAAACCAAATTAGGTCCTCTGAATGTGGGTGACAGTTGTTTGAGACTTGGGCAGTTCGAGGGGCTACTGGCAGTGGGACCAGGATTTATCCCTAGTGCATGAACTGGCTTTTTGGCTCCCATGCCCTATGGAGAGATACCTTGCTCAGCCTCAATAACAGGAAGGAGGAGCTTGGTCCTGCCTCAACTTGATATGCCAAGCTTTGTTGACTCCCAATGGAAGGCTGTACCCTCTCTGAGAAGTAGATGGGAAGTGGGGGGGGGGAATGGAGGGGTGAGTGGGAAGAGGGAAGGGGGAACAGTGGTTGGTATGTAAAATGGAAAAAAACATTTAAACAAACAAACAAACAACAATGTACCAGTGGTGAAGTTTAGCTGGAATCAAACTGTCTCAATTCTTTCACTGTAGAGGTTTCCAAAGCCCACACCATTCCCAGTTACTTCTCTCTGCTTCAAGGAGCTCTTAGCTAATGCTCCAGCCAGTACCATGCCTGCTTGCATGTCACCATGCTCCTTACTATGATATTCATGGAATCACCCTCTGAAACTACAATACTCAAATGAAGTGCTTTCTTTTATAAGGTTCCTAGGTCATGGTGTTTTGACATAGCAATAGAAAATTAACTAATACAATTAATTACACATCAGAGAAAGGAAGCGATGAAACAGACTCTAAAACCAGAATATCTGGGTACAAACCCTAGCTCTGCATTTACTATGTGACCTTGGTTATAGATCACATTATTTATATGGTTTCCAGTTAATTCATTTATTTCTTTTAAAAGACAATGGAGTCTACCTGATAGCATAGGGGAACTGAATCATACTTGTGCTCAATTCATTGTTTTAATTTTAATGTATTTTTGAGGTTGATTTCAAATGTAGTTATTATAGGAGTTTGATTACTAAATACAGAGGAAGTGAAATGTAGTCAAAAGTTGATGAATTAGTATTAAATTATATTTAGGTAGGAGTAAGATGTTATGGTGTGCTATAGAACAGTAGTGTGACTGTAGATAACAGTAATACACTGCAGATTTCAAACCTTGTTCCATGACAGCAAAAGAAAGCTAACATATTAAAAATTAAATTTAGTCTTTGTAAACAGAAAAAAGAATGAAGAAAAAATTTAAAAGATTTTAACACAAAGAAACAATAAATATTTGAGGAGATACATATGTTTCATGATTTAAAAATTGAAATATTATATAATCAAAACTTCATAAGGTGAAATATATATAAGTATATTTTATACTTTACATATGAGCTACAATCAATGTAATGAAGATTAATTTAAGTAATAAGCTATGTGAATGTACAACTAGACAAATTACACTAAAGAAAACATAAAGAAATAATAAAAATTCATAAAATTTCCTGAATTTGCTCATTTTATCATTCTAAAAATATCAGAAACAACTACAATTTTTCAAAATCATGTCTCTTGACCCCTTACAATCAAAGAGATTGAACACTAAGTAATTTGCAAAAAAAAAGAAGTTTCTCTAAATTATTTCACCAAAGGATAAGATGTAGTTATTTTTGTACCTTTTATAGAAGGATAAATTATAGAGGAAATTTAAATAAAATGGTGCTTTTTATTAAGGTGTATGAGTACGTGTGTGGTGTATACATGTATATCGTATGCGAGTGTAGGCTTGAGTTCAGTGTTGAGGATCATCTATCATTCTCCACCTTAATTTTGCGATAAGGTCTCTGTGCTGGGTAGGTTATGTCAACTCGGCACAACCTAAAGTCATCTGAAAGGAAGGAAGCTCAATTAAGAATATGTTTCCATGGAAGAGGAGAGGATGGAGTTGGGAAGGGGGAATGAGTGGGAGGGACTGGGAGGGAAGTATGGGGAGTAAGGCTGCAGCTGTGATGTAAAATAAATAAATGAATTAAAATTTTTTTTAAAAAGAATATATTTCCATGCCTGCCAGAAAACCATGTAGGCTGCCCACAGACCTTCTCCTGTTTCTCTATTCTTCCAGGTACATTCCCCAAGTCTCATCTATAGTGCTGCAACAGAACATCAGATGCAGCCTCCCACAATACACATACACATCTCCTGTGAATGCCATAGATATTCCCTCCTAATCTTAACCCCACTTTTTCCTTTGTCCCAGACCTGAAATCAAACAGGTGACCCCTGCTAAGCCAAGGGCCACTCCTTCTAGTGTAACAAGTGTCCTAAAAGCAGAACCACAACTCTCCTACTGCTCCTAAGATCCATTCCACCCAGTTTCATCCCCAGCTCTATAACTGGAAACCTGCTGTGGTCTCCCTTTCCCCTCTAACCCCGTTACCCAGTGGATCACATATGCTTTCTCCTACCTACCTTCCTCCAGCTCACCTCACATACCCAGCCTCCATCACCAATAGGCATTCCCTATAAACACACCAGCTGAAAAGGCCAGGAAAACAGGCAACCCACAGCCATCACATTTTTTGAAAATCAAGAGAGGAAATAGAAACCAAGGAATGAAATGCCCACCCAACAAAGTCAAATACAGAAATCAGCACCTAAACTTTAATCATCCCAAATATAGATGTGTCAAACACAATCAACAACAACCAGGGCAATATGTCTCCACTAGAGCCAACTATCCTACCATAGCAGGCCCTAAATATTCCAATATAGCTGAAGCACAAGAAAAATACTTTAAAACAACCTTTATGAATACAATAGACGTCCTTAAAGAGGAAATGAATAAATACCTTAAAGAAATCAAGGAAATAAAGACTAAGGAAATAAATAAAACTATTTAAGACATAAAGATGGAAAGATAATCAATTTAAAAATGAGGGAATTATAGGAATGAAAAATTTTGGAGTCTGAACAGGAACTACAGAGGTAAGTTTCACCAACAGAATACAAGAGATGGAAGGAAGAATCTCAGGCATTGCGGATGCCATAGAAGAAATGGATACACAGGTCAAAGAAAATGTTAAATCTAAAAGAATTTTCAAAATATCCAGGAAATCTGGGATACCATAAAAACAGCAAACCTAAGAATGATCAGAATAGAGGAATGAGAAGAAAGTCTGATCAAAGGACCAGAAAATGTTTTCAACAAAATCTGTAGTAGAACAGGCCCATAGGGTCAAGGAAATTAGCTCAGCCCAGTTGCCAAGGCATGCACACAATGTACTTCCTTATGAGCCAACTTAGAGTCGGCCTGAGGGCCTAGCTACAGGCACTGTCAGTGTTTCTAATCCATGTCAGAGTTCCTGATTGTTCCCAACCAATAAGGGATGACCACACAGACTGGGTGCTGGGAGGAGGGCATATAAGACATTCCCCATTGTTGAATAAATGAGTTCATTATTTGCCTTCAATTGATTCCTGGTGTGTGTGCCATTGATGCTGCTCCTTCTCTCCCCCTTCCCCGAGGGAGCCATTAGAATCCAGCAATAAAAATGATGAAAGAAAATTTTCCTAGGAGATGCCTATAGGGGTACAAGAAGTATAAAGAACAGCAAGTAGATTGGACTAGAAAAGAAAGTCTCTCACCACATAATAGTCAAAACACTAAACATTCAGAACAAATCAAAAAATAAAAGCTGTAATAGCAAAAGACCAAATATCATATAAATATAGCCCTATTAGTCTCCACCTTCTCAGTGCAGACTCTAAAACCAGAAGGTCCTGGACTGATGTGCTATGGACTCTAAAAGAGCAGAGATGCCAGCCCAGACTACTACTATACCCAGCAAAACTTTCAATCACCATAGACAGAGAAAACAAGATATCCTATGATAAAGTCAAATTTAAGCAATATCTACCTACAAATCCAGCCCTATAAAAAGTGCTAGAAGGAAAACTCCAACCTAAGAAGGTTAACTACATACATTAAAACACAGGAAATAATAATCTCACATCAGCAAAATCAACAGAAGGGAAAACCACACACACAGCAACAACAAAATAATAAGATCATCTATCATTAATCATTGATATTTCTCAATACCAATGGTCATAATTTCCCAATAAAAGAACACAGACTAATAGAATATGTATGAAAACAGGATCCATCCTTCTGCTGAATACAAGAAACATACTTCTGCCAGGCAGTGGTGGTGCATGCCTTTAATCCCAGCACTTGGGAGGCAGAGTTAAGCAGATCTCTGTGAGTTTGAGGCCAGCTTGGGCTACAGATTGAGTTCCAGGAAAGGCACCAAAGCTACACAGGGAAACCCTGTCTCAAAAACCCAGAAAGATAGAAAGAAAGAAAGAAAGAAAGAAAGAAAGAAAGAAAGAAAGAAAGAAAGAAAGAAAGAAAGAAAGAAAGAAAGAAAGAAGAAGGGAGGGAAGGAGGGAGGGAGGGAGGGAGGGGAGGGAGGGAGGGAAGGGAGGGGGCGGGAGGGGGAGGGAGGAAGGAAGGAAGGAAGGAAGGAAGGAAAGAAGGAAGGAAGGAAAGAAAAAGAAAGGGAAAGGAAAGAAAGGGAAAGGGAAAGAAAGGAAAGGAAAATCCAAGACAGCATTTCAATTCTTAACATCTATACACCAAACACAAGGACACCCAATTTTGTAAAAGAAACACTACCACAGCTTAAATCACACAATGACATTTACAAACTGAAAATAGGAGACTTAAATACCCCACTCTTACCAATGTACAGGTCATCCACACAAAAACTAAAAAACTAAAAAAAAAAAAAAAAAAAACATACTGGAGCAAACAGACATTATAAACTAAATGACCTAACAGATATTTACAGAACATTTTACCCAAACATGAAAGAATATACCTTCTTCTCAGCCCCTCCTGGAACAAAAATAAATAATTGAAATAACCTCATGTATCCTCCCAGGCCAGCATGGATTAAATAATAATCCATCAATAATAACAAACACAACAAAAAGCCTACAAACATGTAGAAACTGAATATATCTATATATAGAAGCAATTTTTAATAGTCTCCCAACAACAACAACAATAAAAGCCCGGGGTCGGATGGTTTAAATACAGAATTATACATTCAAAGAAGACATTCAAAGAAGCGTTATCACCAATACTCCTCAAATTACTTCACAAAATAGAAACACTCCTTGGCCCCTTCCCTTGGCATTCCTTTAAAAGCCCCTTGGCAGAGACAGTCAGGGCTTGATGGAAAAGGATCCAGGCCCTCCCAAGGCTTTTCTATGTTTCTGTCTGTCTCTCTCTAGTTATATTTCTATCTAATATTTCCTGCTGCTCATACTCAAGAGTACCCTGCGGGAAAGTGGGGGTGAGATGGCCCCCCACAGTATTTTTATGGGACTCCTGACTGTATGAGTGAGTCCCTGACTCTTGTGCCCACTCTTTGGTCTCTTTCTCAAATATTGAGTTGCCATGTCCAAGTGTTTTATGACAGTTTTTCATTCATCTTATTGTATGCTATATTTGTCATGTTTGGGTGTTATCCCATTGAAGCCTGTTCTTTCCTAATGAGAGTCAGAAAGGGAGTGGATCCAGAGGAAAGGTGAGTGGTAAGGAACTGGGAGGCATAGAGGGAGGGAAAACTATAATATATAGATATATTGTATGAGAATATAATTTTTTTCAATGAAAGAAAAAAAGTATATGCCTTTATAACATCAGGTTGTAGACAGCCTGTGGGACATTTTCTTAATTAGTGATTGGTTAGGGAGTGACCAGGTCATTGTGGGTGGGGCTATCCCTGGGATGGTGATCCTGGGTTCTCTAAAACAAAAAAGGCAGGCTAGGCAATTCATGATGAGAAAGCCAATAAGAAACAACCCTTCATGGTGTCTGCATCAATTCCTATTTTAAACTCCTGGCCCTGTTTGAATTCCTGTCCTGAAGTCCATCAATGGTGGACTAAGATGTGGATGTATAAGCCAATAAACCTTTCTTACCCATCTTAATTTTGGTCATGGTTTTCATTATAGCAATAGTGTCCCTAAGAAAGACATCTCCCAAGATCTTTGCACCTATGTAGTACTTGCCACAATGGGTGATTGTGCTTCTTTGATTGCACTGTATTTTAAAGCATCAAGGTGACCCTGACCTATTTACACAGCCCTTTAATTCTGGGTCTCGATGTTCAGAGACTGCAAGTTAAATGTCTAAAACATAAAAAGGATGGCATGGAAGATGGAGGAGTGACATGGTAAGACTGAGGTGGCCTCTAGGAACTAAAAACACTTCTTGACTGTCAACTAGCAAGGAAACGGGTACCTGACTTCTACCTTTGCAAGGAAATGAGTTCTTTCAGGAAAACAAAATGAAGTTAAAGTGTATACTCTTTCCAAATTTCCCATTTTAGAACTTAGGCAGCTCAAAACCTCAATTTCAGATGGTGCAAATGATATTAAGCTCATCCATCCTATTGATTTGCAGAGTTGTGATATATAAATGCATATTGCTTTAAGATATTAAGGATGTATGATGATTTGTTTTTTAGTAATTTTTAAAAGAATACATTTCTTCCCAGGTGTCATTTGTTGTCTCATTTTCCTCACTGTCAACTATAGTAAATCTCATAAAGTAAAAAGAGCTATTCATTGTTTCTTGAGAGAAGCAAGAAGATATCTGAAGGAACAAAATGTATAAAAATAATAATCCTCATTTGTCAACATCAATTTTTAAGAGCACTGCCAAAAATAGACTGGCAAAGGACTTTATATCTTATAAAATACTCAACTAGACTACCTCCAAGAACTTGGCTCCATATAGTAGGGTCAACCTTATCTTGAACAAAACTAATCTCTTGCAAGAAAGTTACTCAATCTCTATATCAAATTTCTGACCTCAAGTGCCTACAATTCATGGAATGGGAGATATTAACCCACCCCCAACAAGTGTGAAAGCAGAATGGGAAAATCACACTGGCCCTTGCATCTCAGGTAAAGTCCTAAAGCTGGACAATAGTAAAATTGGGTGGGGTTTCTCCACAAATATACAAAAAATTACCTCATCTTCATATATGTTAAGTAGTTGCGGGCAGTAAATATAATACTGTGTATAATTTGCTTAGAATACGATAGGGGCTGTTATTCTTATTAACTCTCATTTTCACAAACACTACTACTGTTCTTTGAACAGCTTTTTGTAATCTATAAATCATATTTACACATTATCCCAAACATACCATGGATTATGACAATGACTGGGTCTAAACCCTAGGTCTCCAATCTGCAAGTTTTATAGCTATGTGGTAATACCAAAATTAGTGATTGTTTACTGAGTACATTAAATATGGTGTATTGTGTTAATGTTTTTACATTTATTCTTTTTCAGTATCTTAAACAGATCAATGAATAAGAAATCATGATTATTGCTTTCCATGTGACAAATTTTAGGCATTTTAGAAATCAGAAATTAGACTCAGAGCTTTAGTATGAATATGTAAGAGTATATACTGTGACACTGTTTATTAATTTCAATGTTAGTGACCTATCTTCTGTTTTCCTTTGTTGAGGTTGGATGAGTCACTCAACATAGAGAACAAAATAAAAATAGGTTGATAAACTGAACTGGAACCTTTTTGTTGTTGTTACTAACCATTCACCACACCTGATTCTAACAATTGGCCTTAGAAACAGGCAGATAGATTAGCAAGCAAATACACAAGCTCAGACTTTTCCTACATAAACTTCTCTGAACAAAAACACTTTTTATTAACCAAATAAGGGCTATAGCACAGAGTTTCTGTCCTTTCTTTCCTTTTGGTATGATTTAGTAGTATTCTGAAGTAAAGATTTGTTATATTTGTCTTTATCCTTAGCTAGAATGAACTCATTTGTGAAATGTGAGTTGTGTGACTTTAGATTGATTCTGTCTTCTGAAAGTTAGAGAAAGCCTTTCTTGTCCTCAACATCAATGATCAACAATGCGCTACATTTTAAAGCTTAATTTCCCCAATGTTTACTGTCATTTAGATCCTTATTACATTGTCTACTCCACTTTCAATGAAAGATAAGGCCGGGCGGTGGTGGCACACGCCTTTAATCCCAGCACTCAGGAGGCAGAGCCAGGTAGATCATTGTGAGTTCGAGGCCAGCCAGGACTACTAAGTGTGTTCCAGGAAAGGCACAAAGCTACACAGAGAAACACTGTTTCAAAAAAAAAAAACAAAAAAAAAGATAAGAAAAGACATCAACTAAAATAAAAATTAGAAAGCTTATTGACTCCCAACGCTAGATTTTGAAAATGAGAGTACAAAATAGGGCAAGAGCTTTATTGATTATACTAGTATCCTATGGAAATATTTTTTTCCAAATAGGGTTTCTGAGTTTGATTCTA
This sequence comes from Peromyscus leucopus, assembly GCF_004664715.2. Classification (NCBI taxonomy): domain Eukaryota; kingdom Metazoa; phylum Chordata; class Mammalia; order Rodentia; family Cricetidae; genus Peromyscus; species Peromyscus leucopus. The sequence continues at coordinate 69,702,723 of NC_051083.1, forward strand.
TCTTAAATCCTCATAGCAAAACCATGAGAACACAGTCCCAAGTGATACATCTACAACTCCCACATATATATATATATATATATATATATTATATATATATATATATGCAAGGAATAATAATTAATGAAAGAGAACCCATGGGTTTGAAAGAGAGAAAAGGTGGGTATATGGGAGGGGTATGAAGAGAAGAAAGGGAAGGAAGAAATGTAATTATATCATAATATCAAAAAAATTAAGAAATAATTTTGAAAAACTGTGATCAGGTCTCATGATCAGTTTGTGAAGAAATAAAAAATAAAGCAGAACAAGGAAGCCAGTAATACCAAACATTTGCTTCTTCCCAATATCCCCTCTCCAAATATTTACTAAATATATGCTATGTACAAACCATCCATCTAAAATTGTGTTCAGAACTTCTTTCAAAAAGAAGAACAGAACTCATACTTAAGAAATAATCTGATTATTTATTCATTTTTTAACTTTAGACATAAAGGAAAAAAATCACTGAAAAGAAATCCACAGTCAATGCTTTGGTTTGAATTGTGACCCTCAAAAGCTATATATGAAGTCTTTGCTACTGATACTTCAAAAGATATTCTTATATAGATATATGGTTCCCAAGTTAAAATGAGGTCATAAGGGCTGTTCTCAATCTTATCTAACTTACAGCTCAGTTGGTAGAAAATGAAACTCTTAATCTCTGGGTCATGGATTTTCCACCTGGCTCCATCCTGCCCTGCCATCGGCCAATGCATGTTTATTTATTAGCCAATGGGAGTAACACATATTCACAACATACAGAAATACATCATATAGCACATATCCCTATAAAAAGGTGAATCTGAAGACATATTTAAAGACAGATACAGATAAAGGAAAGTATAATATAAACTTGAAAATAATATATTACAAGTCAAGGAGAAAATCCTGAAGAAAATATTTCTTTTGAAGGCCATTGAAGGAAGGCTTGCAGCTATCTATAGTTCAGACATCTGACCTACAGAATTGTGAGACAGTCCATTTCTATCATTTAAGATACTCAGTTTGTGGTCATTTGTTTTAAGAGTTGTAGCAAACATATTCAGTTTATGTATATTGCCATATGTATTCATGAACCTGCATACATACAGACATGTACAACTTCAGAAGTCTTAAAACAAAACTCATCCCCCAAAATTTATACTTCAATTTCTTAATTTCAAGCAAAAATATCTATATTTTTTTAACTACATAAAATTATAAAGTCAGTAGTTCTATTGCAGAAATCACAGAGATTGTTTGTATTACTAATTTTAAATCACTCTAGACATGAAGTTGGATATGAGTGATTAAAAATTTTTGAATGTCACAAAGAAATGAAAAATGACAAAGGAGATTCTAGGTGCCTACTTTGTTTGTGAATGGCATTCTCATAGAAATGTTCTTCAGCAGCCCATATGTAATCTATGCACTGTGGCATGATATTTTTTAATATCAAATTCCAGTGAGCCAACAAGTGTGTGCAACTTGAACCTCAGCTGCTCCTTAGGGCAAGTGGAAGAGATATATTTGACAGTGATACATTTCTGTTCATGAATGACTTCTCAGGTATTTGGGAGAAGATACTTTCAGATGACATTCCAACTGGAAATGATTTGCTTCTTATACAATTTCAAAGCATCAGTACAAGTAGACATACTTTTAGAATAACATATATGAATAATTGTGCTAAGTCTACTGCTATATGTCATTTCATTATTATGATACTACTTTGTAAATGTTGAAAATTTGTATGGGGGAATATATTGTCTATAAACACAAATAGTCTATATATGGAGGAATTCCTCTTTAAGTCTTTAAGTAGGAATCATAGAAATTATCAGTAAATCTTTCTGCTCAAGATACCTGGTGGGGGACAGTCCAAGGTAAATTGAAGCAGTCTAGGGAGGGAGAGCAAAGTTTTATCACATCTTCAAGAAAATTTCTGGTAAAAACAACAAAAGTTACTGGATAATTAAAAATCTGTTGAATCCTTTTTAAAATGTACCAACATTCCTTTCTTCTCTCCAGCTACATTCCTGTACAAAATACACACACACACACACACACACACACACACACACACACACACACACACACACACACCTGCAAATATAAATAAGCAACTGATGGAAAAAGATGCATAGACCTGCAGACAAGGATTTGGTCATGCTCCTGGAGTTCAGTTGAAGAGAGGGAGGAGGGATTATAAGAGCAAAGGGAGACAAGATCATGATGGGAAAAACCACAAAGACAGTTGACCCAAGCTAGTGGGAGCCCATGCACTCTGGACTGGCATCTGGGGAGCCAGCATGGGATCACACTAGGTCCCTTGAATGACGGTGACAGATGTGTGGCTTGATCTGTTTGTGAGTCCCTTGGCAATTGGACTAGGACTCATCCTGAGTACATGAACTGGCTTTTATAAAACCCATTCCCTATGGTGCCATGATGATTACTCAGGCTTGATGCAGAGGGGAGGGGCTTGGGCCTGCCCCAACTTGGTATGCCAGCCTATGCTGAATACCCAAGGGTGGCCTTACCCCTATGAGGAGTGAGTGGAGGTGGAATGGAGGGAGGTAGTGGGGAGCTTGACAAGGAGAGGAAGGGAGAACAGTGGGCAGTATGTAAAATGAAAGAAAAAAAACTTTAAATAAACAAGTAAACCTTTAAAAAAAACAGCAAAAATCCACCACATTCTCTGGATAGGAGTTTGCTTGCCTGATTTCCAAGGACTGGGTTAGGACTATAAACAGTTAAAATAATTTTGAGTTTTTAGAAATTTTCTAGAATTCAATGTCCCATTTAATGGAGTCCTTTATAGGCTTTTCTACAAATATTCTTTATTGAATCCTTTATATGCTTTATTGAATATATTGAATTCTTATAGTTCCTTATTGGTCCTTTATAGGATTTTCCACAAATAACATAGACCAACAATTTTACCTCATTGTAATTTATATGTCTTTCTGGAAAATAAATTATATTTTTTCTTACCTGCTTCTATTAGCCAGTTTATATTTTCCTCTCTTAGAAATAGTAATAATTGTCATATGTTGTATATCAAGTATGACTACAGACATTTGATAATCTTTGAGGCAACTTCTGAAATAGGTGTTATTCTTTTCATTTAAAAAAACACTTTAAGTTTAAAGATAAAGTTATATGTAGCTTGGATTCAAACCAAATTCAGCCAATCCTATAGCTCTTGCTATTTTAGTTATTACTAACTAAATAAACTAGAATTATTAAACTAAATTACTAAGATTATTAACAAATAAACTAGAATTTAGGATTAAGTGTTCCTGGCTTGTTTTTGAATTTTATGTATTTTCCTTATTATGAATAGATCAGAGTATCCCTCTGCCCTCATCTGAGAAGCTTCTCCTTGCAGTAGACGGAAATTAACACAGAGACCAACTGGTCAGCAGGCAGATATAAAAAGACTGGAGTACTCAGCTCTAATTTGGACATTTATATCATTCATATCATATACCAAGAATTGGGATCTTTTCAGAGGAGAAGGCAGAAAGAGTATAAGAACCAGGGGTGGTGCACAACTTCAATGAAATTGTGTTTTTCAGACATATCAGATGCACATGAACTCAGAGCAATTGTGACAGCATACACATGTAGACGAATTTCTAAACAGTCTTATTAAATCAGAAACACAGCCGGGCAGTGGTGGCGCACGCCTTTAATCCCAGCACTCGGGAGGCAGAGCCAGGCGGATCTCTGTGAGTTCAAGGCCAGCCTGGGCTACCAAGTGAGTTCCAGGAGAGGCGCAAAGCTACACAGAGAAACCCTGTCTCGAAAAAACCAAAAAAAAAAAAATCAGAAACACAGAGCCAAATACAGGGGTGCAAGCCATAGAGATCAGAGCAATAGCCACCAACTAACCTTAACTCACCACATTGCCGTAGCTTCCCAAGAAAACCTCTTCCTATCTAATCTGTGCCTTTATTGCCTTACTGTTCTGCTTTCTCATTTGGCTCTTAACCCAGCTACCTCATTTCCTTGTCACTGCCTGTCTATACAGACCTTCAGGTCTCTATGGTAGGTACTGGGATTAAAGACGTGTGTCACCAAGCTTGACTGTGTCCTTGAACACACAGAGACTCTGCCTGCCATGTGATCAGATTAAGGGTATGTGCCACCACCACCTGATTTGTTTACAGCAGGCTATGACCTCTGATCTCCAGGCAAAATTTATTTATTAACATACAAATAAAATGTCACATTTCAGCAGAAATAAAATATCACCACATTTCCCCTTTTTTCTAATAAAAAGAAAAAAATAATAATAAAGTTATAACTAATGTAAGAAAAATTATATACAATAAGTACAATAACTATATACAATATGTACAAGTAATAAATACCTCAACAATGTCTAGTACATTTGCATTTGACAAACTCAGAGAAAATATTCCATTATCTATCCTATTTTGGTAAGTTCTAAATGTACCTGATTCACTTTCTATCCTAACTTGTATTACCAACATAAAACTAATGTCTTTCAGATTTATACACTTTACACCACTTTAGTGAGTTTCTTTTCTGAAATTCTTAACAAGGAGAACTATAACTATCTAATCTTCAACTAACTATAACTATAACTATCTAATCTTCAACTCCCTCAGAGTCCCAAGAAGGAAATAATATTACCTAGTAAAGCAGGAAATGCAAACAAGTAGCTTCCAAAAAAATGTGAGTTGACAGAAATAGCCAGCTGCCTGGACAGTCACTGAGGCTTCTCTGCAACATTGGGACATCATCTTCAGCCTATAGGCTTAGCGTATCTGACAGACTCATTTGTGAAGTAGGATGTACACAAGGCCTACAGCTCAACCTCAAATTCCATGTGAATATTTCATGTACCAGATAAATCTGAATTCCACCAATGTCCTCTCATGATTCAGGATTTTAAATTCTGGAAATTGTTGGTATTTTTGGAATTTGGTTTCCATTCTTCTCGGCTTGTGATTGGCTTCATCTGTTTTATTAAATCCCAATCTACCATTGAGAGATTAGACTCCATCAGCCTAGTTACTCTTTCAATAATAACTGTTTCAGCTACTGTACCGTTGCACACCAGAAGCTATCAGTCCACTGCCTTTTAACCTGCCTTCAAAGAAAAGGGCACTGTACCTTTTCTAGATTGCAAAGGCCACTTCAGTGATGTTGCCATATTATCCTGGCCTCAGAGGACACCTGCTGCTAAAGCCACAACCACACTTGTCTTGGCAAGAATCCTTTGTTTTGTGTCCTGTCTGTCCATTTTGGATAGCATACTGTGAGTGGTTGATATGAGGACACTTTGTTGCCCAATGGCTAACTTTTGCCACAATGAAAGTTAATTCCATATGCAGTTTCTTCAATGCCCTTATCTTCTCTGAAGGAGATTGGTGCTGCCAGGAGCCGACATGTCTTATAGTCTTAAAAAAAGAAAAAAATTCTAAGTTATTAAAACATTTTAAATGCCATATTCTATAGATATCTGAAGGGTTTGAAGATGACCTGTCTATATAAAATATATCTCTGATTGACCTTGAAAACATACCTAATATGACTACAAGTTTGATTGTAATGTCTAACAACTAACTTTCATTTCTTTATATCCTAATAGTTGGTAATAATAACATTCAAGGATTATTAAATTACAGTATATTGTTAAATGAACTGTATAATTCCAATATCCTGAACAAGATTAGAAAAAATACATACAGCATTTTCTAACAATGTCAATCTCAATATTTGTATACAATACATAAAAATCTAATCCAGTGTAAAGTATTTAAAACTAGTAATTGTATTTTGGAAGTAGATTCAATAATCTACCCTTTTATCTATATCATATATATATCCTCTTTTTCCTTTGCAGAGCAGATTCAATAATGTATCTTTTATTTATATCATATATATATCTTCTCTTTACTTTCAATTGTATATTCAATAATCTACCCTCTATTCTATCATTTACATTTATCTTTTGCTTTCAAACAAGAACCTTAAATCTATTCTCCTTTATTTAGCCCTTTTCCTAACCATTAACAGCAACAGATTATAACCAACCCTCCTAAACAATGAAAATTATCCCAAACCCAAAACCTATTGAAAGACCACAAACTACCCACCCCACCCCACCTCTTTGTGAATATGGGTGTCCTGTTCTTAAAATTGCTTCCTGCTGTTTGTGGGTGAAGGCATCTTTAGGGGATTCTAAAAAGAAAATTTTGGGTTAATTGTCAAGTTCTAGAAAAGGTAGCTATATCATTTGTTGTCCAGTCTCTGCATAATGCCAAAGTTTAGGGCTTATCTCAAGTCCTTGTTCAAGTAGTCTGTGAAACTAATCATCTCAGCTAGCCATCTTGAAACTGTTCTGAGCAGTTTGTAGTCCAAAGCTGATCTGTGGGTGATCTTTGTCAGCTTAGTGGTATGATTTTTGTCCATGTGGAATCATTGTTGTGGGGTCCCATCAACTTTCTGGAGACTTCAAATTTGATGTTAGGCCTGGTCGTGATTCCCTGCAGAAAACTGATAAAGACTTGAACACAAAAATATGTATAGGCAGCTAATTGAAGCCTTTTTTCTAGAATTAGTTAGTATTCTATATGACCATTTATATCATAATAAAAGTTTAATATATATTATAAATTTTGATATAAAATTCATACCTTAAGAAAAGTTTAAAGAATTCAAAATAGAATCAAAGAATTATGAGATTAGTAGCAATAGAATAGTCCCTTATTTTTTTTTTTTTGTTTTCTTCTGTTCCATATCAGAAGATGGCTCTTTCTTCTGGCATGATACAGAGATTTTGCCTTTTCCTTTTAATAACATGCTTGATTTTAAAGAAAGAGAGAGTCATTCTCCAACTCCAAAACCAGCTTTAATTTTTATTGAACTGGGACTACAAAAAGACCATTTATGTTAAGTGTCTGTAGAGAAAAGCAAAAAAAACATTTAGGAAGACTTATGAAATTTTATAGGTGATATACCAATAGGCCAATTTGCTCTTTTTCTTGGGACATTTTTTTCTAGATGATTTGTTCTTTTTCTTCAGATGTCTCATTTGTCCAGTGTTCTTCAGATTACTTAGCCTTCATTCTCCTGAAAGACAAAAACAAAAACCTTTCCCCAAGACTGACTTTGGGGAGGTTTCCTTTTGGCAAGTTATATTTGATTAAATGAAAAGCATTTGTTAGTGATATAAGTTTAAATTGGATGGTCATGTTGATTGATGAACTATCACCTCTTTTAATTAAGAGGTCTCTCTTGGTCAAATTGAACCTTTATCAATTTTGATGGTATCCACAGCTTATCTTCTTCTGTAGAAACAAAAGCAAAACTTTGTCCCCAATGTAACACATGCATAGGACCCATGTAAAGTTCCAAATAGATAAAATCCAAGTATAGAAGGGGAAAGATGGACACAAAATTCCACTACCAGCTGAGGAGCTGTGGGTATTTGAAAGATGCTGGGAAAGGGAAAGACAGTTTTTTCTTTAATTATGTAACCTCCTGGTAGGCTAACACACCAGAACTGACCCCAATCCTAAGACTCAATGGAAAAAGAAGAAAGCAAAAAGAACCATTGCTAAATTTGAGTGCCAAAAGATGGGAAGGTTGAGATGGGGAAAACAAGAGAAGTTGAGGGGGCTGGCTGCATATATTCAAAATACATTATATGAAATTCTCAGAGAATTAATAATAGTTTTAAAACAAATATTAAATACTTAAAGTATTCTCAATTGTCCATAAAATTGAAAGGTAAAATGCATATGACAATTAACTCGAAAATTTGTATATATGATTAGTTAAATAATAAATAAATTTGGGACCATTGGTCATCTATTTTAAAAACTCAAAAGTCTTAAAGATTTCCTTAACATCTCTGCTAAGACCTATCTAGAAGTATAATGCCCATTCCATTCCTAGAAGAAACCTTAGATGTATTTGTCAACCTATGGGAACAGCCATTAGTCTTATACCAGATTTTATTAAAATGAGTCACTCATAATGACAAAGCCAATAAAATACTAAGACTTCTTTGGGGACAACTTCAAAGGAATTCTGAGGTAGTATAAGTACTTCAATTTTGACAATCAATTAGACTCCAAGAGTGTATATATATTCTAAAAGGACTTAGTATTTATATACATACAAGCAACACTAAATGGTTTGAGAAGTTGGTATTTACATATTTAGGCATGTAACAATCGAAACTGAAGAAAAAGAGGCCATGTGTTCAAGATGGAGGAAGGGGGTGTCCCTTTATATATATTATCCAAAATTTAGCTATTATTCACAGGAATATAAATTCAAGTTGGCTGAAGAACAAGGTCAGTGGAAGGTTTTTCTTCACAAAGGACTTTTGATGAAAGTAATAAAAGTGATCTGGATTCAACTACCCTCCATTTCAAGGAAAATTTTCAAACAACTCGTTTCCACTTGCATCTTCACTTTCCTTTCCTATGCTAATTATGAGACTTTGGAGTTGCTAGGACAGCAATAGTACCCATGTCTTCTCTCTTATTAATGATTCAAACCTTGAGATAGGCACCTTCTTAAATCAAGGAATCTGCTTAACTCAATCCTCTACCTGTAGCTGGAGAGCTTCTTTCCAGGTCCAACCAAGCCCCTGCAGTCCCACAACCCATGTATAAAATAATCACCCAGATGCTTATATTACTTAAACTGTTCGGCCATTAGCTCAGGTCTACCATTGTCTAGCTCTTACTCTTATACTAAGTTCATTTCTGTTAACCTATATGTTGCCATGTGTTTCAAGGCTTTACCTGTTGCCTCTACATGACGTTCCATGAAGGGCAACTGGTGTCTCCTCCCCCTGCCTTCCTCTCCTTTTCCTCTTTCCTCTCTGCTAGTCCTGCCTATACTTCCTGCCTGGCTACTGGCCAATCAGTTTTATTTATACAGAGTGATATCCACAGCACTTCCTCTTTTCTTCTTTTTCAAAAAGGAAGGTTTTAACTTTAACATAGTAAAATTACATATAACAAAACAATTATCAAGCAAGAATTACAGTTACAATATTAAAGAAGATGTCCTATCTATCTTATATTTGTGAGTCTAAGGTTTTATATCTAACCAATCTTTTATCATAACTGAGGAAATTATAACTATCTATCTTCAACCACATCAAAGACCTCAGAAGGATATAATACTGCCTGAGAAATTGGAGAAGGATGCAAGCAACGTTCAGGAGTCTTGCAGGGTAGACAGAGACAGCTGGCAGTCTGGACAGTCACCCAAAGCTCTCTTGTAAAGTTGGGGCATCTGTCTTCAGCCCACAGAGCTAGAGTCTCTCAGTCATTTTTCTCAGTGTCCTGTAGAATTTCTGGCAGTTTCCTCTGCAAAGCAGGAACCTGAAGGACCATTTTGTCAAACAAAGTTCAGCGGTCACCTTTTTATGGATCCTGCATGTCCAGTCTATCAAGCAGTCCAGGCAAGAACAGTTTCTTGCCAAAATGGCTATTTTTGCCAAGGTGAAGATAAACCCCATATGGAGTGTCTTCAATGCCCACCCTCCTCTCTGGAGTAAATTGGTGCTGCCAGGAGCAGACATATCTCACTGTCCAGAATGTCTAAATTTTTAAAATATTTTAAATTCTACCTACTTCTTTAACACATTTATAGAGATATGGATACAAATTAGGACAATGCAGGAAGGCTTCCAGGAGGTTATTGAAACAAACAAACCAGAATTACTAGCCTAAATCTCAATTATATATAAATATTCTGTGTTGCTCAGAGTTTTCATTGTGACAAAATATTTGAGACAAACAAGCAAGAGTTGATTCAACTCATACTTTCAGAAACTTCAATCTATAATCCTTGGCCCTGTTGCATTTGGGCCAATTATAAGAGACAATAGCATGTTAGATAGAATATGTTTAATAATAATTTAGACTGGGGGCCAAGTGTTCAACACAAAAACCTGTGCAGGACATTTCCTATTAAAACTATAATACATTCACTCATTCTGATTTATTATGCATAAACTTTCAGCTCAAAATTTTTTCTGTCTAATGCACATGAATTTTCTTACTTTATGTCCTTTATCAAAATTTCCCCTACCAATAAAGTATTAGTACAAGAAACAGTTACTTAAAAATTTTAACAGCTTAAGTAGCAATCAGTAGGTCACACAAATCCAATTAGAACCCATTATGGTTCAACAGAAGAATCTTTAAGAGGACAAGAAATTTTTATTTCTTTAAATGAGCGACATGCTTACTTATTTTGGATTATAATTATAATACCCTTTTGTGTTTCTGCTTTTCTTTTGAATACCAAAAATCTCAGAACTATTTCTGGTGGTCAAGTGTCCCAAAATCCTCCCTTTTGTTTTTTTTTTTAAACTTTAATTACTGGTTTAACAATCACTGTATTATTTATTATTGCAAACCCTTTCTAATCTTTTTTTTGAAATATGAAGGTAAGTAGGGTGTAATTGTAACACAACAATACTTATGGAATATTTAAATATTTAATATTTATATTATGAACAAATAATATATCTTAAGTTTCACTTATAACTCCTGATCACAACATATTTTTATTGAAGTATAATTTTAAATCCATAAAGTCTAATCTTTACGGGTTTATTTTTTATTAATTTTATGTATGTGTATATGTGTGTGTATTGTGTGTGCGTGTGTGCCTGTGTGTCATTATACGCATGTGAATGAGTACAAGTGCTCATGGAGTCCAGAAGTGTGTGTTTTACACTCCTGGAGCTGGAGTCATAGGCAGTTGGCAAACTGTCCAATGTGCACACTGGGAAACTAACTCTGGTATGACTATAAGGACAATATGACCTCTTAAACACAGAGCCATCTCTCTAATCCAAAGCCCAACCTTTTAAAAACATTTTAAAATTTAAAAAACAATTATACCCTTTCCTCTTCCCCTTTCCTTCCTCCAACTCTTCCCATGTACACCCCCTTCTTCCATCTTGAAATCAAGGCCTCTTTTTCTTCAGTGGTTATTGTTACATGCCTAAATATGTAAATACTGACTTCTCAAACTATTTAGTGTTGCTTGTATGTATATAAATAACAATATCAAATCCTTTTAGTCGTCATGATCAACTTAACAGGAGCAATACTCATTGGAAAAACTGACTCTCTGTCTTCAAGCAGCTATCAGTTGCCAATAGCATACTGCACAGGGTAGGACCTCTCCTTTCCATGCTAGAATTCTGTCTGGTTTGGGCTTGCACAGGTATTGTGCATGATGTCACAACCACCATAAATTCAAATGTGAGATTTCCCAGCTGTGTCTGAAAAAACAATTTCTTTGTAGTATAACTGGAGTTTTCTCCAGTCCAGCTTGGGCCCATGATCAGGACAAATCTCTCTCACCCGCCAATCCTGCAGCTGCTCGGACCCAAATAAAACACACAGATGCTTATATTATTTATAAACTGTATGGCCGTGTGGCTCAGGCTTCTTGCTATCTAGTTCTTATATCTTAAATTAACCCATTTCTATAAATCTATACCTTGCCACATGGCTCTTGACTTTCCAGTACTTTACATCCTTCTCCTCATGGTGGCTGCCAGCAGCATCTCCTGAATCAGCTTTCCACTTCCCAGACTTCTCCTCTCTCTTTGTCCAGCCTATACTTCCTGCCTGGCTATTGGCCAATCAGCACTTTATTCATTAACCAATCAGAGCAACACACTCACAGCATACAGAACATTGTAGTCTCCCATTGTTTCTAACTCTTACAATCTTTCCACCCCTACCTCTGTGATGATCTCAGAACCTTGAGGAAGGAGGAAAGGTGTGTGTACTTCAGTAAGGAATGAACATTTTTTATATGGTATTTGATTTGATGTACTAGTACTTTTGGTAATATTTCCACCTATAGTTTTAAGATAAATTGGATTGGTCTGCATATTTCTTGTGTTGTTTCTGTTTCTTTTTCTATGACAGTATAATACTGTTCTTATGTTTTTGAGTTGGAACATAAACCTTTTTCTTCATTTCAAGAAAGAACTTATAAAGAACTGTTAAGTTTTCAATGTTTGGTAGAATTCATCATGGAGATATCTGCTCCTGAGCTTCTTTTTCCCATGGGAAATTGTTTTGGATTTTTGTTACTGTTGTTGTTTTTGTTTGTTTTGTTTTCCTGAATCAATCTTGAAATTAGTTACAGACATACACAGGTTTTTATCTTCTTATACTAGTTGTATTTCCTTTTTTCTGTTATGTCTAAGTTTAGTTTGCTCTTCTTTTTCTAAGTCCTTAGGACATGAGGATAGAGTTTTTGTTTGGGTTCCTTATATTACCATAGAGGCACATAAACTCATACATTTCCCCATAAGAATTATTTACATGATTACACTCGATAAGTTTAGGTATGGTCTGCTATGATTTACAATCATCTCAAAATATTTCCTGACTTTCTTTTGCCTTCTCATTAGGTCTTTTCCCCCCAAGTGTGCTGTTTCATATTCATTCAAACTCTGGTTTGTCTTTTAGTATTAATTGCTGACTTCATCCATATTCTGCATGATTCCAATTCTTTTATATTTCCATGGAATGTTTTATGAGCTAATATGGCCTATTCAGGATAATTCTCTATGTGTACTTGAGTGTGTGTCCTCCTGTTGGGATATTTTTCTTTATTACTTATTGTCATATATTTTCTGTACATAGCACTGTGCTTAATACACACAATTTCACTAAAGTACATGGTGTACTTTGACCACTTTTTTGAGATGCATTGAACTTAGGGTGTGTATTCAAGGAAGTTGCTCTACCACTGAGGTATATCCCAGATATCTATAAGTATTTTATAGGAATAGTTGATTTGTTTCATTGTCTAAATCAGTGATCTTGTATCTAGTTATCTTATCCATTATTGAAATTGAGCATTGAAACAGTCTAAGCTTATATGTCCAGGTTTACTTTACTCATTTGGCTATTCAGGAAAAAATGCTTTTAATTTCTGTTTCTTCTTCATGGATTCACCATAGAATCATTAAAATTATCTTTTATTGCCTACAAGATGTAGACTTCTCAGCTACCTCTCCAGCACCAGGTCTGCCTGCATGCCACCATGTCCCACCATGATGATAATGAAATAAACCTTTGAAACTATAAGCTTCCACTCCAATTAAATGTTTTCATTTACAAGAGAACAAAACCCAAAAATAATTTATCTTTTATTCCTAGTAATATTTTTGTTTTAAAATCTATACAATAGTAACTGAAAACATTTTAAGGGAATTGCATTTTATACACAAAATTCCTTGCACATGTGAACTCACAGAGGCTGTGGCCGTATAGACATGGCCTGTATAAATGCAAGCCAGACAAACTCCCAGCACAGAGAGGGGAAATGGACATAAGTTTCCATTGCTAACCAAGAAGTTATCTGCAATTGACACCTATTTGCAAAGGAAAAAATAGTTTTCTGCAATGGAGTGTATCTCACTGCGAGTATTAGCCACACAAAATGGTAAGTCCCATGTCCAACAGTAGATGGTCAACACAAAACAAAATAAGTATTATTTTTGTACACTTTTTGTCTCAAATTGCTTTGTTTGAGTATTTTTTTCTCTTACTGGATTTTTTACTGTGGCTTACAGATCTCTGTGTTGTGTGTATTCAAATGTCATATTCTTGAGTGTCTAGTAGGAATTCCCATGAAACTGGCCACTGCATTAAGAGTTGAATTAGAAAAGAGAAGAAAAAATATATCATTCGAGTTCTCATCCCTCTCTTCTAGTCATTTACATATTTTCCTAATACCAAAATGTATCATCTAACCTGTTAACTTTATACAGCCTGTATTGGTGAAATTATTATGGCCACTCCACATACTTAAAAGGAAGATTTATTTAGTGGGTAACTTACAAAAAAGGGAAAGGTAGGTTGTGGGGTCTGGGGAAGGTATATCAAAGTCCAACAGTGTTCTCTGGAGCTCTGCTCGGTCTACCTCCACCATCTAGGCTCCCAGAACAGAGAGAGTGCTCGTCCATCTAGGTCTCGGGTCTCCAGGCGCCTCCCCTGGCCCCACCTCGTAGGTGTGACAGTTGCCAGAGTCTCAATGGGGGTTGGAACTTCCAGATCCAAGCTGGAATGGCTACCCACTACAAGCCTGGGTGAAATAAAAATAAAAAAAAAAAGTTAGGAATATGTATGTATATACATATGTGCATGCAATAACCATTAGTGAAAAAAAGGACATGAATTTGAAGGAGAGCAGAGAGGGTAAATGGAAGGGCTTGAAGGAAGGAAAGGGAATGGAAAATATAATTTTATTATGATCTCAAAAATGTTTTTCTTAATCATTTTTTTAAAAGCCCATGCCATTCCAGTTGGCTCTCTCTGCATCATGGCTGTTTTCTCAATATGTAAGCTCTCAACTACTCCTCTGGAGCCCAGCCTGCCTGTTTGTTGCCATGCTTACCACCATGATGTTTATGAACTCTACTAACTCCTGGAAGCATAATCCCCAGTTAAATGCTCTCTTATCATTAAAAAAATCAGGTTGTTCTTTCTACCGCTGAATTTACCAAGCTCATCATAAATTTTAGACATTGACCTCATATTTAATATGTGGTTTGCAAATATTTTCCAGTATATTGGGTCATTTTCCTGATTGTTTCCTTTGCTGTGAAAAAATATTGTAAGTTTGATGTAGTAACAGTGATTTGATTGTTTTTGTAAAATGAGCATTTCCTATGAAGCATTAAAAATTACTGCTGATGCTGATATCCAGATTTGTCCAAATATTCTCTTTGAAGAATTTTAGTACTTTGTATTATCCATTTTGAGATGGTTTTTATATACAGTATAAGACATAGATACAAGGTCATTCTTTTGCATGTAGAAATCCAGCTTTCTCAACATAATTTACAGAAAATAGTATCTTTTCCTCATTCTGATCTTTTTGTGTTTTTGCTAAAATTAATTGACCATATATATTTGAATTTGTGTGGATTTACTAATCTGTTCTACTGGTTTATGTCTCTACTTTCCTGCAGGATTATGCTGCTTGGATTAATATAGGTTTATTATATAATAGTAAAACAGAAATCATGGTGGATGACTGCTTCCAATTTTGTTTTTCCTTCTCTGAAGTATTTTGGCTATTTCACATTTTATTTCATTCAAATGTTAGGGTTTTTTATTTCTGGGAAGAAAAGCATATAAATTTTTATTAGTTATTTATGTTATTCCTTTTATATTTCTAGTAAGTGGTTGTAAACATGTAGAAAGACATAGGACTCCTATACAGCATGATTTTTAAAATTAATTCTTTTTTCAAAATACCTTCCCTATGTTGTTTGGTAAATATGTTAGAGATTACTCTGAGTTCACTAACTTAACTTTTTTTTTTAAGGAAATTTACTTTTCATGGCATATTAGCATTGCTCCACCACAGCTACAACTATTAACTAGTATTACAAATGAACTACCTTTTAAAAATAGTTTGTAATTATAAATATGTCAATATATACATAATGTTCTTAGTGTGGAAGGGATGAACATTTGTGGCTCTTTTCTAGGATACCAAAGAGCTTGCTAATGTAATCAAGCCATATGTATCTCAGGAAGTGTCTTCCCCCCAGTATTTAACACTCTCACAATCAACAAAGTTATAAATGATGGGAAATATATGAGAAGCTTTCTTAAGTTACAAAACATTCCCAGCTGTTTAGTCCTGCTCCTACTGCTTTGGAACTATCCATTCACTCTCTTACTAATTTTAAATAATTATGTTTATCCCAAACCATAGTATTACTCTAGACCTGCTTTGAGCACATTTTAAACATCAAAGAGCTAATTTACATACAATAATTTCAATCACTGTTGTTATTATCATAACATTTGTTACTACTGAAGCCTTATTTGATCAAAAGTGAAGAGAGGAAATCCTATCCAGACGCTTAATATGAAGACTATTCTTGCTATCTCTTTCCAAAGAACTGAGTGACTAGGAAATCTAGACTAACATATATGAACAGAAAAGAATACCAAAGAATCCCTCTCTCATTTTAGATTGAATAGTTTTATATAACACCAAAAATAATTCTAGATATAGAATACAATCTGACTAAACAAATATAAACAAGGAAATATCAACACATTCACAATTAATGTGATGAAATCAAATGGCAATTTTTTTTTTCCGGAGCTGAGGACCGAACCCAAGGCCTTGCGCTTGCTAGGCAAGTGGTCTACCACTGAGCTAAATCCCCAACCTCAAATGGCAAATTTTATCAATAGTATTCACATCTATTGTTTTGAAATGAAAGTTGACTTTACATAATAACCACAAAATACTAGTTAGAAGAAATTGAAACTTTTGCAATATTTTTCTTAGTAAAAAAGGAAATAAAAAATAAAGAAAATTAATAATCACATTGGTATTTTCATAAGGATTGCCCTGACTGTAGGTCAGTTTGAGTAGTAAGTGCATTTTAACAATAGTGAGTATTCCAACAAATGTCCAAAATGATGTATTTGTATTCTTTTTGTGTTCCCATTAAATTTTTTATCAAAATTTTATAATAATCTGGTATAAAATTTTGTTCCTAGGTATATATTTGTAGCTATTGTAATGATATAACTCTCCTAGTAACTATTTCAGGTAGTTCTATATAAATATAAATCAATACTACTGAACTTTGGATGTTTACTATTATCTTGCAAATTTGCAGAATTTTTGTGAAGATCTAATAATTTTTGGTGGAGTATTTGTGGGTTTCTCTATATAAGATAATGTTTTCTAAAAACGTCGTCAATTAGAATTGCTTTTCTAATTTTATAGTTCCAATTTTTACTTTTTATTCTTGTTCTTTATTTCTGCTTTCTCTAGCTAAAACATCCTGTATATGGCAGTTGTCTTACTGAAAAAGAAACCCTAAGGTCAGATATCTTCCTTCCATAAATCCTTTAATGTTTTTATCATGCAACATGTTTACTTTTCCAAATTCAATTCCTATCATATTGTAATAAGAATACAGCTTTTATGCTTGGGTCTGTTGTTGTATGTCATTTTTATTCATTTTCCTATGGTGAACCATCCTTGTATCCCTGCTCTGAATGCAACTTGATCATGGTGAATAACTGTTAAATGTAATTAAGTTAAACTTGATAGTATTTAGTGAGAATATTTCTATCTATGTGAATCACAAATATTTACCTGTATAATTTTGAGGGATTGTTTTTTGTGGGGGTTGTTTTAATACCAGGATGATACTGGACTCAAGAATGGCCTAAATAGAACCCTTTAGAAGAAATAAAGAGATGTCACATTAGTTCTTCCTTAAATGTTGGAAGAGCTCAGCAATAAAGCTTTCTGGTTCTGGACATTTTTTTAAATGAAAAGGCTTATTACAAATTCTACCTCATTATCTGTTATTGATTTAATCAAATTTTCTATTTATCCATGACTGAGTCTTTGAAAAGTATTGATTTCTCTTAGGTTATGAATTTGTGGGAAATATGATAATTATTATATTTAATTATCCTTTGTATATCTATGGAGTATATTTAACACCACCTTTTTCATATCTTATTTTATTTGTGTCTTCACTATCTTTTTCTTGTATAGTCTACATAAAATTTGTGTAGAGAAAGGAACTGGGAGTCACATGGATATCCCTGGGGGACAATAGAATAGATTTTGTAGGTAAACTGAGGGCAGGGGAGACTGGAACAGGAAGATCAAGGGGAGAGGGAAGGAATGTGAGGAGAGAGCTAGAATTCAGGGGCCTTGAGGGGTGGTATGGAACCCTAGTACAGTGGAAACTTCTTAAGATGAAATATGAAATATGAAAGTGATCCTAATGAAGTCTCCAAATAATAGAGGAAATAGACTTCTAATTGGTTATCTCTTGTCACCAAGCAAAGCTTCTAGTACCAGTGCTGGGTTACATTCAATTGGGTTTTTGGCCAAAGGGGTCCCATGGAAATCCCTTAACAACTCAGGTTGTTGCCAAGACAATAGGTTGCTCTCTACAAACTGACAGCAAGGCCTCATTGCTAAAAACAATAGCTACAC
The DNA here is from genome assembly GCF_004664715.2 of Peromyscus leucopus. NCBI lineage: Eukaryota > Metazoa > Chordata > Mammalia > Rodentia > Cricetidae > Peromyscus > Peromyscus leucopus. The sequence continues at coordinate 69,720,795 of NC_051083.1, forward strand.
AACACACTGAACATGGAGAGTTCAAGATGGTGTCTATATATAACATTCAACCCCATGTTCTAGAGTCTTTGGTATGGGAAGATATTCTGGAGGCTACCAAAAGAGAAATGAATACACCAACTCAGCTACAAAACCTTTGATCTACAATGCTGACCTACCTGCAAAATATGCTAGGGCAATGCTGGTACAAAACTTGTGAAAGTTACTAATCAATGTCTGATTTTACTTAAGGCCCACTTCATAAGCTGGAATCCATACCAGACACTGCTTAGGTACCCAATAATCAGAAACTGGATATCCCAGAGACATGAGGTAAAACCTCATGCTACTGGTGTTAAAAAGTAGTGATAAGATTATTCCTAATAATATTGAGTTATACTCATAGATCAATGCCTTATCCAGTCATCATCAGAAAGGCTTCCTTCTGAAGCAGATGAGAACAGATGCAGAGACTCCCAGCAAGACATTACTCAGAGAGAGTCTAAATTGGAGATCTCTATCACATCCCTCTCTACCTCAGAGCTTAGAGAACCCTATTGAAGAGGAGGTGGAAAGAGTGTAAGAGCCAAAGGAGATGACACCAGGAGAACAAGGCCCTCGAAATGAATTGAGAAAAGGTCATATGAACTCACAGAAACTGCAGCAGCAAGCATAGGGCCTGCACAGGTCTGGACCAGGCCTGCTGTGTATACATTATGCCTTTCAGTTTAGTGTTTTTATGGGATTTTTGAGTGTGTGAATGAGTGAGTCTCTGATTCTTGAGCCTTCTCTTGGACTCTTTTCCTTCTGTTGGTTTACCTTGTCCAAATTTGATGAGGTGGTTTTGTTTCATTTTTTTTTTTACATTTTGTTTTGTTATGTTTTTTGTTTCCTCTTAGAAGTCTGTTCTTTTCTAATGAGAGATGGAAAGAGTTAGGGTTTGGACTAGGGTTAGGTTAAGGATCCAGATGGGAGGGGAGAAGGGGAAGAACTGCAAGAAATAGAGAAAGAGGAAATTGTAAACAGGATATATTGTATGAGAAAAGATTTTAATTTCAATAAAAGGGAAAAATATGTTTCATAGATTTATTTAAATTTATTTATTTTAATTAAGAAGTTTTCCATTCATCCTACATATCAGTCAGAGATTCCCCTGTCCTCCCTCCTCCCACTCCCGAGCCCCACCCAACCCACCCCCATTCCCACCTCCTCCAAGGCAAGGTCTCCCATGGGAATTCAGAAGGGCCTGGCACATTCAGTTGAGGCAGGTCTGAGCCCCTCCTCCCTGTGCCAAGACTGTGCTAAGTGTCTCATCATAGGCATTAGGTTCCAAAAAGCCAGCTCATGCACTAGGGACAGGTCCTGGTCCCACTGCCTGGGGGCCCCCTAAACAGTTCAAGCTCAACAACTGTCTCACTTATCCAGAGGGACTGGTCCAGTACCATGGGGGCGCCTCAGCTATTGGTCCACAGTACATATGTTTCCACTAGTTTGGGTAGTTGTCTCTGTACTTTTTCCAATCATGATCTCAATATCTCTTGCTTATATATATAATCCCTCCTCTCTCTCATCAGTTGGACTCCTGGAGCTCTGCCTGGGACCCTGTCATGGATCTCTGCATCTGGTTCCATCAGTCACTGGATGAAGGTTCTATGATGACACTTAGGGTATTCAGCCATCCAATCACCAGACAAGGTCAGCTCAGGCACCCTCTTGACCATTGCCAGTAGTCTATGGTGGAGTCATCATTGTGGATTTCTAAGGACCTCCCTAGCTCTCTCCTTCTCCCTATTCCCATGGTGTCTTCATTTATCATGGCATCTCTTTGCTTTTTCTCCCACTCTGTTCCTGATCCAGCTTGAACCTCCCGCTCCACTAAGCTCTCTTTCTCTGACTCTTGTCCTCTATTAACCCCCTCACCCCTAGTTTGCTCATGTAGATCTCATCCATTTCTCCATCGCTAGGCAGTCCCTGTGTCTTTCCTAGGGTCCTCTTTACTAGTTAGCCTCCCTGGAGCTGTGGGTTGCAGTCTAGTTATCCATTGCTTTACATCTAGTATCCACTTATGAGTGAGTACATACCATGTTTGTCTTTCTGAGTTCTGAGTTACCTCACTCAAGATGATTTTTTTCTAGATCCATCCATTTGCCTGCAAACCTCATTATGTCATTGCTTTTCTCTGCTGAGTAGTACTCCATTGTGTATATGTACCACATTTTCTTTATCCATTCTTCAGTTGAGGGGCATCTAGGTTGTTTCCAGGTTCTATCTATTACAAATAATGCTGCTATGAACATAGTTGAGCGTGTGTTCCTTGTGGTATGATTGAGCGTTCCTTAGGTATATGCCCAAGATTTTTTAAAAAATCAACTTTGTTATTGATGAATATTTTTATTATTTAGTCTCTACTTTCTAGTATTTATTGTTTTCCTTCTATGAACTCTGGGTTTTGTTTCTTCCTACTTTTATAATTCTTTGAGATGTAGTTATATGTTGCATATTATACATTATTCATAGAGCTGAAAAAATTATAAAATTTATATGTAACCACACAAAACAATGATAATAATGAAACAAAAGCAGAGCTGTCTTAAGAAAAACAAGTAAAACAAAAAGCATCACATTACATGATTTGAAAATATGCTACAAAGTAATAGTTATCAAAGAGTATAGTAACTGTGGTGGTATTCTAATTGTACTGAAATGTGATTTTGATTGTATGTTAATAAATAAAGTTACCCAGGGGTCAGAGCTATTAGAGCCATAGCAAGAGTGTGGCGGTGGTGGCACATGCCTTTAATCCCATAGATCTCTGTGTGTTCAGGGATACAGCCAGCATTGGAGACATATGCCTTTAAGACCTGGGGGGCTGTACATACAGACAGTGACGAGGCAGTCATGTGTTTGGGTTTACAACCAATGAGAAGATAGAACAAAATACTATAAAAAGACGGACAGACAGGTTATAGCTCTCTTTTGGGAAGCTGGGACACCGCAGGAGGAAGGGTGAGATTTTAGCTCTGAGCTCTGACCTCTCGGCTTTCTCTTTTACATTGTTTCTGTATTTCTTATTTAATAAGATTGTTGGTTACATCTACAAGTAACAATATAAAAAACAAAGAAAATGAAACATAATAGATATCCTTAAAATAAATCAATGCATCTAAAACCATCTGACTTGGAATAAACTGCCTAAGAACACACACTTTTAAAAGAAAGTCCTTTCAATAAATGGTGCTGAGTATATAGAATAATAAAAGTAGACACATATATCTCCCAATTACAAAAATCAACTTAAAATAGATAAAAGGCTTAAATGTAGCTGAAGTTTTCTCTGGGCCTGCCCAGCTCCACAGCCCCTGCAGCTGCTTATAAAATAACCATTCAGAAGCTTATATTAATTAAAACTGCTCAGCCATTAGCTCAGGCCTGCCACTGACTAGCTCGTACACTTAAATTAACCCATAATTCTTATTTATGTTTAGCCATGTGGCTTGGTACCTTTTCTCGGTTCTGTCTTCACATCTTGCTTCCTCTCTGGCTGGCTGGTGACTCCTGACTCTTCCCAGAATTCTCTTCTCCACTTGTACTACCTATACTTCCTCCCTGGCTACTAGCCAATCAGCATTTTATTTATTAACCAATGAGAGCAACACATTCACAACATACAGAGCGATATCCATAGCACTTCCACTTTTCTTTTTGTTTTCAAAAAGGAAGGTTTTAACTTTAACATAGTAAGATTACATATAAGAAAACAATTATCAAGCAAGAATTATAGTTATAATATCTAGTCTATTTGTATTTGGCAAAATTAAAGAAGATATCCTATCTATCCTGTATTTGTGAGTCTAAGGTTTCATATCTAACTTATCTTTTATCATAACTAAGGAAATTATAACTACCTAGTCTTCAGCTACATCAAAGACCTCAGATGGATATAATATTAGCTAAGTATACAGGAAGTGCATTATAATCAACTTACAAAAATCTAGAATGACAGAGACAGCTAGCTGCTTGGACAGTCATCCAATGTTCCTCTGTAAAGTTGGGGCATCTGTCTTTAGCCTACAGGCCTAGGGTCTCTCAGTCAATTTTCTCTGTGTCCTGTAGAATATCTGGCAGTTCCTTTTGCGAAGCAGGAACATTTGTCTTGCAAAGTTCAGTGGTCACCTTCCTATGGGTCCTGTATGTCTAGTCGATGCAACATTTTGTCAAGCAGTCCAGGCAAGAACAGTTTCTTGCCCAAATGCCTATTTTTGCCAAGAAGAAGATAAACTCCATATGGAGTGTCTTTGATGTTCATCCTCCTCTCTGAAGTAAATTGGTCCTGCCAAGGGCAGATGTGTCTCACTGTCCAGAAAGTCTAAGTTTTTTAAAACATTTTAAATGCCATATTCTGTAGGTCTTTGAAGGGTTTGAAGATTACCAATCTATCTGAAACATATCTATTTATACCTAGGAAACTTAACATGACTATAAGTTTGACTATCATAGAAGACTAATTGTTAATCTGTATTTTTTAATTATCCACTGCAATTTCAAATGAGCTGCACAAACATAATACCTTAAATGAGAGTAGAAATATATATATATATATATATATATATATATATATATATATATATATACAAAATCAACTGTAAATTTGCATCAATAAATAAAATCCATAGCAAGGTAAAATATTTTAAACAAGTTGTTGCTCTTTAAAAGTACATTCATTAATCTACCTTTTCATCCTATCGTATCTATACTATTCCCCTTTCTTCTTTAGAAAGAAATTGCATTTATAATCAACTTGCTTTAATAAAAATAAACATAAACAATATTTTGGGAATTTGGGCATAGCTTCTTATACTACTTCCTGATGGATGAGGGCACTGGCAATATAATGGGGATCTTGAAAAAATTAAGAATTATGGTCAAGTCCTGACTGTAATAGTCTGTGAAGCTGCATTTTCTGAAACCTTGAAACCATTCTGGATGTTGGATGATCTAGGCCATGGTGTCATTGGAGACCTTTCAGGGGGTCTTGATTGGTGTATCTTAACCTGGAACAAATCCATAGCTTTTTCTTTCCTGTGGAAACAAAAACAGAGCCTCCTTTCCAAAGCAAAATATCTGTAGATCCAAATTTTGAAGTCAAAATACCTTTAAAATATACATATTGGTTTAACTGAGCAGCCTTTACAATCAAATGTCTCTCCACAGTTAAAAATCCCAAAGACAATATAATTCAGACTCTCTGTGTAATATCCATCTTTACATGGCTTAATTTTTATGTTACCTTTACTGTCTCTTTAAAGACTTTATTTTTTAAAACTGCTTCTTTATATAACTGCATAATTCCTTTTTGTCTCTCTTGAAAGACTACATACATTTTTATACACATTGTAAACTATTCCATCTGAATCTGTTTTATTGTGTAATTATTCCTTTAAGTTTCAGTGGCTAGTACTGAAGCAGAAGCCTTGGGAGGCAATGGGTCTATGTTTCTATGAAAGCAGCGTGTAGCCCAGAAAGCTTTCTTTTTTTTTTTTAGTAGCAAAACATATATCCACCACTCACTCTGTTGCACAGTTTGCAGAAACCTCTGTGTAACTTGGGGGGAATGTGTCATGATGCAGGTCAAGTCTACAGGCCATGAACCCACCATAGAGTAGCTAAACCCTGTATGTTGTGGCATCTTGCTGCTCTCATGAGACATGAAGCAGGAATCTGTTGGGGACTCTGTTTAGAATTGCTTATAAAGTATTCTCAGGTTTTAGATGGAAACTCAAGCTGTTGGGCGCCATTTGAAGCCAGAGTTTTCTCCAATCCCACCTGGGCCTCTAGCTGCTCAGACCCAAATAAATACACAGTGGCTTATATTAATTAAAATTGTATGGCCTAATGGCCCAGGCTTCTTGCTAGCTAGATCTTACATCTTAAATTAACTCATTTCTATAAATCAACTTAAAATAGATAAAAGGCTTAAATGTGTGACATAAAGTCATACAATTGCTACAGTACAGCAGAAGAAATGATTTGGGATATTGTATGTCTTAGGGTTTTCTTGACAACTTGCTTGAAAGCATAGGAAATAAAACCAAATATAAGCAAGTAAAATTAAATCAAATTAAGCAATTCTTTACAGAATAGGAAGAGACCACTAGACTAAACACACCTGGAATTACAGAATGTACTTGTAAATTATAGGTCTGGCAAGGGGATTAATATCCTGACTCTATCAGGAGCTGCAAAGACTCAGTAATAAAAATATTGGCTCTAAAATAGATATTTATCAAATAATGACACCAATTTTGGCAATAGATGTATAAAAATTATCAGTATCACTAGTTATCAGGGAAATAAAAATCAAAAATCAACACTTTACATATGGCCATTACCCAAAAGACAAAGATAAATACTGGGAAGGATTTTAGGGACAGGAAATTCAAGGACATTCTTAGTTAGAATGTAAATTAGTCTATCATTTATGCCAAGCAGTATTGATACTCCTCCAAAATTTCAAAATAGAGCCTCCATACAATTAAGAAATCCCCACTCCTGCATATATCCAAAGAAATAAAACTGTTAGTTATAATTATGTCTGCATTTTCTTGTTTCTTTGAATCACTCTTTATAATAATCAAGAAATAGGAAGAACCTATGTGTATATCAGCTGATAAATTGACAGAGATGTTAGTTGTATACAATATAATACATATATATAAGGAATAATGAAGTCCTGTCACTTTGAAAACAAAGTGAAGCCTAGAAATCACTATTGTTTTTGAAGTAAAGAAGACACAGAAAGACAAGGACTACATGGTATCACTCATATGTGTAATGTTAAACAAAAATCATTTAACAGAATTTAGGAGTAAAATAGTAGTTATCAGTGTTTTGAGACAGTTGGTTAAAAAAGACAGGTAATGTTAATAAATGACTACTAAATTTTAATTAGGACTGAGAAGTTCTAGTATATTATTACATAATAGAGTGATTATAAATAAAGTAATATACTCTGTATTTCAAAAAGTTAAAAAGTAAATGTTTTCATCATAAAGTTGTGCTTGATGAGGAAATACATGCTTAAACTTACTTACATATTATATATGAATATTGAAATGCTGCATGTTACCCCATTAATACATACTATATCCCTGTTTCATTTGCCAGTTTTTTTTAAGTACTAAAGGAGAATTGAAATATTTACTAAAGTAAATAAGGATGAAAGAACAAGTGTAGCTGAAAATTTTCCTGTGTCCTGCCTAGTCTGCAGTCACTCAGACCCAAGTAAACACACAGAGGCTTATATTATTTTTAAATTATGGCCATGGCAGGCTTCCTGCTAGCTAGCTCTTATTACTTAAATTAACCCACTTCTATTAATCTAGGTTTTGCCACATTTTCTGTGGCTTTACCTGCATCCCATTACATGTTGCTCCTTAGGCGGCTGGCTGGCATCTCTCTGCTTTCTTCGTGTCTCACTAGTTAGAATGTCCCACTTAACCTTATTCTGTCTCACCATTGGCCAAAAAGCTTGATTTATCAACCAATCAGAGCAACACATTCATATCATACAGAACGACATCCCCATCAAACACGTGGCAAATTTTGATCAGTTTGTGTTGTTGTAGCTTCAGTTCCAGTGAATGGCAACCAAACTTTTTCTGCCACTGGAATGCCTTGAAGATAGATTTTATCTTAAACTCAGTTCAGCTTATCACATGGACATTAGATATATAACTCAATTTCATTACATTTCTCCATGGACTACTCATAATCCTGGAGTTCAACTATATTTTTAAAATTAATTTTGTATACAACATGAATGAAATTATATATGGCTCTTTCTAGATTTGTTGGAATATATTTGGCAGGTACAAATTTGTGTGTTTATAATTCATCTTGTTTAAGTTTCAATTTAATTTATATATATTCAAGTCCCTAACTACATGCACAGGCATATTCATATACATTGGCACATGAACATTATGTACAGTAATATTGGCATACCATATAAACATACACCACAAATGCCATCATTGCTACCACCAGTACCACACACTGTTATTTTTTATTCCTGTGATTAAACACAATGAACAAAATTGGCTTATGGAAGAAAAAGTTTATTTTTGCTTAAAGTTGCAACTGAGTCCATAATTCCAGGGGAGACATGGCAACATTTGTTCAGAGCAGGAAGCTGTGAGATCACATCTTCAGTTGCAGAGAAGAAGCCAAAAGAGTACACTGGAAGTGAGAGGAGGCTATAAACTCTCAAAGCCTGCTTCCAGTAACATATGTCTTTATGAAGGCTTCATCTACAAAATGTTCCATAACCTCCCTAACAACTCCACCAACTGGGGACCTGGGCCCATTGGGAACATTTTGCTTTCAAACTACTAGACACTAAATAAATAAACGAATGAATGAATAAATAAATAAGGAACATTTTGCTTTCAAACTACTATACACTAAATAAATAAATAAATAAATAAATAAATAAATCTAGAAATCAATTGCAAAAGAAATTGTTAAAAGATACAAAGAAAAGGAAAGTGAATATCATATTAGTTCAGTTTTCTTTTTTTTTACATTTTTATTTAAATTTTGAAAATGTCATACATGTAAGCAATGTATTTGATCATATCCATCCCTGACTACTTTCTGCCACTTCTCTCTGGAACTCTGCAGCATATCTTCTTAATTTCAAGCCTTCTCTCTTTTTCATTACATACTAACTCACTGAGTTAATGCTGCCCATTTGTGCATAGGTACTAGGAACCACACCCTCAAAGAAAAGTCTTTCCCTTCCCATTATCAGCCATCAATTTCCAGTAGCATCTTAGTTAGGTTTAGGGCCCCAGGAATCCTTCTCCTATGAATACTGGAATCTTTACTGGCTTGATATTGTGTACATTGTGCAGGTAACTACAGATGCTATGAATTCATGCATGTAGTCATGTTATATCCAGAAGACAACATTTTACAGCTGCTTTTCTTATTCTTTTGGACTTATATTCTTCTCACTGTTTCTTCCACAATACTCCAGGAGTCTTGAGTGGCAGTGAGTCATATATACGACCATTTATGTCTTGAGTACTCAGAGTCACTCACTGATTCTCAGAATTTTGATCATTTATGAATCTTTGAATTAACCATTTACTTTTAGGGAAAATAATTTTTCTGATCAAGGTTGAAAACACACAAATTTGCCAATAGAAATATAAATTATTATTGGATTCTTTTTAAGAGGCAGTTTGACAACCTTCTCATTTAGCAAAACAATGATGTTAGACTCCTTCACTATGGTCTATGACATCCCAGACATGGGATTTTGACCAGTATTATAGTACTGAACATGAAATTCCTTCTGTGGAGGAGGCCCCAAATCCAATAAAAAGGCAATTGGTTACTATCATAACCATCATGCTGCTATTGCACCAGTGGCACATTTTACCTAGCAAGATGGTTTGTACCATGTAGGGTCCAGTGCTGGATAAGACCTTTATACCTTTTCTCACCATGCAGCATGCATAGCACCTTCAGGCATTGTGAAAGCTAGCCATCAATAGAAATATTCCTTGTCAGTCCAAGATTGATATTTTTTATGTCCCACAATCACAATGTGTGTGTCATCCTTATTTCATAGCACAGGCTGGCCTCAAATTCACAGCAACCTTCTTACTTTAACCTCTTAAGTGCTGGGATTACAAACCTGAGCCACCATGCTTGCCTAATAATGTGCTCTTGAACATTCAATAACTTATTAAACAAGAAAATTAAAAATTCTGTCTTAGTTACTGTTCTATAGCTTTGAAGAGACACCATTGCCAAGGCAACTCTTATAAAAGAAAGCATTTAATTGGGGGCTTGCATAGAGTTTTAGCATGTTATTCCATGATGATCATCATAGCAGGGAGCATGGCAGCATGTAGGCAGGCCAGGCAGGCATAGTACTGAGACAGTAGCTAAGTGCTCTGCATTCCAATCCTTAGGTCAGCATAGAGAGAGAGAGACAGAGACAGAGACAGAGACAGAGAGAGAAAGAGAGAAACTGGGTCTGGTGAGGGTTTTTGAAATCTCAAAGCCCCTACTCCCAGTGTTCTACCTCCTCCAACAAGGCTACACCTCCTCATCCTTCCCAACCAGTTCTATTAACTTGGGGGCCAAGCATTCAAACAAATGATCTTATGCAGCCCATTCTCATTCAAAGCACCATAAATTTTCTAGGACCAAATAAAAATAAAAATACAATTTACCAAAATTTTTGGAATACAGCAAATGAAGTTCTAAGAAAGAAGTTTACACTTATGAGTGCCTACATAAAATAATTAGAAAAATTGCAAACAAGTTACTTTAATGATATACTTTAAGTCCTAAAAAAGTAATCCAACATTAATAGGCAGAAATAATAATAATCAAGGCAGAAATCAGTGACAAGGAATCTAACAAACCATCTACAGAAAAAAAAAATCAAAAAGGTGAGAAAGATTAAGAAACCAATAACCAAACTAAGCAAAAGAAATAAAGTTTAAAAAATAATAAAGTTAGAGATGAAAAGTATGACATTAAAGTAAACACTAAGCCAGGTCAAATGGATAATCAAGTAAAGGCACTGGCTGCTAAGCCTTAGAATTCAAGTATAATCCCTGTGACCCACATGGTGGAAGGAAAGGACTGACACCTGAAAGTTTTCCTCTGACCCTCACATACATGTCACGGTACAAAAATACCTGCTCCAATGGTCAGTCCTATCACAGCAATACCTCAGTCCCTGGTTCCAACTTCTGCCTTAGTTAGGGTTTCTATTGCTATGAAGAGACACCATGGCAACCCTTATAAAGGAAAGCATGTAATTGGGGCTGGTTTACAGTTTCAGAGGTTTAGTCCATTATCATCATGGTGAGAAGCTGTTGCCAGAGTCTTCCTGCCTTGCCCACAGTCAGGACAAATCCTTGTCACCCGCCAGTCCCACAGCCGCTCAGACCCAACCAAGCAAACACAGAGACTTATATTGCATACAAACTGTATGGCCGTGGCAGGCTTCTTGCTAACTTTTCTTATATCTTAAAGTAACCCATTTCTAGAAATCTATACCTTGCCACGTGGCTCGTGGCTTACCAGCATCTTCACATGCTTCTTGTGCTGGCGGCATCTGGCAGTCAGTCCTTCTGCCTTCCTGTCCTTTTATTTCTCCTCTCTGTTAGTCCCGCCTATCCTTCCTGCCTAGCCACAGCCGATCAGGTTTTATTTATTGACCAATCAGAACAACTTGACATACAGACCATCCCCCAGCACAGCCAAGTGCAGACCATCTCAAACACCTGCACTCAGGCCCATGGTCCTAATCATCCTCTATACGGACCTGCTGGGTAACGCCACAAAGAACCCAAGAAGGGCTCCCACAGGACATACAGATCATCCCACAGCAAGAAGCATGGTAGCATGCAGGCAGATATGGTGCTGGATCTCCAAGGCTATCCAGGCTTTACTTCACAGCAAGAAGATGTGAAGGTCTCCATACATGGACACCCATGACATATGCCTGGCCTCAGTGACTTTCCTTAGTCACTGAGGGAGATTCTATAACACCTTTCTTCTATCCTTGATTCCAAAACCAGAACCCTGTGACTGAAGCTGGCAAGTTCTGCTGCTTAAATAGGGTTGGAACATGGCCCTCTTGTTCAATTACACCTTCATCGATTTTCTGTTTTCAATGATTTCTTAAACTGCCTAAACTTGGCTGTCCTGAAAATCAATATGTATGCCAGGCTAGACTCAAACTCAGAGATTTACCTGTCTCTGACTCCGGAGTGCTGGATTAAAGCCATGTACCACCATGCCCAGCCCTAAACTTTTCTTTAATTCCTTTTCACAAGGTGGAATCTTAGCTGGATGGGGTCTTGCCCTGTGGTCACCACTCCTTTTAGTATTAAACTTTTCTTTAATCTGTTTATTTCCTTAAACACAAGATTTATCTCCATTCTATTTCTGGTACACCTTTTCTCCTGAAACTGTACATATTGTATTTTTCCTTGCTCAGCTTGCTCCTTTTCATTATAGATCTTCATAAGAGTGAACACCAATAACAATCAATACTACACTGTTTTAAAATTTCCTCTGCCAATGCAACCAATCAAAAACTCTTCAATTTAGCTTCAGTCAGACTTTTCTAACAAGGGCAAAAAAACAGCCACATTTTTGTCAAAATATCACAAGATTGATCTCTAGGCCACATATTAATATCCTTCTCCTCTGAAATATCTTGAGCCAGGCCCCCAAAATTCAAATAACTCTCAGTACCACTGTCTTCCAGGTTTCTTCCTGTATGGCTCATTAAGCCCCACTTCAAGCATTCAACTGCTTTTAGAATCTAAAGTACCAAAGTCCACATTCCTCCAAACAAATGCATGGTCAGACTTATCACAGCAATACTTCAGTCCCTGTTACCCATTTCTGTCTTAGTTAAGGTTTCTATTGCTGTAAAGAGATACCATCACCACCACATGCTTATAACAAAAAACATTTAATTGAGAATGGCTTACAGTTTTAAAAATTTAGTTCATTATTGTCATGGTAGGAAGCATAGTGGCATGCAGGCAGACATGGTACTGGAGAAGTAGCTGAGAGTTCCACATCTGGATCTGCAAGCCACAGGAAGTGACAGTTACACTTTGGCCACACTTCAGTTTCTGAGACCTCAAAGCCCACCCCTTAATTATATACCTCCTCCAACAAAGCCACACCTACTCCAACAAGGCCACACCTCCTAATAGTGCCACTTTCTATGGGCCTATGGGGGCCATTTTTATTCAAACCACCATATAACCCATAGATAAGTGTGGTCCTTACCCTTCATCAAGGAAAGTTCTCTTTACAAGAGATAGAAAATCTTACAGAAAATCACAACCAATCAAACTGCAAAGTAGTGGAGCCCAGTCCCAACATCTACAACACAGCCACCACAATTAAGACTCACAGATCATTGCAGAGAAGGGGATGGAAAGATAGTATGAGAAAGAGGAACAGGAAATTTGCTGTAAGGCTGAGCAAGCCACGGGAAACAAGCCAGTAAGCAGCTCCCCTTCATGGCCTCTGCATGAGCTCCTGCCTCTGGGATCCTGCCCTGCTTAAATTCCTGTCCTGACTTCCTTCAGTGATGAACAGCAATGTTGAAGTGTAAGCCTAATAAATCCTTTCCTCCCAAACTTGTTCTTTGGTCATGGTGTTTCATCATATCAATAGAAACACTAAGACATACTTGAATAGTATTCTATTGTGTATATGTACCACATTTTCATTATCCATTCATCTGTTGGGGGACATTTAGGCTCTTTCCATTAACTGACTATTTTCAAGAAGACACCAAAAAATATTACTGAGCAAGTAAATGTAGAGTAGGATTTCAAGTCCTTTGGACTTCAGCCAAGGAATATATCTGGGTCATATGGTAGGTTTATTTTCAGGTATTTTTTAACACTTAATTCACTTAATTTTTCTTGTATAAAAACCCTTATGTGGTGACCACAGCTAGAGCCTACATCCTCTAAACAAACACTCTAGTGTGGGTTTTGACAAGACAGTCAGTGAATTCCTGATAAGGAGACATGGTAAACACAGTCTCTTTCCAAAGGATGGGGGTCAGATAGCTGTAGGTCTTAGAGATGGCATCAAAGTTGGCCTTGGCAAGGTTTCCCAGGGTGGCAGTAGAGCCCCTGGCTGATATACAAGACATCAGTAGCTTCTTGGGCACAGAAGCAGAGATGATGCCCATGCCTCTGGGGGTAGAGATGAGAGGGACCAACACAGAGCCACAGAGGCCTGTTTCTTTTATGGAACAGTGTCAGGCTTGCTGATCTTGTTTCCCCAGTAGCCTCTCTGCATGGGTTAAATAAGAAGCTTGGCCAAGATCATGGCCCTTTGGATGGCAGTAGCTACCTCCTTGAAGCACGTAACACCAAGACCAACATGACCATTGTAGTTGCCAATAGTGGCAAAAGCCTTGAACCTAGTCTGCTGACTAGTCTGAGTTTGCTTCTGCACTGGCATGATCTTTACTACCTCATCCTTTAGAGATGGGCCCAGGAAAAAGTCAATAATCTCGAATTCCTTAATGGGCAGAAAGAACATGTAGATCTCCTCCAGGGATTTGATCTTCATGTCCTTAACCAAGTGACCAGCTTGATGACAGGGACCCACTCCTTGTCTTCAGCTTTACTTCCAGGAGCCCAGAGGCCTCAACCATGACCACAGCCTTGACTAGGACCATTAACCACTGCAAAATCCTCTGCAGAAGCTAACATGGCCTCCTGACTCTGAGCCTCTGGGCACTCCCTCGGCACCAGCATCATCTGCCATTTGGTGGTTTCCCAAAGAAGAAGCTATTGTCACTATTTGAAGATTTGCCGTATGATTTCAAGAGTGGCTGTACCAATTTGCATTCCTTCCCAAAGTAAATGAGTGTTCCTCCTTCCCCAAAACCTCACCACCATTTGTCATTAGTTGTTTTGTTGGGCTTAGCTCTTCTGACTGGATGAGGTGAAATCTTAAAGTTCTTTTAATTTCCATTTTCCTAATTATTAAGGATGATTAACATGTTTTGAGGTGTTTCATAACTATTTCTTTTTCTTTTATTGAGAAATCTCTGTTTAGATCCCTGTCCCATTTTTAATTGAGTCATTTGTTTCCTTGATGCTTTGTAATTTTTTTGTGTATTCCTTGTAAATTCTGAATATAAGATGATCTAATATTTATGTTTCTTAACAATTCCCAACATGGTATGACAGCCTGTGTTGACTACCCAAGAGAGGCCTTACCCTCTGAGGAGAGGATGGAGGTGGGATGGGGGTAGGTGGGGGCAGTGGGAGAAGAAGAGGGAGGGGGAACAGGGGTTGGTTTGTAAAAGGAAAGAAAAAATTTTAATAAAATTTGTATTAAAAAAAAAACTATTCCCTAAAATGAAATGAGAAGTAATACTACCAAGCTCATTGTACAAAATTAGTATTACATTGGTTAACAATCCAGATAATGATGAAAAAATATAAACAATTTTCCTGATAAATGTAGATGGAAACATCTTCAATAAAACACTTGTAAACTGAGTCAAGAAACATTAAAAAGATTACACACCAGGATCAAAATAATTTCAACATAGAGAAACAAAGATGTATCCAAATACACAAATCCATAAATGTAGCATAGCACAGAAATATAATCAAGATGATAACCAGATTACCATCTCAATTTGATATTAAAAAAGCCTTTGAATAAGTTAAACATCTCTCCATGATAAAAATATATGAAAAGATAGAAATAGGTGGATAATACCTCAATATATCAAAGGCTTTATGTCAGAAAATCTATTGTCACTAGTATACTGGTGACAAACTGAAAGCCTAAGTCAGTGTCCACTGTCTTCATTCTTGCTCAGTACTTGTTCTTGATGTCTTGGCTAGATCAATACATAAAGATAAAGAAATAAATTGATAAGAATACAAATTATCTGTATTTGAAGGTGACACCATTCTTGTTTTTTAGCTGTTCTTTTTTCCTCTCCATAATCCTTGCCTTTATCTTGTTATTAGTTTTCTTTGTCTACTTGATTTTCTTTTGTTGTTCATCTTCTCTTTCTCCCCTACATTCTTCTTTTCTCTTTCTCTTCATTCTCCTTCTTATCCTTTTTATAGTTATTGGTTTTTGTGTGTATTTTGAAGTAGGTCTTATGTGTTACTTCCTGTCTTCCAATGCAGTGTAGATGAGATGGGTTTTGAACTCTTATCCCTGCTGCCTGCCTTCATTTTTCCAAGAGCTGGGATTATAGACATGAACTACAGCTCTCAGCTTTATTTGTGTACAGAGATTCCAGTTCACCCCAGTAAGAATGGTTATCAGTAAGGAAAACCAAAGCAAATGCTGTTAAAAATGTAGACTACAAAACACTTAGACACTATTGGTAGAAATTTAAATTAGTGTAGTAACTATGTAAATTGTTGTGGAGGTTCCTCACAAAAACAGATCATAACCATTATATGATATAACTATACTATTCGTGCATAGAGATATCTAAAAGAACCAAAGTCAACAGATAATAGAGATACATGCAGATCCATGTTCATTGTGCCATGAATCACAACAGTACAATGATCAAGTTATGCAGTAAACCCATGTTCTCATCACCATCTGAACAAAGAAAATATGGTGGTTATTATATAACATATAATAAAAATAATTAAAGTGTATAATTTTCAGGGAAACGGATGGATATTGACATTATTGTATTTAGTGAAATGAGTTAGACTCAGAAAAACAGGTGTATCATTTTCTCACAAATATGGAGCCAAAAACAAGACATGAAAGTTGAAGAGAAACAATTTTGAAGAAGTAAAGGGGGCTAGACAGAGACGTTTGGAGTCTAATTAATGTTTGTACTAAATGTCATAATGAAATATCATTATTTTGTATAAATAATACACATTGATAAAAAGTCACTACTGTAAAACATGAAAAGAATTCCAAATTAGCATGTGTACCAAAGAAATTTATGACATGTACAAAGAAAACAATGTTATTGGAAAGGTTGCATCTGAAGATGAAGTAGTTCCAACAGTACTAAAGACTTTAATGATAAATAATACCTCCTGTGATAGTTAATGTGGATTGTCCAGTAGATGGAATATGGAATCAACTAAAATGCATGTTGCTGGGCACTCCTGTGAGGGATTTTCCTGTTCAAATTGCTAGAAGTGAGAAGACATGCCCTAGATGTGGGCTGTACTTTTGATGGTAGGTAAAATGGACAGTGGATAGAAGCTTTGCTTTTTTTTTTTCTTTAACTTTCTTTTCTTTTCTTTTCTTTCTTTCTTTTCTGCTTGCCTTTACTCTCACTGGCAAATATATCCACCCAGTTGCTGATACATTCCATCACTGATATCAAAGCCTTGTTTCACTGAGCTTCCAAAATAGGCTATATGTCTCCAGGTCTTCAGTATCAGATTGAGAATGCTAAAGCCTCTATCCTTGTATACTGAGCAACTACTAAGATTTTAGCATCTCCAATGTTATTGTTGAACTACCTGAACCACACAGTGTAAGCCAATCTAATAAATAACCATTTAATGCGTATTCATTCTGTTTGTTCTGTTCTTTCAGAAAACCCTAAGTAATATCCCTTCCAAAGCAAGTATTTGGGTAAATTAAAACAAGCTTCTTCTGGAATGTACAAAAAAAAATTATAAAAAAATATAAATGTGAAAAGTAGGCACTGGAGCATAAAAAAAGGAAAGCTCCTATCTACTTTGGTAGCATGTTGATATGGTACTGGGGGCACAATGAAGCTAGATATGGGGTATAGAAACAACTAAGACAAAAATTATCTGCCCATGTTCTGGCAACATAATCAGAGTGGGATGGACAGTCATCTTGATTATAGAATTGTTACACAAATACTTAATTCCATTACTGAGAAAACTACCTAAAAGGAGAAAAGCTGTAATTTAAAGTTCTACTAATAATAGAAAATTGCCTGCCATCATGAATCTGTTTTCTATGAAAAGGAAAATGTCAGGGTTATATTTTTGCCTTCAAATATAACCTCACTGTTTTAATCCCCTGATTAAAAGCATTATTCAATTTGTTAGGGTTACAGGCTTTTGTCTGATATTTGATTACTTTCAATCAGCAATTGATTCTAACTCTAGTGTATCTAGTTCATATTATATACCATTCATCATTTAATATTGATGATGCAATGATTCTCATCAAAGCTACAGTGGAGGAATTAAAACCTGAAAATAAAATACTTACTTTTTGAGGAATAATGATAATAATAATCATAATCACAAGCAATGCTTCCTGTAGTTTTCTATTAATCTAGGAAAGCAACTCACACTAGAAGACAAAATGTAGAAAATTATACTTTCATATCTAATTTAGAAGTGAGAGAACATGCTAAAGGACATCCAAGAGTGTTAAAAATTAGGAATTGGAAGAACTTGTTCATTCATCTTCAGAGAAATTGTACAAAAAACTACTTTAATATAATATTACTTAAAGTTACTGACATGATTCAAATTTTAGTCATTAGGGGAAATTGTAGAATAGAATGTTTCAATAGAATATATTAAGTTATTCTGTCTGATTATTAATGCGTTGTGACATCTGCAGTAATATTCTGTTGCATTCAGAAAGAGAAATAGCCTCTAATTATAATATTTTATGAAATAATGTTTTAACTGTTATGGATCACCAATCGTGGAAATTGTCATCTCCTTATATAATCATCAACATTGGCATGGCTCAATGGTCTGGAATCAACTAAACAGTTGAATAGTTACCCAGTACTGTCTCAGTGTGTATGTCACCCTCCTCTCCTCACTTCTACCTTCAATTCAGGCATTGAATATACACCCTGGAATAATCAGGAATCTCTCTCTATGTGTCTCTCTCTCTGTCTCTGTCTCTCTGTTGCTTGCTCATTTGCTCTCTCTCCCTTCTCTCTCTAATTTCTCCCTTATCCTTTCCTCCTTTCTTCCCTCCTTCCACCTTCCTCTCACATCTCTCCCTACTCTTTATGTCTCTATTTATTATATATACATATATATATCATATATTATTCCTTTTTCTACATATATATAGAAAGGAATGATAACATATAAGATAGATAGATAGGTAGGTAGATAGATAGATAGATAGATAGATAGATAGATAGATAGATAGATAAACAGAGAGATAGAGAGTAGATCATAGATAAAATTTTTTGGCAAATTACAACACTATGTAATTGAATGTTCCACTATGACATTACAAGAATATGTAGTGTTGAATTTTAAAATCAGTGTATTTTAACTTTCATTTGCTCAATACCTGCCAATGTTAATTTTTCCATAGATATGCTTACCATCTATATGTTCTCTTTTTAAAAATGTCTATTCATGCCTCTCATCCACTAATTTTATTGGAGTATATTAATTGTACAAAGTAGTGGACTTCATCATGACATTTTCGTATAAGCATGTAACATACTTGAATCACATTTTCTATTACCCTGCCTTACCCTCCATACCTCTTTCACATACTTATTAATTCTCTTTTATTTCTGTACCTTTTTCTTTTTCTTTACACTGTCAACCTGGGGTTTCATTCCATATTGCTTAGAAAAATCACTGCTTTTAAGACAAATATATGGATTTGTCCTGAAAAATTTCTCCATATACTGAGAAAACTTTACTCTTCTGATGTTGAATATAGATAGGTCTATTTAGTCAAAATGATATTCACTGTTGTCCATATTATCTTTTAAATTATTGCTTTTCCTGGTTATCTTATTGACTACTGAAAATAGGTTTTTATTGTCTCCACTATCTCTATACAACTGTCAGGCTTTTATTTCAATAATGTCTATGTGTGCCTCATGTGACTTTGAAATCTTTTCTCCATTTTGGAAAATTCTTTTAATTTATTGTTCAGTGCATATCTGCTTACACTGGTAGATTTTCTTTGGCAATTGACACTTCCATTGATATACAATCTCTCATAGCTATTTGCTCACTTAAAATCTATGCTGCCTGACTTTGTCTTCACTTCTGTGTGGGCAGAATTTTCTGTCTCACCAGCCAGCTCACAAATAACCATATGGAGACTTCTTATTAATTATAAGTGATTGGCCAATAGGTTAGGCTTGTTACTAACTATCTCTTACAACTTAAATTAATCCACATTTCTTATTTACATTCTACCACATGGCTCAGCATATTTCTTTAACATGGCATGTTCATATTCCTTCTCCCTGCATCTCCTGATGACTCCATCCTCCTTCATCCCAGTTAGTTCTCTCCCTGTCTTCAAGTCCTTTCTAACCCCTCCCTGCCCAGCTATGGCCATTTAGCTCTTTATTACACCAATAAGAGCAACACTTCTTCACAGTGTACAAAAAGACTATTCAACAACTCTTCTGCTTTCTTGACTTGACTATCTGTTTGTAATCAGTTCTTTCCTTTTCTTTCAAATTACTTGTGTCCTTACATATAATCAAGTTTTTAATATTTTGAAGATTTCATGGTGAATGCATGAAGAAGTGAATTTCTTTCATACATGTGTACCATTATACTTTGTTCTTATTCATTCCCCCATGCTCTCATTAGCCCTTTCTTCTTCTCACTATTCTCTTTTTCCTTTGCCTCATAAACAGATTACCTTTTTGTTTTCATGACATATATTCCAATAACCTCTTTTCTAATCTCTTTCTTCCCTTTCTGAGATGGATTCCAATGTCATTGTCTCATTTCTATTTTATCTCATATATATACTTTGAATTTAGATTACACATATAAGAGAAACATATTTATCTTTTAAAGTCTGGCTAAATTTGCTTAATATAATGAACTCTAGTTCTGTATATTTTACTGAAAAATGTCTTAATTTCTGTCCCAGCCAGCGGGATCTTCAGCAGAGACCCTAGAAGGCGGAATGGCAGATGAAAGCAACAAGAGACATAAAGAATTGACAGCAAGACAGTATTCTGATCAAGCTGCAAAATTTCATTTTTCTCAGATGGGTTTTATAGTAAGCAGACCAGGAAACTTTCTTTGGGAAAAGATCAGGGGACTGTTGAGTTGTCAAGCAACCCAACCAAGCAACCTAACTACAAAACATTGTTACTAATGGTCAGTGTAACAGAAAGATAAGGAAATGTTAAGTTATTTTCTAATAACTCAGGACTTGTCCAGGCATGTCACAAGTTTCTGGTTAGTGGCTCAATAAGTGGACAACAGAAACTTAACTCAGGCAGGCAATATGGCATGGCTCTTAAAGTTGTCCTCGGCATCTCCTCCCTTTATTTTATTTTATGAGGGAGTGTGCCCACCTGAACTTTGTGGACCTTAACCAGCTGGGGGAGACATTGACCTGACTCCTCCTAGAGCCACTGCAGGCTTGAGAAAAAGGGTGCTTTTGGGGGAGGAGAAGGCTTAGGCATTTTGGTGCCTCTAGATACCAACCTCTACGTAAGTTAGGTTTGTCTCTCAGGGAATCTGAACCAAAGGCAATTAAATCCGCCTTCCCCTGCAGTGCTTGGCCTTGCACCCAGCGGTGTCCATACCAGCTGATGCCAATAAGCATAGGTTTGGACTTTATGCTGCTCCTAAAGGAGAAGAAGACTGAGAAATATCATAGGGATCACATCCTCGATCCAGCATTTCGAGCTGATGGTAATGAACCTGTATAGATTTTGATGCCAAGGAGTCTATTTGTGTTTTGATGAATCTGATTAGCCTGCCAATTTAAAGGGACCCAAAGTTACAAATAACAAAAGGCTAACTAATTGTCCTGCAAGAGGCATCAAAAGGGAGAACATGGATGATCTCCACCAATCATCTGCCGCAGCAGGGAATTGCTGCTTATGTAGCTCTAGGCTAAGTTTATGTAACTTATATATCTGGGTTTCTACCATTCCAGACTCATTAATATAATAACAACATTCTTCCCTCAGAAAAAGGCATGTCCCACCCTTTTCTGCTGTCAGCAGGTCCAAGGCCCGTCGGTTTTGTAGGGCAACCTGTGCGAGAGAGGTTAACTGCCCCTGGAGGGAGAATAAGGATGCTGCAGAAGCCTCAATTGCTGCCTAAAGTTGCTTGGATAGGTGAGCTGTTGTTATGAAGGAATGACCCAGAACTCCTCCCACCAAGCCTGCAGAGACCAGAGAGGTGGTGAGCAGGTTATGTGGCTGGGTTGGTTTCCCAAGTCCTACACTGAAAGTCTTGCCTGGTCACAGGAGATACTCAGTCCAGGTTACATATCCCTATTAATAGGAGTCTTATCTGGGTGATCCTTGTAGATGTCTGGGAGTTTCCCTTGAGCTGGGTTTCTACCTCACCCTAAAATGACCTCATTTCCAGCTCTTTCTTTCAGTCCTCTTTGCCTCAACCCCACCACCTAATCCCTCATGTTCTACAGCTCTGTAATACAGCTTGAAATCAGGGATGCTTATACCTCTGGAAGTTCTTTATTGTACAGGACTATTTTAGCTATCCTGGGTTTTTTGCTTTTCCATATGAAATTGAGTATTGTTCTTTAAGGGTCTTTAAAGAATTATGTAGGATCTGTAATTGTGTAATAATCTATAGATTACTTTTGGTAGGATGGCCATTTTTATTATGTTAATCTTACTGATCCATGAACACCAGATATCTTTCCATCTTCTGATATCTTCTCCAATTTCTTTCTTCAAAGACTTGAAGTTATTGTCATACAGGTCTTTCACTTACTTGGTTAGAGTTACATCAAGACATTTTTGTATCATTTGTGGCTATTATGAAGGGCGTTTGTTTCCCTGATTTCTGTCTCAGCCTGTTTATCTTTTGTATATATGAGGGATACTGATTTTTTTCAGTTGATCTTGTATCCAGTCACTTTACTGAAGGTGTTTATCAGCTGTAGGATTCCCTGGTAGAATTTTTGGGTTCACTTATATATACTATCATATCATCTACAAATAGTGAAAGTTTGACTTCTTCCTTTCCAATTGTATCCCTTGATCTCCTTCAGTTGCCTTATTGCTCTAGCTAGAACTTCAAGTACTATATTGAAGAGATATGGAGAGTGGACAGCCTTGCCTTATTACTGATTTTAGTGGAATTGCTTTGAATTTCACCCCATTTAATTTGATGCTGGCTATCAGCTTGCTGTATACTGCCTTTATTATGTTTATATATGTTTGTTTTATCCCTGATCTCTTGAGGACTTTTATCATGAGGGGGTGTTGCATTTTGTCAAAGGCTTTCTAATGAAATGATTATGTGGTGTTTTTGTTGAATTTGTTTATATGGTGGATTACATTGATAGATTTTCATATGTTGAACCATCCTTGCTTCTTTGGAATACAAACTATTTGATCATGATAGATGATCTTGTTAATGTGTTCTTGAATTCTGTTTATTGTATTTTATTGAGTATTCCTGAGAGATATTGCTCTGTAATTCCCTTTATTTGTTGAATCCTTTTGCTTAGTTTTGTCTGGATTGTCTGTCTATTAGTAAGAATGGGGTGTTGAAGTCTCCCACTGTCAGTGTGTGGTTGTCTATGTTTGACTTAAGTTTTAGTAGTGTTTCCTTTACAAACATGTTTGCCCTTGTTTTAGAGGCATAGATGTTGAGACTGGAGAAGTCATCTTGGTGGATTTTTCCTTTGATGCGTGTGAAGTGCCCTTCCTCATCTCTTTTGATTAATTTTGGTTGGAAGTCTATTTTGTTAGATATTGGAATAGCTATACCAGCTTGCTTCTTGAGGATATTTTTTGGAAAATCTTTTTCCAACTCTTCACTATGAGATAATGTCTATTTTTGATATTTTGGTGTGTTTCTTGTATGCAGAAGAAGAATGGATCTTGTTTTTGTATACATTTTTAGTCTGTTTTTTTTTTAATTGGGGAATTGATCCCACTGGTATTAAGAGATATCAATGACCAATGATTGTTAATTCCTCTTATTTTGTTGTGATTCATGGTGGTGGGAGTTTGTGTGTGTGAGTGCGTGTGCGTGTGCGTGTGCATGTGCGTGTGTATGTGTTTTCCTTCTTTGGGTTATGCTGGTATTGAAGTTAAATATTGCCTGTACTTTTGTGAGTATAGTTAATCCCCTTGGGTTGGAGTTTTCCTTCTAAGTAGGGCTGGACTTGGGGATAGATATTGCTTAAATTTTACTTCATCATGGGATATCTTGTTTTCTCCATCTATGGTGATTGAAAGCATTACTGGGTATAGCAGTCTGGGCTGGCATCAGTGGTCTCAGACTCTGCAGCACATCTGTCCATGCCTTTCTGGCTTTTAGAATCTCCATTGAGAAGTTGGGTGCAATTCTAATAAGTATGGCTTTATATGCCACTTAGCCTTTTTATCTTGCAGCTTTTAATATTCTTATTTTGTTCTGTGTGTTTAGTGTTTTGATTACTATATGGTGAAAGTGTCTTTCTTTTCTAAATACTAATTTTTTATTTAATTACTTTTTTCATTCTGACTGCAATTTCACTTCCTTTCTCTTTCCCCTGTTTATCACTCCACCTCCCCTCAACCCCACCCCATCTACTTCTCCTTCATTTCTCTTCAGAAAAGGGCAAGCCTCCCATGTATATTAACCAAATATGGCATATCAAGTTTCAAAAAGACTAGGCATCTTCTCTTGTATTAAGGCTGGATGAGGCAACTCAGTATGAAGAAAAAGATCCCTAAAGCTAGGCTAATTTCTTATCTTTGATATATACCTCTGTAGTTATCTCTACAGTGTGCTCACTTAGCTTCCTTTGACTTAAATTATAACTATATCTAGGAGTAATATAGTTAACTCATATAGAAGTTCCTTTTTATATATTTTTTAAAAGTTTACATATTGATTCCCATAGCAGCTGTACTAGTTTACATCTCTGACAGCAGCAGTGTGTAAGGGTTTTTCATCTTTATCTAATATATGCATTTTGTTGTGGAGTTTATTCCATTAACATTGAAAATGATCAACAATATGTAGGACATATATTTACTACTTTTTTTCCATGTGGTTATAATTTAACATCATTTCTTACATTATTGGAATCTTTTGTATTTTACTGAATTTTTACCATTTATTATAGTATTCATTGTGTTCTTGTATTTTTCAATTTTATTGACTAATAGTATGAAAATATAAATGTGTATATTAAATGTATAGACTTGATGATTATATGAATATATAAACTATTCATAATTAATCACAACAAGCCTAGTTACTTTATATATTTACTCTTTTCAATAGATCATGTTATCGTCAAACAAATTTTTCTAAATTTGCCCGGGTTTCCTCATTCTGATACCTTGTGGATATTCCACCTAGTTTTCAAAGATGATTCTCTTTTAACTCTAACTTTAGAAACTAGTAAGTCCTTTAACATTTACTTAAAATCTCATACTAGTTTTTATAAAAATATAACACAAATTTAAAAAACTGCTGCCCTCTTAAAGAAATTCCTCTGTTTATGATGTAACCTTTTTTAAAATTAAATAAATAAATAAGTTTTTGAGCCAAACAGGCATAGGTTTATGTTCTAGCCCTATCTAGAAGTTAATTGTCTGTTAACTAGCATTCTTGGTGAAATAAATAGTTATCCTCAAACTAATATAATATTTCAGTTATCATTTCTGAGAATTTGTGTAAGAATTAAATTAAATAACATTCTTTTAATGATAAGTATTATAACTTGTTAATCATACCTTATACTCTATTTTAAAAAATCAGATTGTCATTTGATCAGCCTGCAATCATCCTTATTTCTAAGACAAAATGAAACATATAGGTGAAACATATACATTTTAATAAATAAGTTCTGGGCTACTGATCTACCTCTAGGTCATTTTCACAATATCATGACTATAATAAAGATAATTCCACTCTTCAACCATGTTGATCAAGATTTGCTCCTTTCATCTTTGCTTTAATGTATTATACATAGAATGACATATACATATATTTTTATACTAGAAACCAATATGAATACATTTGAAACTACTGAGCATTATATGTTGGAATAAAAAATCTCTCTAAAATGATTGTTTGGTAAGTGTTCACTCATAATTTATATAATAAGTACCAAATAAAACCTTCAAATATTTCAAAACATCCATCTTCTTGGAAACATAATTTAAATTATCTTGTTGTAGTCATCTCATATAACCCTCTTTAATTCTTATAAAATAGTATTACAAGAATTGTTCCCTTAGAGAATGTTACCTTTACAATTGAAAATCTAATAAAAATATTATCAATGTTATACATTGTCCATATGTGCGTTCTTTAATTTTTCACACAATTTAAAGCAATGAAATTGAATGTTTTCTTTTTGCCTTGAAGTTTTAGAGACTGGTTTACTGACAACATTAATTTTCAAAGAAGACATCAGTTCCTTTAGTGCCAAATAAGAGACTGAAAAAAATTACTAAAAATATGCACCATCAATATACTATAAATAGTAACAGGATAACCACATAACCATTCTAATTTTTTCTAAATATTATCCTAATAGTAATTATTATCTACTTAATTTATACCGTGTGTTCTGATTTTTTTAACTTTTACATTTCCCTGTATTATTGTTATTTCTTTGCAAATTTCAGTTAGTTTTGACCATACTCACCCTTTCAGCTTCTTCTAGAACCACTCCACCCTCCCTATTCACACTTTTATCTTTTTCTCCTCTCAACATCAAGTCAAATTTGTGCTGACCTTGTGCCTATGGATTTATTGCTTTCCGCTGGAGCATATTGACCTACTCATGGCAACACTCTTTAAGAAAACTGACTCTCCATCTCCCAGCAGCTACCAATTGCTAATAGCTCCCAGGCTATGGTTGGACTTCATGTCCACTTTCCTTCTCCATGTTCATATTTGGTTTTATTTGAGCTTGTATGGTGTTTGTGCATGCTGTTATGACAACATAAATTTATATGTACAGTTGCCATGTTGTGTATTGAGGACACTGGTTTCTTGTATTTATTCACCTCTTCCCATTCTCACAGTCTTTTTACCTATTTTCCCACAATGACTCCCAAGCCTTGTGGGGAGGAAGGGAAGTGTGGATGTTCTATTTAAGACTGAGAATGCTATATGCTCTTATTTTATATACCTCAGCCAGTTTCTGATTGCTTTGTTAATCACTGTCTACTGCAAATAGAAGCTTCTCTGTAGTGGTTGGAAAAATACATTTGTATATGAGAATAACAATAACTTCTCAGGAGTCAGTTAAATATTATGTTCATTTAGCTGAATAATTGTTGCAGGTTCTCCTGTAGGGCCTATGAACTGTCCAGCTGCAGGTTCTTGGTGTCATCATCAGGATTTTTGTTGTTGTTATTGTTGTTGTTAATATTTTATGTGCAGGAATATTCTGCCTACCTGTGAATATGTGTACCATGTGCTTGATATGTGTTCAAGTAGGTCATAAGAGGTCATTAGATTCCCTGGAACTGGAATTTCAGACAGTTATGAGCTGCTGTGTGGGTTAGGCACTGAACCTGGGTCCTCTAAAAGAACAGCAGGTGCTCTTCACCACTGAGCCACCTCTCCAGCCTCGTGGGTGGAGTGGAACTTAAATCCAATCAGAAAGTGGTTAGTTACTACCATGATGTTGGTACAACTATTACACCAGTGGGTACATCTTACCAGGCCAGTTATTATTGCTCAAAGAGTTCAGAGCTGAATAAGGCTGATGATTACTTTTCTCTTCTGGTAGTGTGTATAGCAACCTCCATCACTATGAAAGCTAGACACTAGAGATTAAGCTTTCAGAACAGTACCAACTTAATAGCTTCAAATTCAATGACTCGAGTACATGGTGTCTTTAGCAATAGTACTGTCACATTCTGGAGGGTAACCGATAGCATTGTAGATAGCCCATAATCACTGTTTAGGGATCTATGGGACATCACTGATCAGCAGTTTCAAAACAGCAGTTTCTTGTCACTGAGCTTTTTGTTTGATATCCAGTTGTATCTAGTAGGAGCACTGTTGAGCTGTTATAGGGTAGCTGCATATTTGAGGGAAAAGGCAGTCCATGAAATAAGAAAAAATTACTATCTATACATCCAACAGAGGTTTAGTATCTATAATATACAAAGAACTAAAAAAAGAAAACCTAAACATCAAGAAAACAAACCACCCAGTTAAAATAAATTTAAACAGAAAGTTCTCAAAGGTTGAAATACAAATAACTAAGAAATATATATTTGAAATGTTCCACATCCTTAACCATCAGAAACAAAAATTAAAACAACTTTGAGACTTAATCTTACCCCAGTCAGAATGGCTAAGATTAAAAAAAAAATTAATGACAAATATGAGAATGGATATTGGGAAATGGAAGGACTTGTTTGCTGCTGATAGGAGTGCAAATTACTGCAGCTACAATGGACATAATTGTAGACGTTCCTCAAGAATCCAAAAATAGATGGATACATGATCCAGCTATATCATTCTCGGGCATTGTATAGTTATGCTTTTGAAGATGTGAAAAAATGCCATGACCAAACAACTTACACAATAAAGAGTTTATTTGGGCTTATAGTTTCCGAGGAATAAGAGTTCATCATGTTGGGAGGCATGGCAACAGGCAAGCTGGTACAACAAGCTGAGAGCTTTAATCTTGAACCACAAGCATATAACAGAGAGATCAAACTGAAGACAATATGGGTATTTAAATTCTCAAATCACACCTCCAGTGACATACTTTCTCCAACATAAACACACCTCCTAAACTATACCACCAACTGAAGACCACATGTTCAAACACATAAGATGGTGGGGAATAGTTCTCATTCAAACCAACAAATGCATTTATGACAAAGACTCAATACGTACTGTAGAGATATACCTGCATTCAGGTTCAGTGTTGATTTATTCAGAGCAGCCAAGAAATGTAAACAGTCTAGTTCAAGTTCATTATCCACTCATCAAGTGATGACCAGCTAATCAAAATGGGGTATATTTGTATAATGAAATATTACTCAGCTACTAAGAAAAGTGAAAATTTGACATTCTCAGACAAATGGATGAAGCCAGGAATAATAATTCAAATTGAGGTAACCCAGATGCAGAGAGATTAAAAAAAAAAGTTGCAGACTTTATTTGTGGTTGCTAGCTTTGAATTTTTTAGACATGCTCCATTTGGAATACCCCCATAGAGGTCAAGAAATTAGTAAGGGGCCATGGAGAAAGCTTTCAAAGGAGAAGAGTTAGAAAGCAGGGACATGGCTGGGCAGTGGTAGTGCCTGCCTGTAATTCTAGCACTCAGGAGGCAGAGCCAGGTGGATCTCTGTGAGTTGAAGACTAGCCTAATCTACAGAGTAAGATCCAGGACTCTGGGACAGGCACCAAAGCTACACATAGAAACTTTGTCTCAAAAAAAAAAAAAAAGAAAAAGAAAGCAGGGGCAAAACAAATTTTAAGGGGATTAGTGGAAGAGTTAAATCAGGGTGGCAGATGCAAAGGCAGGCAAGAGGTTTCATTTTTAAGACTTTAAGAAAAGGAGAGCATTTTCTTTTCTTCTAGAAGTTTGCTTTAAAAAATGAAGTCATGGTCCAGTTAAATGACTGGGTGGTTAAAGCCCTTGCTGTCAACCTGATGACCTGAATTTGATCTCACGGATCCACATGATAGAAGGAAGGAATGGTATACACACCCACACACAGACAGAAATAAATCTAATATAAAAAATTAAAATGAGGTTCTGTTCAGAGAAACTGCCAGAAACAAATACTTTTCTGGGACCTCGAAAATATTGCTAAGGCCAACATTTCTAAATGTAGTACTAAATCCCTAAGGGTAAAAAAACTGTAACCAAGTGAATTGCAGGAGATACAGGCTGTTTTTGCCTAGTTATTTCCCTTCTTTTCTCATGATACATTATCACTGGTGAGCTTGAGAGAATTTTCATAAATAAACTTTCCTTAGTAGATGGGACAATCACATGGATATGACAACTAAATACATGAAAAGCATGGTGATCATTGGGAGGAGAAGATGCAAGTTTCCCTTTACTTTCACTTTGAGGTAAAAACAACTGACCAGTGACACATTCGTGTTCCAAATGAGATGTTTTAAAAAGTGAATCCCACACTTCACCCAATGCCAAAATCTCCTAGAGACTTTTTGAATTATGAATGGAAGATAATCATTTCAATTATTTCACATAAATAGAATGGAACAGAAAAAAATGTTTTGTTTTTCACTTTCCCAAGACATTCAAATGTTGTTTGGCTAATAAAAATGACAAGCCTGAACTTATGAATGAGAATCTTCATGAAAAGGACATTTTGAATACTTATTATTCAGAGGTTAGGGGCAAGTATGCCCCTTTCTTTGTGAACACAGGCCAATGTTTTTTAAAATGCACGTTGGGAATAATCTCTAAGACACAGTTTCACAATATTTTGCATTCATTTAAAAGTGAAGTGTATTTTATTTGTCTCCTTGCCAACATTTTGAAGTCTCCCTCCCAGGCTCCTGTCCTTTTTTAAAGAGCCCCTTAGGACTGCTTTTGGTGCTCCTCAAATGAAAGATTCTACACCCCAGAACACAGGAGAGTGTCAGAATTGGACTCTTTCCCAGAACGAAGGAAATTGTTGGAGGAGAAACAATTTAAATAGAAATATATCCACCCCATCCTGAGCTGGTATTTCCTATCATCAATATTTTTTTTAAATGCTGGCAAGGACAATATTTGCAGTACTGAGGCTGAATTACTAAGGCAAGCATCATAACTTTAACTAATAAATATTCAATCCTTTCTTTTTAAACAAACAGTACTTCCTAGTGCCCTACTTTGCTTCAAAACTGTGTGGGTAAATATGCAGTGTTCTGTGTTATAGAGAACAAAAGGATCTGAATATGTAACTAAAATACATATTCTACCTTTATTTATCCCTTAGGTTTTATTAATAAGAAGAAAAATACCTGCTAGCTTTTCTTATGTGCAAATTTTCTCAGGATTCAGAAAATACTCAAATAATTTGACCAAAGATATAAGGCAAAATTGTCGATTTTATTTTCTATTAGGTAGTACTGGTTGTCATTCTCATTGAGGGTGCAAATAATTAATTAAACTAAACAAACTATTTTAGGAGGTTTCCAAAGTGATAGGAAGTGTTACATTTAATAAACCTTGGAACTTGATGAGCATGGTACCATAGATAAGAAACTAAAAAACAGTAATTCTAGCTTCTAATTTAGACTCAGGTTGGTAAAACCCCGACTTTAAAATTTTGGACAAGGAAACTCATCCTAGCTGAGTTTTAGTCTGCCCATCTGTAAAATATTGATACTGACATGTTGATATGATTGTGCCTGTCATATTTATTTTCTGTAAGGATTAGATCTTAAAGCACATAAGTGTATGCAAGAAAGTACTATTATTATTTATGGAAGAAACAATTGGTTATACTTTTATTGGGATGTTATTTGTGTTCAAATGCTGTGGCAAAGCCAAATGAAATGGAGTAAATGCCATTTCTGCCTTTGAAATAAAATGACAGATTTCAGTAAAATTAGTTGTTTTAGTGTCCTGTCTTCGACTCACTAATTGTCATTTGCCCATTGACTCACACTGCGTCCATTTCCTCACCCAAACAATAGGATTATATTTAGCATCTTACAAGTTATAAAATGGCATTTCTGAGTAGATTGTGTGAGACTGAGGAATCAATCTGAAAAGTGAAAACTTTGTGCCAAATAACTAGAATTATTGTCAAAATGTCACCAGTAAAACAGGTTTTGTTGATTATCTGACATAATCGATTACCTTGTTGGTGTTCTGTATACAAGCACCAGGTGTGTGTGTGTGTGTGTGTGTGTGTGTGTGTGTGTGTGTGTGTGCGTGTGTGTGAATTAGAATGAATAAATACACATTTCAGTTTCTGATCTTCAGTAGAAAGTGTCAGACTGCCCTCTGCAGTCTTCAGAGAAGGATCACATTTACTTATGTTAAAGCAAGTGGAAATGGTAGTTGCTAAAAACCCACTTCTAATTTGAGATACGAGGCAATTCCTCCTTTTTTGTCCTTTTGGCTTTCATTTTAAAGTTTATTCTTTAACACTATTTCTGTCAGAAGCTGTAAATCGTTGGTATCCAATTGTCTTCATCAGTCTGTTGTCTGTTCATTCTAATTTTTTTTTGCCATCAGTTCACTCCTCACTGACTGATCCTAACTCTATATCTTGTGAAAACTGTATCCATCCCTTACCACTCATTTCAACCTTTACACTTTCTAGCATGTCCTAAAAGATTTTCCTAGTAACTTATATATTTACTTTCTAAAATTCCAAAGAACTCCCCATTTTCTTACATTTATTCTTGTTTGACTCACATTATTATTATACTTAAAACTTGCCTCCTCCTGCTAAACTATAAGCTCCTACATAAGAAGAAAATGGGACACATGACTTTCTGAAACTTGCAAAGTGTTTCATATAATAAGAAGCCAACAAATGTGTTGCATTTTATCAATGATTAGATTAAGAACCTGGTAAATTTCCATGTCATTTTTGTTTAAACAGGAGCCTATTTTGTTCTGTTGTATAACCCAGTCTTACACATGAATATTACACCTCATCCTTTGTCCTTAAATACATCATTCCCACTTCTATTACAACAAAGAAGAAGCTTTGAATATATTCCTTCTATGAGTGCTTAAATTCATCAAATTGATTTCCTTAATACTCATTACTTAACTAACATTATTTTTATTTTCTTAAATTTCATTAATTAGATATATTTATTGTTTTCCTGAAGACTCTGTCTGTAATGATTTTAAATCATTTTAAATAAATAAAATATAGAAAATTCCATCAAATAAAATACAATTAATATTTAACCATTAGCTTGGTTGTGCTAATATATTGTAACTCCATAATTATCCTATAAACTTGAACAAAAATATTTTCAAATGTTTCTAAACTGAGAACTGAATTATTTTAGCATAAAGCTATCATATTCATTGTGAAGTTTCATTGCTAAGAATTTTAAGATCGCTTTAACAATGAATATCATTACATTAAAATCTTGAGTTTAGAACATGAAGAAATCAAGCTGCTACTTGCGTTTGTTGTTGGAAGTTTTTCTGTGTCCTGCCTGGCCCTTAGTCAGGACAAATCTCTTACACACAGTCCCACAGTCTTTTATAAAATGATCACACAGGGGCTTAATATTAATTATAACTGCTTGGCCATCAGCTCAGACTTATTACTGACTAGCTCTTACACTTATATTAACCCATAATTCTTACCTATGTTTAGCCACATGGCTTGGTAGCTTTTTTCAGTTCTGCCTTCACATCTTGCTCCCTCTGGGTCTGGCTGGCAACACATCACTCTGCTCTTCCTCTTCCCAGCATTCCTTTACTCTGTTTGCCCCACCTATACTTTCTGTCTGGCTACTGGCCAATAAGCATTTTATTATACCAGTGTACAAAACCATTATCTCACAGTACACATCAAATTGCATCCCTACTGTCTAGCATATTGTTAAAAAGTGCTATGTATACTGTTGGAGGATAAAGTAATCATCAGTCATACACAGCTGTGAACCCTGCCAGATACAATAATGACTGGTTTAAAAAGATAGGTCCACTGGTATAATAGTGGCATGAACATTACAGAAATATCCAACTGTCAACTTTTCAGCCTACCTGTGCAGATCTTGTCTTCTAGAACTAGGGTCTGCGGACCTGAAAGAATGGGGCAGACTAAATTCTAAAGCTGTAGATAATCTTTCTTCAGTTTCAGTGTACTTTTATACACAAATGCAACAAAGTGATGATTCAGGAAATGTTGTTTGAGTTCAGAAAAACATGTAAATAAATGTCAGTAAGCACATACTAAATATTAACATAGTAGCCCTTTCTCAGAACTTTCTTAAGACAAACCACATTTAACACAATTATGTTGCTGGAGGGCTTCTCCCCAGGTTCCACCAAGCCCTGCAGTCCCACAATCCACGTATAAAATAATCACTCAGATGCTTATATTACTTATAAACTGTGTGGCCATGGCAGGCTTCTTGCTAACTGTTCTTATATCTTTTTTTTAAATTTTATTTATTTATTATGTATACATCATGTATGAGTGCAGGCCAGAAGAGGGCACCAGATCTCATTACAGATGGTTGTGAGCCACCATGTGGTTGCTGGGAATTGAACTCAGGACCTCTGGAAAAGCAGTCAGTGCTCTTAACCTCTGAGCCATCTCTCCAGCCCACTGTTGTTATAACTTAAATTAACCCATTTTTATAAATCTATACCTTGCCACATGGCTGGTGGCTTACCGGTGTCTTTACATGCTGCTTGTCCTGGCGGTGGCTGCAGTGTCTCTCCCTCCTTCTTCCTGTTTCCCCAATTCTCCTCTCTCCTTGTCCTGCCTATACTTCCTGTCTGGTCACTGGCCATCAGTGTTTTATTTATATAGAGTGATATCCACAGCACTTCCCCTTTTCTTCTTTTTTTTTAAAGGGAAGATTTTAACTTTAACATGGTAAAATTACATATAACAAAACAATTATCGAGCAAGAATTACAGTTACAATATTAAAGAAGATGTCCTATTTATCTTATATTTGTGAGTTTAAGGTTTTATATCTAACTTATCTTTTATCATAACTGAAGAAATTACAACTATCTAGTCTTTAACCACATCAAAGACCTCAGAAGGATATAATATTACCTGAGAAATGGGAGAAAGATGTATGTAACTTTCGGGAGTCTTGCAGGGTAGACAGAGACAGCTGACAGCCTGGACAGTCACCTAATGTTCCTTTGTAAAATTGGGGCATTCAAATTGGCTACAAGCCTAGAGTATCTGACCATTTTCAGAAGCAGGAATTCTGAAAGAGCATCTTACCTTGTCTTGGCAGAGTACAGTGGTCACTTTCCTTGTGTCCCACTTGTCCAGAAAGGACAGCATTGCATTTGGACTGTCAGCCATCAGGGCAAGGGCAGTTCTTTGCCCAGTAGGCCATTTTGTGCCAAAAAGACAAACTTCCCAATGGAAATGTCTTAGAAGCCCAACATTCTCTCGGGATCAAATTGGTGCAGTCAGGAGCAATTGTGTCTCACATCAAAAGAATTCTAAGTTATTTAAATGCCATATTCTCTAAGTCTATGAAGTGTTTGAAGATTACCTGTTCATCTGACCTATGTAGCTCAGTAGGTAGAGCATGAGACTCTTAATCTCAGGGTCGTGGGTTCGTGCCCAACATGGGGCACCATTTGTTGCTGGAGGGCTTCTCTCCAGGTTCCACCAAGCCCTGCAGTCCCACAATCTACATATAAAATAATCATTCAGATGCTTATATTACTTATAAACTGTATGGCCGTGGCAGGCTTCTTGCTAACTGTTCTTATATCTTAAATTAACCCATTTTTATAAATCTATACCTTGCCATGTGACTGGTGGCTTACCAGTGTCTTTACATGTTGCTTGTCCTGGCGGTGGCAGCAGTGTCTCTCCCTCCTTCTTCCTTTTTCCCACCTATACTTCCTGTCTGGTCACTGGCCATCAGTGTTTTATTTATATAGAGCGATATCCACAGCACAATTATACTGGCACATACTCATACTATAAATTATATCTGGGAAAGCAATGTAGAAGGCAATATCCAGATTCAGGGCACACTGACAATATTGGGTTCTATAACTATGTTCTGACATCCAAAATTGAATGTAAATGTTTAACATGGCAGTCACGAAATCACATCCAAGAACAATCCAGGGAATAAAATACATCTGAGGTAAAAGGCTGTCTGCCTTTCTTCCTGGAGCCTTTCTCACAGTTCCCCAAGGCATTGCTCAACATGTATCATACTTTTGACCATGCTCCAACTTATCCCCTTCTTTATTTTTTAAATTTTACGTTATTTATTCATGTTTAGAGCCATTGAAATCCTAAGAGGAGTATAAAAAGACATATGATAAGTGCAAAACTAGATGTACGAGCATTATGAATGATGTTTTGCCATCAGGAAGGAGGATCCATGCCTTGTAATCAGCAATCCCTTATGTTATTCCTTGTCCTAAATTTCAGCCAACCATTTAGAAAATGGCTATTTCTTGTAAATAAGGTAATAGTGAGAGTATCTTGGGGGAGTAGTTCCCCTTTTTTTATTTTTTAAAAGTTGTTTCTTAAGGGTGGGGTGTGTACATTCTACAAATGTATGCTTTGTATCTTATAAGGGATTCTATTGATGTATTGAATTTCCCATTCATATAGAATTTCTTGAAATTCCTACTAGTAAAATTGACCATTATCAGTTTGTAAATACAGAAATATCCATAACAGTGTTCCAACAACCAACTACTTCCTTACTGGTAATAAGTCTTGATCCACAAGATGAAATCTATATGGGACCAGGTCATAGACCAATGGCTAGATATATCAAGGTCCCTAGAGGAGAACCTGCTACTATTATCCTGCTAAATGGACATGGAATTAAACTGACTACTGATGACTTACCATTATACCTAGGCCAATGTGTTCTCAAGTTTCTATTTACAGTAGGTGGTGAATACCATAGAGACCCAAAACTGCCCAAGATAAAGAGAATGAAAAACTATGGTATACTCAGCCCTAAACAGAACATATATGCTATACTTCCTCCTTCCAAGGCTCAGAGGGTATTATGGAAGAAAAAGCAGAAAGAGTGTAAGAGACACTGGTTGTAGATAACTTCAAGAAAGCCCTGTCTTCTAGACACAACAGGGCAGCTACACATAAAGAACTCAGAGTGGTTGTGACATGATGCACAAAACATGTGCAAGTCCAAGTCACACCAGATTCTACATAGAGATGAGAATTGGCCACAACATCCTATTCCCAGGAGTGAAGCTATTTGGCAATTGTTAGCTGCTAAGTGGAAGGGAGACAGTTTCTCTCTAAGATGTAGTTCCTCATAAGTCAGTCATACTCTAGTTGAAGACCACATGCACAATATTATTTGAGGAGCACAAATTTGTCTTTAAAGGTTAAAAAAAAAGAAGGACACAAAGTTATGTAGGTAGAAAAAAGAGGTGTGAATGTGGGAAGAGTTGCAGCAGGGTTGAATGTGATCAAACACATTTTTAATTATGAAATAATTAATTAAAACAAATATAAATTGCAAAAAAAAGTCATTACCTGTGATTCTTATCCCTAAAATGATGTCAGAATAAATCAGATAATTCTACCATGCCCTGATCTCATGGCTTCAAAACCAAAACCTTCAGAGAAAACTATTCCTTGTCATACTGTTTTGCACAAGGTATAATAAATCAAGTCCTAAGTTTTAGCTTTCTATATAATCTAGCCAGTTAATCAACAAATACAAAAATGTCACAAGTAATCAAGTTTATAAATTTGTTTACAAAGCACTGTGTACTAGTGCTTACACAAAAATTTCTTATGAAATTTCTTTAACAAATTCACTTAACAAGTTAGTAAATGTTCAGAGTAAGGGAGAAGTGGGAAACTCTAATCCTAACATGCTGTAATGATATGTATACTAAAAAATTCTCACACAGAAGACACAGGGTTTAAAATTGATAAACATTTTTAAAAGCAACTAAAAACCATCTGATACTCTTCATACTGTGAGCATTATAATAAGTAAAAGGAAGTGATTTAATTCATAGCCTAATGAGACTAAACAGAATTTTTTAATTTGTTTTGCTGTGTAGGCATTAATTAAGTTGTAGTTTTGAATGATTAAAATTGACTTAAAGGAGGTTTATGACTACAGATGTTACACATAAGATGATATATTTGATTTTGTGAGTCTGGCTAATTTCAACTAGTGAAATGGCCAGTGGGTTCATTCATGCTGTCACAAATGGCAGGGTATCCTTGACCTTTAAAGGCTGAATAAGATGAAACATCAAAGTACCTTCGATTTGCATATCCTTGTGACTAAGGACATCAGGATATTTTAAAATGTTTCTTAGCCATTTCGATTTCATCTTTTCAGAACTCTGCTTAGTTCCATGCTCTATTTTTAGTAAGGTTTTCTGTTTCCTTGTTTGTTTTGTTTTAATTTTGTTTGTTAGTTTGTTTTGTTGTTCTTTTGTTGTTGTTGTTGTTGTTCTCTATACATTTGAGATGCTAACCCTTTATTAAATGAAGGTGGTAAAAGCTATTGTTTTCTCATTCTTAAGAAATCTTGTTTACTTCAATCT
Organism: Peromyscus leucopus; assembly: GCF_004664715.2. Taxonomy (NCBI): domain Eukaryota; kingdom Metazoa; phylum Chordata; class Mammalia; order Rodentia; family Cricetidae; genus Peromyscus; species Peromyscus leucopus. Next base: position 69,758,465 of record NC_051083.1, read on the forward strand.
GTTTATCTCCTTGAACACAGGACTTAGCGCCATTCTACTATGTGCTGTTCCTTTTATCCTCAAATTGTACATTTTATATTTTTCCTTTCTCAGCTTTCTCCTTTTCATTGTAGATCTATATAAGTATAGCCACTAATAAATACAGGACACAGTCCACACTAGGTTGTTTTGAAATTTCCTCTGCAAATGCAAATAATCCAAAACTCTTCAAGTTAGCCTCAGGCAGATTTTTCAAACAAGGACTAAAAAAAAGCCACATTCTTCACCAAAATATAACATGAACAGTCTCTAGACCACATACAATTATTCTTCTCTAAAACCTCTTGAGCAAGGTCCCCACAGTTCAAATATCCTCTGCACTACTGTCTTCCATGATCCTACTGGCATGGCCCATTAAGCCTCATTTAAATAATTCAACTGCTTTTCTAATCCAAAGTCCCAAAATCCACATTCCTCCAAACAAAAGCATGGTCAGGCTTATCACAGAAATATCCCAGTCCCTGATATCAACTTCTTCCTCAGCTAGAGTTTATATTGCTATTAAGAGACATCATGAACATGGTAACTCTTTTTTTCTTTTTTTGTTTTTTTCTGAAATAGAGTTTCTCTGTGTAGCTTTGGAGCCTTTCCTAGAACTTACTCTGTAGCCCAGGTTGGCCTTAAACTCACAGAGATCCACCTGCCTCTGCCTCCTGAGTGCTGGGATTAAAGGTGTGTGCCACCACTGCTCAGCAAAAATGAAAACTCTTATAAAAGAAAAGCACTGTCAGGCCTATCACAGCAATATCCCCATCCCTGGTATCAACTACTGCCTCAGTTAGGGTTTATATTGCTGTGGAGAGTCACATGGTAACTCTAATAAAAGAAAATATGTAATTGGGGCTGACTTACAGTTTCAAAGGTTTAGTCTGTTATCATTGTGGTGAAAAGCATGGTAACATGGAGGTAGACATAGTTAGTGCTGGAAATGGAGCTGAGATTTCCACATCTGGATCTACAAGCAACAGGAAGAGAACTGGTTTGAGTTTCTGAGACCTAAAGCCTACCACTAGTGACATACTTCCTCCAATGAAGCCACATGTGGTGATATTGTGTTCTCCAAAATATTGTGCACCCTAATAAACTTATCTGGGGTCAAAGAATAGAACACTCACTAGATAGACATATAGGCCAGAAAATGGTGGCAAGTACACCTTAATCCTAACATTCTGAAGGAAGAGATCTGTCTGGATCTCTGTGAGTTCAATGTCACACTGGAAATAGCCAGGCATGGTGACACATGCCTTTAATCCGAGGAAGTGATGGCAAGAAGCAGAAAGGTATATAAGGTGTGAAAACCAAGAACTAGGGTCAGTTAAGCTTTTAGGCTTTTGAGTAGCAGTTCGGCTGAGATCCATTTGACTGTGGCTTGTTCTGCTTCTCTGATATTCCAGTATTCACCCCAATACCCAGCTCCAGGTTTGTTTTTATTAATAAGACCTTTTAAGATTCATGTTACATCTGGCATCCAACTTGTTGGGTACGAATTCTCAAAAAAGCTACTTGCCTGTGGCCTTGTGAGCCCCAGCTCAGACCTGAGCTACACATTGATGGTCATGGTGGTACATGATGGTTGGATTTATTGAAGGAGACAGAGACAGGAGGATCCCGGGTTTGAGGCCATCCTAGGAGGCTTGCTAAGGAGAAGCTGCAGCCAGTCGGGGCCCAGCCACAAAGAGTGGCAAGGGGACCATGGAGGTAGCAGCTGCTGCTCCAAGTTTCTGGCTACTTCTCATCATGTTGGTGACTGCGGTGATGCTGCTACCTGAAATGAAGGGTTTACTGCTGCTTGTTCAGAGAAGAATTGCCAGGACCATCGTGTTACAAGAAAACATCGGCAAAGGTCAGTTTGGAAAAGTTTATCAAGACAAATGATGGAGAGAAATTGCTGTGAAGATATTCTCTTCTAGGGAAGAATGTTCATGGTTTTGAGAGACAGACATTTATCAGACTGTGATTGCTTCAAACCACAGAGGAGGCACACACACACACACACACACACACACACACACACACACACAAAATTATGCAGGGAACCATGACCACACCTAACAGCAACTTTGAAATCTTCTAAAGGATGATGGTACCCCACAAAGATGATTCTACATGGACTATGGTAAAGTCATTAAGCTGATTAACACCATGGAAAGATAAACTTTGGACTACAAACTGCTCAGGACAATTTCAAGATGGCTAGCTGAGATGATTCAGATTCATAGACAACTCGAGCAAGGAGTTGAGACAAGACCTACATTTTCCAATTATGCAGATAGTTGACAAATGATACAACTAACTCTCTCAGGACTTGACAATTAACCCAAATATTTTCTTTTCAGGATTCCCTAAATATGTCTTTGCTCCCAGAAAGCAGGAAGTAATTTTAAGAAAATAATGCCCACATTCCCAAGAGGTGGGATGGGTGATTTTTGGTCGTTCAATGGCTTCTGGATAATTGTTATTGTTTACGATGGTTGGTTACAAGTTGTTAATTGCTAATGGTAAAAAAAAAAAAGCTAAACAAAGATTAGATACAGGATTCTTGTTTTAAAGAAAAAGAAAAAAGAAGATATAGAAAAGAGTAGATCATTGATTCTACTCTGAAAATAAAAGAAGATATAAGAATGATAAGATAAAAGGTAGATTTTTGGATCTATGCAAAAAAAGGGAATATGGATATGATAAGATAAAAAGGGAGATTATTTAATCTACTTTTAAAAAGGAACTAGTTGTTTTAAATAAGATAAGTAATGAAAATTTTTTTATCTGAATTTGTCAAATGTTAATGGACTGGACATTGTTAATGTAATTCTTGGCTGTATATATTGCATATACTTATTGGATATAGTTTTTCTTGTATCAGTTATAAGCTTTTTAAAATTTTAGACAAAAAGGGGGAAATGTGGTGATATTGTGTTCCCCAAATTATTGTGCACCCTAATAAACTTATCTGGGGTCTGAGAACAGAACAGCCACTAGATAGACATAGAGGCCAGAAAATGGTGGCACATACACCTTTAATCCTAACATTCTGAAGGAAGAGATCTGTTTGGATCTCTGTGAGTTCAATATCACACTGGAAATAGCCAGGCATGGTGACACACGCCTTTAATCCCAGGAAGTGATGGCAGGAAGCAGAAAAGTATATAAGGCGTAAAAACCAAGAACTAGGGTCAGTTAAGTTTTGAGCAGCAGTTCAGCTGAGATCCATTTGAATGAGGACTCAGAAGCTTCCAGTCTGAGGAAACAGGATCAGCTGAGGAACTGGCAAGATGAGGTGTCTGTGGCTTGTTCTGCTTCTCTGATTTTCCAACATTCACCCCAATACCCAGCTTCAGGTTTATTTTTATTAATAAGATCCATGTTACAGCCACATCTACTCCAACAAGGCCACACCTGCTAATAGTGCCACTTACTATGGGCCAAGCATTCAAACACATTAGTTTATGGGCCCCATTCTTATTCAAACCACCACATTTGTATTTATTGAACAGTACAAAATTTAATTTTAAAAAGGATGTGATTCTTTACAGAAACTGTAATATAGAGTTTTACCTGATGTCTTAGTTGGGGTTTTTATTGCTGTGAAGAGACACCATGACCATGGCAACTCTTATCAAGGAAAACATTTAATTGGGGTGGCTTGCTTATAGTTTGGAGGTTCATTCAGTCCATTACCATCATGGTTAAACATGCAACATGCAGGCAGACATGGTGCTGGAGAAGTAGCTGAGATTCTTACAACTTACAGGCAATAGGAAGTGGTCAGAGACACTGGGCAGTATCTTAAGCATATGTGACCTCAAAGCCCACCTCCACAGTGACATACTTTCTCACACAGGGCCACACCTACTCCACAATGCCATACCCCCTAATAGTACCACTCCATTTGGAGGCCATTTTCTATCAAACCACCATATTCCACTCCCTATCCTCAAAGGCTTGTAGCCATATTATAATTTAAAAATGCAGTCAGTCCAACTTCATAAGTCCCCATTCCCTATCACAGTTTCAACAACGTTTAAAATTACAAAATTCAAAATCTCTTCCAAGATTCATGCAATCTCTTAACTGTAATCACCTGTAAAATCAAAATAAAAAAAAAAAAACAGAACACATACTTCCAACATATAATGACACAAGATATACATTACCATTCCAAAACATAGGGAATAGCGAAGCATAGTGAAGAAATACTAGATCAAAGCAATACCAAACACCAGCCAGACAAACTGCAAACTCTGCATCTTCATATCTGATGTCAAAACACTCCTGAGATCTCCAACTCCTTTCAGCTTTATTGAGTGAAACATTTCTTTCTCTTGGGCTGTTTCCACTCTGGTTAGTAACTTTCCTTGACAGGTATCCCATGATTCTGGCATATCCAACAATTTAGAGGCTTTAAAGCAATCCGCATTTCACCTTCACAGCTTCACACAGTGATCTCCGTAGGCCTCCACGCAGGAATACCCCTGACACATGCCTGGACTCAGTGACTTTCCTTAGTAGCTCTTTGACGCTAAAGCCAGAACCGTGTGGCCAAAGCTGCCAAGTTCTGTTGCTTACTGGAGTTAAAACACGCCCCCCCCTTGCTCAATTACTGTAGACTAATTATAAATGGTCTTATTAAATAAAAAACATGGAGCCAACAATAGGGGTGAAAGCCTTAGAGAGATCAGGGAAATAGGGAAAGTCACCAGGCAACCTTATCTCACCAACGCTGCAGCTTCCAAATGCGAGCTACTTCCTGTCTTACCCACGCCTTTATTGCCTTGCTGTTCTGCCCTCTCATTGGCTATCTTAGCCCAGCTACCTCACTTCCTGTACAGACCTCCAGGTCTCTATGGTTGGTACTGGGATTAAAGGTGTGTGTCACCATGCTTGGCTCTGTTCCCTAGTATGGCCTTGAACACAGAGACCCTGCCTGCTAAGTGATCAGATTAAGGGCGCGTGTGATGCCTGACTTCTTATTTACTTAAAATTGCTGGACCTTCCCCCTGATCTCCAGGCAAGTTTTATTAAAGCACAAATAAAATATCACCACAAATTACATCTTTCCTGGTTTTTTGTTTTCCATGGTTTCCTTTACTACCTAAGCTTGACTGTTCTAGAACTTGCTTTGTAGTCTAGGCTGACCTTAAACTCTGAGATCTGTCAGCCTCTGCCTCTGGAATACTAGGATTAAAGGCATATACCACCACACAGGGCTCTAAGTTTTTCTTTAATTCCTATTCACAAGTTGGAAATTCAGCTGTATGGGATCTTGCCCTGAGGTCACCACTCACTTTATTCTACTTCTTAATCTGTTTATCTGCTTGAACACAGGACCTAGCTCCATTCTGCATCCTGGTGCTCCTTTTCTTCTCAAAGGGTACATTTTGTAATTTACCCTGCTCAGCTTGCTCCTTTTCATCATAAATCTTCATTAGAGTTATCACTAATAACCACATGACAGAGTCTGTATTAGGCTGTTTTGAGTTTTCCTTTGTGAAGAAAATTAATTGAAACTTCTTCACTTTAGCCTCAGGCAGACTTTTCAGACAAGGGCAAAAGGCATCCACATTTTTCACCCAAATAATACAAGAATAATCTCTAGGCCACATATTAATATTCTTCTCCTCTGAAACCTCTTGAGCCAGGCCCCAATAGCGCAATTAACTTCTAGCTCCACTGTTTTCCATGGCTCCTACTAGTATGGTCCATTTAGCAGTGCTTTAAGCATTCCACTGCTTTCCTAACCCAAACTTCCAAAGTCCATATTACTCCAAAGAAAAATACAGTCCATCCTATCACAGCAATACCCCAGTCCCTGGTAGCAACTTCTGTCGTAGTTAGGAGTTCTATTACTGTGAAGAGACACCATGACCATGGCAACACTTATCAAGGAAAATATTTAATTGTGGTGGCTTGCTTATAGTTCAGAGGTTCAGTACATTATCATTTATAGGATATGGCAGCATGCAAGCAGACATGGTGCTGGGGAATGAGATATGAATCCTATAGCTTGCAGGCAACAGGAAGTGTACTGAGACACTGGGCAGTATCTTGAGCATATATGAGACCTCAAAACTCACCTCCACAGTGACACACTTCTTCCAAAAAGACCATACCTACCTATGCCACAACGCCACATCTCCTAATAGTGCTACTCCCTTTGAGGGGCATTTTCTTTCAAACCACCACATTCTTGGAAGAAATTTTACTGACAATAAATCTCTCTGAGGCATTCAGAAAGGCAACCACTAGTTCAAAGAGACACTATCACACTGTATCAATATGTTGTTTCCAATATTTATGTTGCATATTTGTAGTATAATGTTGCTTTCAATCTGTTGGTTGTTTTTAGCAAATAATTACCACAACATACATATACACAAATACATTATTCTGATTTGGAGTGGAGAAGGGTACATAGCTTAAGCCATGCAGTATCTCTAACTGTAAAAGCAGACTGAATGAGAAACCCAACACACTGTAACATTTACTGTTACATAGTTTCTTAAATGCAGGCTAAAGATAAAGAGGATAAGTATACAGTAGGACAGCAAGTAAGGCCTTCCTTTGATGAACAACATTAGTTGATATGCCAATATAAAGAGAAGAAGTTCCTCATTACCCCAATGCTAGTGGTCAATAGGAACTGAGAATGGGGGAATCAGTACTGAAACAGTTGCTATCAAATCTGGAGTATTTAAAATCTTCTGGTTTAGTTTTCAATGAAAATATCACTTGACTATAATTTTGTTTATATCTATCTTTTTTTGGGGAGGGAGGGCACGTTGAGGTTTCCCTGTATAGTTTTGGTGCCTGTCCTGGACCTTGCTCTGTAGACCTGGCTGGCCTCAAACTCACAGAGATCCACCTGACTCTGCCTCTGAGTGCTGGGATTAAAGGCATGTGCCACCACTGCCCGGTTTATTTTGTTATTTTACATATTTCTGAGGTTTTGTACCTTTTTCTACTCTCTTTTCATAATGTATTTTATATTTTTATAACTGAAGTTTCACAGGGCCAAAGATGAAGCCAAGGAAAATTTAACTTCATTTTTAATGTAAAGTATTTTTTATACAATATATTCTAATAATAGTTTCCCTTCCCTCATCTCCTTCCAGATCCTCCTCACTTCCCCCTCTTCCAACTCCATACCTTCTTACTCTTTTAAAGCAACAAACAGCCAAAATAAAAACAAACAAGAATAAAACAAAAGGACGAATCTAACAAACAAAAAAGAAAGGAAGAGCTCACAAAACACACACACAAATGCAGTACATGTGCACTTACACACACACACACACACACACACACACAAACACAAACAGAAAATTGAAAACAATAATATACAAGCAAAAGACCAGTGTACTGGCTGGTCTTATGGCAACTCAACACACAAACTAGAGTTACCTGAAAGGAGGGAACCTAAATTGAGAAAATGCCTCCATAAGGTCTGGCTGTTAGGCAATTTTTTAATTAGTGATTGATGGGGGAAGGCCAAGCCCATTGTGAGTGGTTCCATCCCTAGACTGGGGCAATATAATAAAGCAGACTAAGCAATCCAGGAGTATCAAGCCAGTAAGTAGCTCCCCTCCATGAGGTCTCTGCATCAGCTCCTACCTCCAGGATGCTGCCCTGTTTGAGTTCCTGTCCTGACTTCCTTTAATGATGAACAGCAAGCCAAATAAACCCTTCCCTCCCACCTTGCTATTTGGTCTTGGTGATTCATTGCAGCAATAGAAACCTGACCTAAGACAAAAAATGTCCAAATAAAGCAATATGAAACAAAAAGTCTACAAGTACCAGTGAGTTCATTTTTGTGTTGGCCATCTACTGCTGAATATAGAGACTGACTGCCTTTAAGTGTCGCTTGTATTCCCAATGAGACTGGTTTGGAGAAACCAATTTTCCTTTACAAGTGGTTGTCAATTAGAGATAGCTTCTTGGTTAGGGATGAGAGCTCATGTCTACTTACCCATCTCAGCATTTAGAATCATTTCTGGTTTGGACCTGTGTAGACCCTATGCACGCTGTCACAGTCTCTGTAACTTCATATATGAGTCACCGCTGTTGTATTTGGAAGATACTGTTTCCTTGTTATCATCCACCCCGGTGCCTATAATCTTTCTACTTTCTTTTCTTCATAGTTTCCTGAACCCTGCGGGAAAGAGTTTGATGAAGACATCACATTTAGGACTGAGTGTTCTAAGGTTTGTTCCTCTCTACATGTTATCCAGGTGTGGGTCTCAGTATTAGTTCCTATCTACTCCAGAAACAAGCTTCTCTGATAGTAGTTGAGTGGGAAATTGATTTATGGGTATAGCAGAAGGTCATTAAGAGCTTTTTTTTATTGTTGTGTCATTTAGTAGAACAATAGTATTTAGTTTTCACATAGGAAAACCTGCTGCCTGTTTAGTCTTAAAGTTTTTTAGCCACCTGAGAAGTGTCAGGCATGGGTTCCATTTCATGGAGTGAGCATTAAACACAAGCAGATAGTGGTTAGTTATTCCCACAATGTTTGTGCCATTATTGCACCAACGAATTTTGCAGGCAGGTTGTAGCTAGAGTTTTTTTGCCTTGCTCACAGTCAGGACAAATCTCTGTCACCCGCCAGTCCCACAGCCGCTCAGACCCAACCAAGTAAACACAGAGACTTATATTGCTTACAAACTGTATGGCCGTGGCAGGCTTCTTGTTAACTGTTCTTATAGCTTAAATTAATCCATTTCCATAAATCTATACCTTGCCATGTGGCTGGTGGCTTACCGGCGTCTTCACATGCTGCTGATCATGGCGGTGGCTGGCAGTGTCTCTCTCTCTCAGCCTTCCACTTCCCAGAATTCTCCTCTCTCCTTGTCCCACCTACTTCCTGCCTGGCCACTGGCCAATCAGTGTTTTATTTATTGACCAATCAGAGCAATTTGACATACAGACCATCCCACAGCAGCAGGTCATCATTGTAGATCAAAGGATTTATAGATGGGTTAGTGTTTTCCTTTTTCCTCTGGTAGCATGAAGAGTACCTTCCAATACCATGAACAGTAGTCAGTAGAGTGAAGGGTAAAGGCTCTTATTAGGTACCAGCTCAAATTCTTCATGTTCAAAGAGTTATCTAACTGTTGTATTCAGCAATAGAGCCTTCCCATCAGTTTGTGGATAGCAAGCAATAACCTTAGCTACAGCCTGAGTTCTTTGGGGGTAACCATGGGGCCCCATTGGGCAACAACTCGGGTATATGTGACCCATTCCTGACACTAGAAGTTTCACTTGGTGGCAAGAGATAACTAGTTGGGGCTTTTTCTCCCCTGTTATTTGGTGCCTCCATTTATATTTCTTTCATATATGTATATATTTTAAGAGGCTTCTACCATAGTAGGTTTCCATATTATTTTATTTATTTATTTATTTATTTATTTATTTATTTTTATTAAAACATTTTTATTCATTTTACATACCAACCACAGATCCCCCTCTCTTCCCTCCTTCTGTCCCTGAAGCTTCTCCCCCAACCCACCCCCATTATTTTATTTGACAAAGTAAGGTCTCCTATGGGGAGTCAGCATAGCCTGGCACATTCAGTTGAGACAAGTCCAAGCCTCTTTCCCTGCATCAAGGCTGTGCAAAGTGTCCCACCATAGGTAGTGGACTCCAGAAAGCCAGCTCATGCACCAGGGATGGATCGTGATCCTACTGAAAGGGGTCCCCTTAAGCAGATCAAGCTAAATAACTGTTTCACTTTTTCAGAGGACCTAGTCCAGTCCCATGGAGGCTCCAGAGTTGTTGGTCTAAATTTCCATGAATTCTCACTAGTTTGGTTTGGTTGTCTCTGTAGGTTTCCCCATCATGACCTTGATGCCCCTTGCTCATAAAATCCATCCTCTCTCTCTGACTGGACTCCTGGAGCTCAGCCTGGTGCTTGGCTGTGGATCTCTGCATCTGCTTCCATAAGTTACTGGATGATGGCTCTATGATGACAGTTAGGGTATTCACTGGTCTGATTACTGGGTTAAACCAGTTCAGGTACCCTTTTCACTATTGCTAGTAGTCAAAGCTGGGGTCACCTTTGTGGATTCCTGGGAACTTCCCTAGCACCTGGTTTCTCCCTATCCCCATGATGTCTCCCTCTATCATGGTATCTCTTTCATTGCTCTCCCACTCATTCCTGTTCCAGCTCAACCATCATGTCCCCTTATATTCTCATCCCCCATCCCCTAACCTCTATTGTCTCCCCTCATCCCCAGTTTACTCAAGAGATTTCATCTATTTCCCCTTCCCATGGTGATCCATGTGTCCTTCTTAGGGTCCTTTTTGTTAGCTAGCTTCTCCGGAGCTGTGGGTTGTAGTCTGGTTTTTCTTTGCTTCATATATAGTATCCACTTATGAGTGAGTACATACCATGTTTGTCCTTCTGAGTCTGGGTTACCTCACTCAGGATGATATTTTCTACTTCTATCCATTTGCCTTCAAATTTCACGATGTCATTGTTTTTATTGTTGAGTAGTACTCCAAAGTGTATATGTACCACATTTTCTTAATTCATTCTTCGGTTGAGGGGCATCTAGGTTGTTTCCAGGTTCTGGCTATTACAAATAATGCTGCTATGAACATAGTCGAGCATGTGTCCTTTTGGTATGATTATATATTCTTAATGACAACTATTCTGGAAAATGAAGAACCTACTAGTGGAGATACAAAGGTTAAGTGATAAAATACTGAATGGCTGCATAAGGCCAGTGCATTAAAGGAGCAGGCCTGTGCTTCAGAATGAATCAATCAAATTCTATGGAAAAAAGTACCTTACCATCCTTGAAGTTGGTTCAGCTGAATATTGGTTTTGCTGTCTGTTTCTGTCCTAGCAGAGTTATTGAATTGTTTTCTTTTTAAAACATTTTCAACAGTCAGTCCACAGAAATGTAAGTAAATGAACTCTGATTTCTTTTCATTGCTAATTCCTTAAAGTATAGCAGGAAAATAGAAAGCTTTAGAGGGCAGTGGGAAGCTTAGAAAATAATTTAAATAAGTACCAAGTGAATTCTAAAATATGATGAAAAAAGTATCATTCTAGTGAGATTTTTTTCAATGATCCTGGCTACTGATTGTATCAACAAAATCAATACTGAGTTTGTAGCTGGGTGCTTTGTTCCTGGCACTTTAAATGCCACACATTTAATACTCCTCTTCCACAAGCTCCCATCACCAATATATATTATTTTACTATAGAACTAGAAACAAAAATCCAATGGACATGAGGTGAAATCTCTGTATTAGTGAGGAAAAAGAAAAATCTTCCCCATTTAAATTGGTTTTCTGAAGTATCTCAGTGAATAACAGAAAGATGACTGACATGACAAGGATGTTTGATTGTTACTTCTACTTTGTTACTTTCATTGCTATGCAAAAACCATGAGACAGTTTTTTTTTCTGTGTATCATTTCCTGAGACATTAGTTAAGTATTCAAGTTATGTCACCCGGCTTCTACAATTTCATGCACATGAAAACTCTAATTTTTCAATAAGACTTGAGTATATTTCAAAACATCTATCTTTTAAAATAGCCTGTTTTTTGGTTAGTCTTGAATGCATTGGCACCAGAGATCACTTCCTAAATATAACACCAGTAGCACAGACACTGAGAGAAACAATTAATAAACGGGACTTCCTGAAACTGAAAAGCTTTGGTAGGGCAAAGGACACAGTCAATAAGACAAAATGACAGACTAGAGAATGGGAAAAGATCTTCACCAACCCCACATCTGACAGAGGGCTGATTTCCAGAATATATAAAGAATTCAAGAAATTAGACATCAAAATACCCAACCGTTCAATGGGCTATAGAGCTAAACAGAGAATTCTCAAAAAAAGAAGCTCAAATGGCTGAAAGACATTTAAGGAATTTAAGGAATTGCTCAACATCCTTAATCATGAGGGAAATGCAAATCAAAATGACTCTGAGAAACCATCTTACACCCATCAGAATGGCTAAGATCAAAAACACTGAAGACAAATTATGTTGGAGAAGATGTGGAGCAAGGGGAACACTCCTCCACTGTTGGTGGGAATGCAAACTTGTACAGCCTCTTTGGAAATAAATATGACGCTTTCTTAGAAAATTGGGAATCAATCTCCCCCAAGACCCAGCTATACCATTCTTGGGCATATACCCAAGGAATGTTCAATCATACCACAAGGACACATATGGTAATATTTTATTTGTACTGAAACGTGATTTTATTGGTATGTTAATAAATAAAGTTGCCTGGGGATCAGAGCTAATAGCAAGCCATAGCAGAAGTCTGGCAGTGGTAGTACACACCCTTAATCCTGATCACATGACAGGTAGATCTCTGTGTGTTCAAGGATACAGCCAGAATGGAGATACACGCCTTTAATCTCAACACCAACCATAGATGATGTGAAGGTCTGTATAGACAGGCAGTGACGATGAGGTCATGTGGTTGGGTTTACAACCAATGAGAAGGAAGAACAGAAAGTCAATAAAAGGACAGACACACAGGAAGTAGGCCTCTTGCTGAGAGGAAGGACAGCAGCGGCAGTAGGGTAAGAAAAGGTTTTTAGGACTGAGGAATCTGGATGCAGACATCCACAGCTAGGCCCCCGGGTGGAGCACTGGGAGCCTAATTAGTGAGAAAGAGGAGGGTTTATATGAGCGAGAATTGTTGAAACCAAGGTTGGATAAAGCACAGAGACAAATAGCCAAATGAATGAAAACACAGGAACTATGAACCAAAGGCTGAGGAGCCCCCAACTGGATCAGGCCCTCTGAATAGGTGAGACAGTTGATTGGCTTGATCTGTTTGGGAGGCATCTAGGCAGTGGTACCAGGTCCTGGGATCGCTGCATGAGATAGCTGTTTGAAACCTGGGACTTCAACAGGGATGCTTGGCTCAATCTGGGAGGGGGCACTGGACCTGCCTGGACTGAGTCTATCAGGTCAATCTCAGTCCTCAGGGGTGGCCTTGATCTGGTGGTGGGAATGGGGGGTGGGCTGGGGGGAAGTGGAGGGGGGCAGGAAGGGGGAGAACAAGGGAATCTGTGGAATTATGTAGAATTGAATAGTATTGTAAAATTAAAGAAAAGAAAAAAAAGGAAGACAGGATTTCTAGACAAGTACCAAGTACCAAGCAGGGACATGTTCATAAGTGGTATCATTGAGAATGTTAAAAATATTTGATAAAATTAATTGTAATTATAGGGTTTTGTTTGGTTTATAAAATTTAAGATGTTATTTTTTGATTTTTTTTTATGTCTTGCTGCAATAAATTGACAAAGAACTGAAAAAATAAAAATAAAAAGTGTTCCTTCAGGCATAAAAAAAGAAAGGGTTTTTAGCTCTTAGCAATTGCTCTGACCTCTTGGGCTTTTAACTCTGCAATTGGCTCTGTGTTTCTTATTTAATAAGATGGTTATATCTACAGACACATGCTCAACTATGTTCATAGCAGCCTTATTTGTAATAGCCAGAACCTGGAAACAACCTAGATGCCCTTCAACTGAAGAATTGATAAATAAAATGCGGTACATATGCACAATGGAATACTACTCAGTGGAGAAAAACAATGACATCATGAGATTCACAGGCAAATGGATGGAACTAGAAAGTATCATCCTGAGTGAGGCAACCCAGACTCAGAAAGACAAACATGGTATGTACTCACTCATAAGTGGAAACTAGATGTAAAGCAAAGGATAACCAGACTGAAATTCACAACTCCAGGGAGGCTACCTAGTAAAGAGGACCCTAAGAAAGACACAGGGATTCCCCAGAGACAGAGAAATGGATGAGATCTACATGAGCAAACTGGGGGTGAGAGAGGTAATGGAGGGCAAGGGTCAGGGGAAAGAGAGCTTAGGGTAGCGGAAGGTTCAGGAAGGATGAAGAACAGAATGAGAGATACCATGATAAATGAAGATACCATGGGAATAGGGAGAAGTAAAGTGCTAGAGAGGTCCCCAGAAATCCACAAAGATACCTCCACTGTAGACTACTAGCAATGGTTGAGAGAATACCTGAGCTTGACCTACTCTGGTGATCTGATGGCCGAACACTCTAACTGTCATGATAGAACTCTCATCCAGTGACTGATGGAAGCAGATGCAGAGATCCATGGCCAAGCCCCAGGTAGAGATCTGGAAGTCCAATTGATGAGAGAGAGGAGGGATTCTATGAGCAAGAGATACTGAGACCATGATTGGAAAGAGCACAGGGACAAATAGCCAAACTAGTGGAAACACATGAACTATGAATCAATGGCTGAGGAGCCCCCATGGAACTGAACCAGGCCCTCTGGATATTGAGACAGTTGATAAGCTTGAACTGTTTAGGAAGGCCCCAAGCAGTGGGACCCGGACCTGTCCTTGGTGCATGAGCTGGCTTTTTGGAACCTAGGACCTATGCTGAAATACTTTGCTCAGCCTTGGTATAGAGAGGAGGGGACTGAACCTGCCTCAACTGAGTCTGCCAGACTGAGCTGACTCCCTGGGGAGACCTTGCCTTGGAGGAGGTGGGAATGGGGGTGTATTAGGGGGAGGATGGGTGGTGGGAGGAGGGAGGAAAAGGGAATCCATGCCTGATATGTAAAATTAAATTAATTATAAAATAAAAATATTTATTAATAAAATGCCTATTATTTGATCAACTGTCCACAGACAAAGTGAGTAGAAAGCTCAGATATTGTTTCCTACTTCTACACATGCAAGTCCTCCACCATTATGGACAAGTCACCAGAAATGTTAGCTGAATTAACAAAAATGTTAATTGTAATTGTACCTTAAAGTTAGTAAACCAGTACTGACACATCATTTTAACCTAAATTTCATACTGTCCATTATACTAGGTCTCAGCATTAGAAAATCTATGAGTTTGGGCAATTACATAATAAGATGTATTTACTATTACAATATCATACAGCTTTAGAATTCCATTCCCCAATTTCCTCTGTTCCCACACCCACTCATCCTTTTCCTGGCAAACACTGATCTTTGTGCTATCATCATCAACTTGCCCTTTTCAGAATGTCATCTAGTTTGAATCATGTGTACAATTCATAACACCTTAAGATTGGCTCCTTTCACTTAGTAATATGAATTAAATTTCCTGGTTGTCTTGCATAGCAAGATACCTCATTTCTTCTTTGTAGTAGTCTCTGTCTAGATGTCCCTTCCTGGTGGGTCTTTTTTATCCCTTTTCATCAACTAGGCTAGTAAAGAACTTGACCTACTCTTCAATTTTCTGTAGTTAATTGACAGAAGCACACAATATGACATATTCTTACATTCAGAGTCAGTCTTAAAGATAATGTATTTAAATACGACATATATTTAATAATTGATAGAATTGAAATACTTCATAGTTCTATCCCATAGTCTCCATCCCTTCTGACTCATAGTCCTCTCTATTCAATCCTTGTCTTCTCATTAGATGTATTATATGTCTCCCAGCAGGCTATGGTTTTTATATAACCTATTTGTTGTCAGAAATCAAATCTTCTTTAAGCAATCTGCGTAATCAATTCAAAAACTTATTTGAAACTAAACAATATCGACTCTGTAGTGCACATATTCAAATCCAAACTCTCCCACACAAAAAAATTAAGGCACTCCATGATTAGAACCCAACATATTAAATCACCATTGCTATTATCTATTGTGCATGACATTTCTGTCTTTCAGGGTGGTAAAATCAAATCCCTTGCCACATTGTAGCATCTCTTATCCAAATGTATTGGCTTTACATTTTTCATGATTTCCTTTTCTTTGAAATGTGTATTGCCTCTAAAGTTTTTGAAAACTCATTTTTTTCTTTTATATTTAACTACTTTTCTAATTGGAACTTAAAGGATTTTAATTATTTCTTTTAGTTTTTGAGATTATATTATAATTATATCACTTCCCCATCCGTTTTCTCCCTCCAAACCTACCCATATACCTTTCCTTGCTCTCTTTCAGATTCATGGCCTCTCTAAATACACAAATAAAATCAGCTCAGCCTATATAATGTTACTCATATGCGTATGTTTTCAGGGCTGAACATTGGTTCTGGATGGTTAATTGGTGTGTTCTTCCCTGGAGAAGGGGGAACCATGCCTGGTACTGGAAAACTAACCAACTTCCTAGGGATAGTGAAGTTATGAATCACAGAACCAACCACAGCCACCACTTCATTAAACCAGCATAATCCATAATTATATTGTAAATATTTGTCCCTATACACACAGATAAATGTATTTCTCATGCCTCGTGAAATAAATCACTCTTTGCAATAGACAGAGACCATTACAAATCAAATCCATAATACAAAATTATATTACATTACAAAACTCATAACAGATCAAAATGCAGAGCTCTAGAGCCCAGTCCCAACCGACAGATCTACAATATAAGTCCCATACCTACAACCTAAGTATCATTGCAGAAGCAGGAATGGAAAGATCACAAGAGCTAGAAGATAAGGGAGTTTGCTGTGAGATTGCATCTCCTAGGAATGTCAGAGGCTACTTCCAACAAGTCTTACCAATATAACTGTTTAAATATAAGCTAAGCAAAGATAACAATAACCATGCTAACATGGACAAGGAAAAGCCCACAACACCTCAACACAAAAGTATTTTAAGATCATTGAATTATTAGGGTTTTGTGTTCTATTTATTTATATATTTTGTGAATGTTTTTATTTTGTGTATACATTGTTGTCTCCACTTGAGAGACCATGTGTTCATTTTGTCTGTGAAACCTTCGGCAGTGCCTAGTATATAGAGACCTAAATTGAATTTAAATTGACAAATATTTTGTCTTTTAAAAAAAATCTGTAAATAAATAAATTTAAAATAAAAAGTAAGAAAAATAACATTAAGAATGATATTATTAACAGCATTTATGGTTTCATATTAGAAGTAAGATTTAGATCTTATTTAAATCTATGGTTTGGTCAATAAATAAATAAAATATATTATTTTAACCGTCATAAAAATGTATGACAATAAGAAATGGTAAAATTGAAATATGGAAAATAGAGAGTTCCAATTCTTCTTGTAACATAATACAAAATAAAAGCTTAGGAAACCTGCATGAAAAAGAAACCTCCCCCAAGTTCATGATGTTTTTAAAAGTCTCCATTTCCTTATGCATGGGATAGAATGCAGTGAAGAAGTATTGTTTGAAAGGGGAGTGGGAAAATGGATTTGAGACAAGAAGGACATGAAAGATTACAAAATGTATGTTAATAAAACATAGAAACAATAGAAACGTAAGTGAGAAAATAAATGAGAGTAGATGTAGAAATGAAATACTTTTATCATGTTTAATGGTATTTGCTGGTTATTTAAAGTTTATTGAGAATTGATGGAATTATAATATTTATTTTTTCTGATGCCATATGTTGTCTTAGAAATTATATTGATAATTAACTTAAAACAGTGTAATCTCCTTCTCCAGAAAATTCCTTTACTGCTGTGGGATGTTCTGTATGTCCTGTGGGAACCTGTTCTCGGGTTCCTCGTGGCTTTACCCAGCAGGTCCGCATAGAGGATGATTAGGACCATGGGCCTGAGTGCAGGTGTCTGAGATGGTCTGCACTTGGCTGTGCTGGGGGGTGGTCTGTATGGCAAATGTGCTGCTCTGATTGGTCAATAAATAAAACCTGATCGGCCGTGGCTAGGCAGGAAGTATAGGCGGGACTAACAGAGAGGAGAAATAAAAGAACAGGAAGGCAGAAGGACTCACTGCCTGCAGCAGCCGCCAGGACAAGGAAGATGTAAAGTACCAGTAGGCCACAAGCCACGTGGCAAGGTATAGATTTGTGGAAATGGACTAATTTAAGCTATAAGAACAGTTAGCGAGAAGCCTGCCAAGGCCATACAGTTTGTAAGCAATATAAGTCTCTGTGTTTACTTGGTTGGGTCTGAGCAGCTGTGGACCTGGCAGGTGACAAAGATTTGTCCTGACTGTGGGCAAGGCAGGAAAACGCTAGCTACACATTATCATTGTTTTTCTAGGAGAGCAACAACTCACCGACTTCCTAGCTGTAATAGGAACATAATTAGCACTACCTTAACACACACAGCAACCATAACCATGCCTATTTAGTATCAAAGGGATTACCAAATACACAACCTAGTATCACCATGGCAATCCTGGTCCCACATACCTTTCCTAATGCAATAGCTTGCAGAAGTGGCAAGCTAGCACAGTTATTGCAAGGTGAAGGAGAGACCCACATGTTCCTGAGACCATTAGTTTGTTCCAACTTGTGGAACCTGTGTTCTTCAGTTCATGATGGCCTCACTCTCCCTCAATGTAAGTTAACACAGGTAGGCATTGTGTGATATTGGGAAAGAGTTCTAGACTGTAAGACAAAGGTACTGAGCTTTCATTTGTGCATAACCTGAGTGAGATTTGGGGTGAGAGTGGGTAGGAGCAGAACTGAGAGTTCTCATGAGGTGAAAAAAGGAACAGATATAGGCCTATAAGGTTCAATCTACTTTACCTTAATTATTGCCCACTCTTCAAACATTTTTCTAATGTTTCTAAAGTAAATCTAATAGTATTACTGTTAATTTCTAAATATATTGGTTAAAATAAACTGAAACAAAGAATAGGAGAATATTTTTCTTTCTTTGAGGGGGTGGGGGGATTTATGGTAGTTTTTGTTTTTAGGGATTTTTTTCTTTTCTTTTTTTTTTTTTTTTTTAGACAGAGTCACTCTATATAGCCCTGGATGTCCTGGAACTCCCTATATAGGCCAACCTGGGCCTCGAACTCAGAGATCTCACTGTCTGTGTGATAGGATTAAAGCCATGCATCACTATGCCCGGCAGTGAGAATATTTTCTCAGCTTAAATAATCATTAACTTACTATGTAACCTTAATAAGTCATTGTGTTGGTCTGTAATTTGATTTGTTAGCTGAAAAGTGAAGGAACTTGAATAAAATTATTTTAGAGATGTTTAAATTCAGTTTATACTAAATCTGTGCATATAGTTCAAACAAACACATAAAATTGCAATATTTTGAAATGGAAAGAAACAGCTAGTTTCCTTAATTCTCCTTAAAAATCTGCCCTTTTCAGGTCTTATATACCATTAACACTTTTTACTTTTCTCAAATAATGTCTCACATCAAGTATATGAAAAAAATGTACATTGATATGAAAACACTAAATGTTTTATTTATGTTACTTGTAGATATCTTGTTAGTGACTACTATTTCATGCAAGTTTTATTTCACATAAAATATTTTAAGTAGCAATTTTTGAACTTGTATTTAAAAATAAGTATACATAAAGGCATATTTTTATTTATTTTTTTTCTCCTTTTTTTATTTTACAATACTATTCAGTTCTACATAATAGCCACAGATTCCCTTGTTCTCTCTCTTCCTCTTCCTGCCCCTCTCCCCTTCCCCGCAGCCCACCCCCCATTCCCACCTCCTCCAGATCAAGGTCTCCCCCAAGGACTGGGATCAACATGATAGACTCAGTCCAGGCAGGTCCAGTCCCCTCCTCCCAGATTGAGCCAAGCGTCCCTGCATAAGTCCCAGGTTTCAAACAGCTAACTCATGCAGCAAGCCTAGGACCTGGTACCACTGCCTAGATGCCTCCCAAACAGATCAAGCCAATCAACTGTCTCAACTATTCAGAGGGCCTGATCCAGTTGGGGGCCCCTCAGCCTTTGGTTCATAGTTCATGTGCTTCCATTCATTTGGTTATTTGTCCCTGTGCTTTATCCAACCTTGGTTTCAACAATTCTCACTCATGTAGACCCTCCTCTTTCTCACTAATTAGACTCCCAGCACTCCACCAGGGGCCTAGCTGTGGATGTCTGCATCCAGATTCCTCAGTCCTTGGATGGGGTTTCTGGCACAATTATTAGGGTGTTTGGCCATCCCATCACCAGAGTAGGTCAGTCCCGGCTGTCTCTCAGCCATTGACAGCAGTCTTTTGTGGGGGTATCTTTGTGGATTTCTGTGGGCCTCTTTAGCTCTTTGTTTCTTCCTTTTCTCATGTGGTCTTCATTTACCATGGTCTCCTATTCCTTGTTCTCCCTCTGTTTTCTTGATCCAGGTAGGATCTCCCACTCTCTTTCCCTCGACCATTGCTCTTCATTGCTCCCACTCATGTCCAGGCTGTTCATGTAGACCTCATCCATTTCTCCGTGTCTTTCTTGGGGTCCCGTTTTCCAGGTAGCCTCACTGGTGATATGAGTAGCAGTCCAGTCATCCTTGTTCCACATCTAGCATCTTCCTATGAGTGAGTACATACCATATTTGTCTTTCTGAGGCTGGGTTACCTCACTCAGGATGATTTTTTTTCTAGATCCATCCATTTGCCTGAAAACCTCATGATGTCATTGTTTTTCTCTGCTGAGTAGTATTCCATTGTGTATATGTGCCACAATTTATTTATCCATTCTTCAGTTGAAGGGCATCTAGGTTGTGTCCAGGTTTTGGCTATTACAAACAATGCTGATATGAACATAGCTGAGCAAGTGCTCTTGTGGTATGATTGAGCATTTCTTGGGTATATGTCCAGGAGTGGTATAGCTGGATCTTGGGGGAGATTGATTCCCAATTTTCTAAGAAAGCACCATATTGATTTCCAAAGTGGTTGTACAAGCTTGCATTCCCACCAGCAGTGGAGGAGAGTTCCCCTAGTTCCACATCCTCTGAAGCATAAAGGGTCTTCAGTGTTTTTGATCTTAGCCATTCTGACAGGCGTAAGGTGGTTCTCAGAGTTGTTTTGATTTGCATTTCCCTGATGATTAGGGATGTTGAGCAATTCCTTAAATGACTTTCAGCCATTTGAGTTTCCTCTGTTGAGAATTCTCTGTTTAGTTCTAAAGCCCATTTCTCAATTGGACTGTTGGTCGTTTTGATGTCTAATTTCTTGAGTTCCTTATATATTCTGGATATCAGTCCTCTGTCACATGTGGGGTTGGTGAAGATCTTTTCCCATTCTGTAGGCTGTTGCTTTGCCTTGTTGACCATATCCTTTGCTCTACAAAAGCTTCTCAATTTCAAGAGGTCCCATTGATGATTGTTTCTCTCAGTGTCTGTGCTACTGGTGTTATATTTAGGAAGTGATCTCCTATGCCAATGAGTTCAAGACTCCTTCCTACTTTCTCTTCTAGCAGGATCAGAGTAGCTGGATTTATGTTGAGGTCCTTGACCCACATGGACTTAAGTTTTGTGCATGGTGACAGATATGAATTTATTTGCAGCCTTCTACATGTTGATATCCAGTTATGACAGCACCATTTGTTGAAGATGCTTTCTTTTTTCCATTGTACACTTTTGGCTTCTTTGTCAAAAATTATATGTTCATAGGTGTGTGGATTAATGTCAGGGTCTTCAATTAGATTCCATTGGTCCACATGTCGGTTTTTATGCCAATACCAAGCTGTTTTTATTACTGTAGCTCTACAGTAGAGCTTGAAGTCAGGGATTGTGATGCCTCCAGAGGTTGTTTTATTGTACAGGATTCTTTTGGCTATCCTGTTTTTTTGTTTTTCCATATGAAGTTGAGGATTATTCTTTCCAGGTCTGTGAAGAATTGTGTTGGTATTTTGATGGGGATTGCATTGAATCTGTAGATTGCTTTTGATAAAATTGCCATTTTTACTATGTTAACCCTGCCTATCCATGAGCATGGGAGATCTTTCCATTTTCTGACATCTTCTTCAATTTCTTTTTTCAGGGACTTAAAGTTCTTGTCATGTAAGTCCTTCACTTCCTTGGTTAGTGTTACCCCAAGATATTTTATGTCATTTTTGGCTATTGTAAAGGGTGGTATATCTCTAAATGCCTTCTCAGCTTCTTTGTCTATTGTATATAGGAGGGCTACTTATTTTTTTGAGTTGATCTTGAATCCTGCTATGTTGCTGAAGGTGTTTATAAGCTTTATCAGTTCCTGGGTGGAATCTTTGGGGTCACTCAAGTATACTATCATGTCATCTGCAAATAGGGAAAGCTTGACTTCTTCCTTTCCAATTTGTATCCCCTTAATCTCCTTATGTTGTCTTATTGCTCTGGCTAGAACTTCAAGTACTATATTGAATAAGTATGGGGAGATGGGACAGCCTTGCCTCATTCCTGATTTTAATGGAAGTGCTTTGAGTTTCTCTCCATTTAATTTGATGTTGGCTGTTGGCTTGCTGTAAATTGCAGTTATTATGTTTAGATATGTTCCCTGTATTCCTGATCGCTCCAAGATTTTTATCATGAAGGGGTGTTTGATTTTGTCAAATGCCTTTTCTGCATCTAGTGAGATGGTCATGTGGTTTTTTTCTTTGAGTTTGTTTATAGGGTGTATTACATTGATGGACTTTCGTATGTTGAACCACCCTTGCATCCCTGGGATGAAGCCTACTTGACCATGGTGGATAATTGTTCTGATGTGTTCTTGGAGTCTGTTTGCCAGTATTTTATTGAGTATTTTTGCATCAATGTTCATGAGGGAGATCGGTCTGTAGTTCTCTTTCTTTGTTGCATCCTTGTTTGGTTTAGGAATCAGGGTAATTGTAGCCTCATAGAAGGAGTTTAGTAATGTTCCTTCTGTTTCTATTATGTGGAACAATTTAGAGAGTATTGGTATTAACTCTTCTTTGAAGATCTGGTAGAATTCTGCGCTGGGCATTTTTTGGTTGGGAGACTTTTAATGACTGTTTCTATTTCCTTAGGGGTTATTGGACTATTTAAATAGTTTATCTGGTCTTGATTTAACTTAGGTATGTGGTAATTATCCAGAAAAATGTCCATTTCTTTTAGGTTTTCCAGTTTTGTGGAGTAGAGGTTTTTGAAATATGACCTGATAATTCTCTAGATTTACTCAATGTCTGTTGTTATGTCCCCCTTTTCATTTCTGATTTTGTTGATTTGGATTCTCTCTCTCTGTCTTTTGGTTAGTTTGGATAAGGGCTTGTCTATCTTGTTGATTTTCTCAAAGAACCAACTCTTTGTTTCATTAATTTTTGTATTATTCTCTTAGTTTCTAATTTATTAATTTCATCTCTCACTTTGATAATTTCCTGGTGTCTATTCTACCTGGGAGACTTTGCTTCTTCTTGTTCTAGAGCTTTCAGGTGTGCTATTAAGTCACTAGTGTGAGATTTCTCCAACTTCTTTATGTGGGCATTTAGTGCTATGAATTTCCCTCTTAGCACTGCTTTCATAGTGTCCCATAAATTTGGGTATGTGGTATCTTCATTTTCATTGATCTCTAGGAAGTCTTTAATTTCTTTCTTTATTTCTTCCTTAACCCATTGGTGATTCAGTTGAGCATTATTCAGTTTCCATGAGATTGTAGGTTTTCTGTAGTTTTTGTTGTTGTTGAAATCTAACTTTAAACCATGGTGGTCTGATAGAACACAGGAGGTTATTCCAATTGTTTTGTATCTGTTGAGATTTGCTTTGTGGCCAAGTATGTGGTCGATTTTAGAGAAAGTTCCATAGGGTGCTGAGAAGAAGGCATATTCTTTCTTGTTAGGATGGAATGTTCTGTAGATATCTATTAGGTCCAATTGGGTCATGACATCAGTTAAGTCCTGTATTTCTCTGTTAAGTTTCGATTTGGGAGATCTGTCCAGTGGTGAAAGTGGGGAGTTGAGATCTCCCACTATTGTGGTGGTATTGTGTTCTCCAAAATATTGTGTACTCTAATAAATTTATCTGGGGTCAGAGAACAGACAGCCACTAGATACAAAGGCTAGAAAATGGTGGCACTCACACCTTTAATCCTAGCATTCCAGAGATAGAAATCCCTCTGGATCTCTGTGAGTTCAAGGCCACATTGGAAATAGCCAAGCATGGTGACACACGCCTTTAATCCCAGAAAGCCAGCCTTTAATCCCAGGGAGTGGTGGTAGAAAGCAAAAAGATATATAAGGCGTGAGGACCAGAAACTAGAAGATTTTTGGCTGGTTAAGCTTTCAGGCTTTGGAGCAACACAGTTCAGCTGAGACCCATTCCGGATGAGGACTCAGAGGCCTCCAGTCTGAGGAGACAAGACCAGATGAGGATCCGGTGAGGTGAGATAGATGTGGCTTGTTCTATCTCTCTGATCTACCAGCATGGACCCCAATAACTCGCCTCGGGTTTGATTTTATTAATAAGAACTTTTAAGATTCATGCTACACACTATTAATGTGTGGGGTTTTATATGTGGTTTAAGCTTTAGTAATGTTTCTTTTACATATGTGGGTGGCCTTGTGTTTGGGGCAGAAATGTTCAGAATTGATACTTCATCTTGGTGGATCATTCCTGTGGTGAGTATGTAATACCCTTCTTGATCTCTTTTGATTGATTTTAGTTTGAAGTCTATTTTGTTGGATATCAGGATGGCTACCCCCGAATGTTTCTTAAGACCATTTGATTGGAAAGTCTTTTCCCAGCCTTTTATTCTTAGGTAGTGTCTGTCTTTGAATTTGAGATGTGTTTCTTGTATGCAGCAGAAAGATGGGTCCTGCTTTCGTATCCATTCTGTAAGCCTATGTCTTTTTATAGGTGAATTAAGTCTGTTGATATTAATGACCAGTGATTGTTCATCCCTGTTATTTTTGGTGGTAGTGTGTGTGTACTTCTCTTCTTTGGGGTTTACTGTTGTGGCTTTATCTATTGCCTCTGTTTTCGAGTGTGTATCTGACTTCCTTCAGTTGGAATTTTCCTTCTAGTGCTTTCTGTAGGGCTGGGTTTGTGGATAGGTATTGTTTAAATCTGGCTTTGTCTTCGAATGTCTTGTTCCTTCCATCTATGATGATTGAAAGTTTTGCTGGGTATATTAGTCTGGGCTGACATCCATGGCCTCTTAGTGTCTGCATTACATCTGTCCAGGTCCTTCTGACTTTCAAAGTCTCCATTGAGAAATCGGGTGTTATTCTGATGGGTTTACCTTTATAGGTCACTTGGCCTTTTTCCTTTGCTGCTCTTAATATTCTTTCTTTATTCTGTACATTTAGTTGTTTAATTATTATGTGTCGAGGGGACTTTTTTGGGGGGTCTAGTCTGTTTGGTATTCTATAGGCTTCTTGTATCTTCATAGGCATTTCCTTCTTTATGTTTGGAAAGTTTTCTTCTATAATTTTGTTGAATATATTTTCTGTGCCTTTGAGTTGGTATTCTTCACCTTCTTCTATCCCTATAATTCATAGGTTTGGTTTTTTCATGGTGTCCCAAATTTCTTGGACATTTTGGTTCATGACTTTGTTGACTTTAGTGTTTCCTTCGACTGATGAAACTATTTCTTCTACTGTATCTTCAATGCCAGAGATCCTCTCTTCCATCTCTTGCATTCTGTTGGTTATACTTGCATCTGAAGTTCCCGATCTTTTACTCAGGTTTTCTATTTCCAGCATTCCCTCTGTTTGTGTCTTCTTTATTTTTTCAATTTCCCTTTTCAGGTCTTGGACTGTTTCCTTTATTTGTTTCATTGCTTTTTCATGATTTTCTTTCAGTACTTTATTGTTTTCTTCCTGTACTTTATTGTTTTCTTCCAGGACTTTATTATTTTCTTGCAGGACTTTATTGTTTTCTTCTAATTTGTTTGCCCTTTCCTCTAGTTGTTTACAGTGTTCTTCCAATTTTCTTGTCCCTTCCTCTACACAAGCCTCTAACTTCTTCATGATGTTACTCATAAGGCTACTTTCTTCTGTTTCTTCCAATTTTTGATGTTCAGGTCTAGATGTTGGAGGCGGCCTAGGTTCTGGTGATGCTGTATTGCTCTTCATTTTGTTGTATGTACTTCTGCCTTGACGTCTGCCCATTTCCTTGTGGTTCCTTCTTGGTCTTATCAGTGAACTTGGTTCAGAAAGAGCTGACAGATTCAAGAAGTCTCTCTCTCTTGTCCAAATGGGAGTTCTCTTGTCCAAATGGGAACTCCGGGGCAGGATGGAAGCTCTTATCTGGACTAGAAGTCTCTGGTCCAGAAGGGAGGTTGGGAGCAGGATGGGAGCTGGGGGCCAGTCTCTAAGTCTCAGGAGGTGGCTGGGGTCTCGGGCAGATGGGCATGGGGGCAGGGCATGGAGATTGCATGGGCTGCCGGGGGGGGGGAGTCGCTTGGAAAAGGGGATCCCTCCCAGTGGGGCTAGAAGGGGACCTGCCCGGTGGCCAGATCCTGGGGCCAAGTTGGGCAGGTCTTCCCAGAGTGGCTGGTGCCCAGGGATGGGATCCGGGATGGGCCCGGATACTCACCTCTGGTCCAGAAGGGAAGTCGGGGGCAGGATGGGAGCTGGGGGCCGGTCTCTAAGTCTCAGGAAGTGGCTGGGGTCTCAGGCAGATGGGCGTGGGGGCAGGGCGCGGAGATTGCAGGAGCTGCTGGGAGGCTTAGAAAAGGGGATCCCTCCTGGTGGGGCTAGAAGGGGACCTGCCTGGTGGCCAGAACCTGGGGCCAAGTTGGGC
The DNA here is from genome assembly GCF_004664715.2 of Peromyscus leucopus. Taxonomy (NCBI): domain Eukaryota; kingdom Metazoa; phylum Chordata; class Mammalia; order Rodentia; family Cricetidae; genus Peromyscus; species Peromyscus leucopus. Next base: position 69,784,895 of record NC_051083.1, read on the forward strand.
AGGTCTTCCCAGAGTGGCTGGTGCCCAGGGATGGGGTCTGGGTTGGGCCCGGATACTCCAAAGGCATATTTTTAAATGTGATATAAAAGTAATTGTCAGTTCTGTAAATGTACTTGAGGCCAGGAACTATATATTAGGACTTTGTATTTCTAGAATGTACAATACTATAGTACCTTATATGCATTCACTATGTGTCCATTAAATATAATCATAATGCCTATGCTAGTTTGGCAAGTAATCAAAAATGACTCTCTCATTTGAGGAGCAGAGTTTCAATCCTCTTATTTTAAAATGACCTCAAAAGCTGGACTCTTTGACACACTTAATAAAGCATTCATTCCATACAAGGGAATCTGATAGGTCTTTCTCAGCAACCAAATGGGAAAAATTATGGGTGGCCAAGGGAGAGTAAGTAAATGGAGAAAGTAAACCCTCTAAACCAATCAATGACACCTAAAGTAGAATTAAACCAAGAGTTAAAGATCACAACTGCACTGTTTCATGGTGTGGTAATGTTTTTCACTTCTAATACTAGCATCACTTTTCAAAAAAGATAGTTAAATCACTACACTTAAGAAAACTGTTCAAGAACTAAGAAACCATGGAAAATCCTAAACTCTATGTAAAGTCTTAAATAAAAGATCCCAGAATTCTTATTTGATTGTTTTTAAACCTTTTCATCTAGAGTACTAATAATTAAATATTTAAGAGAAAGTATTAACTTTTTCACAAAAGAGTTTCCTATAAATATATTTATAAAAAATAAATTTTAACTAAGCCTATCACTCAAAGGATATGGTAGGTTTAGTGATATAAAAACTAAAGAATTTCTTCAAGTACAGTTTTTTTTCTAGATCAGAAGACTGATAATTTGACAAAAAGAATCATATGCAAATACAGATTTTGAGGTGACATGTGACAACATAGAAGAAAATGAGGTGGAATTTTCTGATGTCTGGGAACCCTCAAAGAACCACCTACTAAAACTTCTTAAAGAAGAGCCTGTTCCATTGAATGTGAGTGATGAGGGATGTGATTATCTTTGCAAATTCATATACTGTTTTCCAACAGAAACAAACTAAAGACAATTTCCTCACCATTTTCTCATACCAAGAAATTGGGAAATTTTACATTACAATCTCTTTAATGTTCTTAGAGACATTTACATTTACATTTATTTCTACTTTTGAAACTAGTATTTAATATTGCAAAAAAATTAAACTAGCAAACTGTGAAAGAGGATGGCAGTCAAATTTTCTTAGCTCTTTTCAGGATTTGATAATAAATTTGAAGTTAAATTCTAGATCTAGTACTTAGTTCATAGATTGAACTAAATGACACTGGTATGTTGTTACTTACCATTTCTTAAAAATCTATAGTTCCTGGAATTATCAAAAATATAAAAAGTATTATTTTACCATCTTTTATTATTTTTCATTTGTGATAATCAGAGAAATGTTAAGTGCTTCAGATATATAAAATACTTCCCTTGATCCTTCATAATTCCATACATACATTTACAAAGGACAGTATATGAAGTTAATGCCAATTCTATAGTAAGATATTTCTAATATTTTCTCCCTTAGTATAAGACACACATTTGTTTGAAATATTTCAGTCCTGCATTTCTATGTGTAGAACTAATTCTTCTACTGAACATCTACCAACAATATTCAGATGGGGATGAAGAAATGGTCCAGGGGTTAAGAGCCGTTGTTGCTCTTGCAGAGGACTAGAATTTTGTCCCCAGCTCCCACAATGAGCAGACAATAACCTCCTACAAATCCATCTGCAACAGATCTGCCACCTTACTCTGGCCTCTGTGGACACTTGTACATATGCATATATGAAAAGACAAGCATGCACACACATAAAATAAAGTAAACCTTTTCAAAGTAAGTTGGAATTAAAAAATATTTGAAGATTCATTTTATTGCCCCTCATATAAAATTTCAAAAAATTATAGCATCAGAATGAATAAAACAGAGGCAAGTAAAACTTCATAGCAAAATAAAATGCTTACAATAAATTCATATAATTGCATAAATATATAAATCTAAATCTTTCAAACAACAAAAATGTTATTGATAAATATATGTGTGTGGGAAATAGCTATTAAAAACAAGTGATATTAAAACTCCTATTAAAATTAACCATTGATATGACTAGAAAATATGAGGGATATGGTATTAAGGATCAAAAGCTATGGGTTGTATATCAGAAAACCTACTTGAAACATTTAACATTTTCATTGGTTTGTTGTGTGCTACAGAGCAAACCATTTCTTGTTTCAAGAGCTTAAGATCTTTTCTGATCAATGAAAAAGCAATCCTGAAAACAACCTAAAGTCCCTCTCAATACAGAGATTCTACTAAATCAATAGCAAGTATAAAAAGCTTCAAGAAGAGCTTAGATAAATTAATGGATTTACTGTAAAGGGATTTTCTAAAACTACATGTCTGTTTGGATAATGTCCTTAATATTTGAAATATGATATTACAAAAGATATATGACTTTTATTGTCATGTAGAAAATCTCTAGTGACAGAAAATATAGACAAAAAAGCCAGTGTTTTAAGATACCATGAACAGGCCTATATTCTCCCAATATTTACTTTTAAATATTAAGATCATTTAATTGATGTGGATAAAATTTGTATAATATGTTTTGATTTGTGGAAAATTCAATGCCAGTTGTTTGTTAGAAAAGTAAACTATACTCTAAATCTTAAATTTTATATATCAACTCTTTCCATATATTAAAATCCTTATGTCAAAATAAAAACAGATGATTTAAATGTACATTTCTAGCCATATATTTGAATGTTATTGCAAACATCTTTGACTAATATTATTAACATTGATTTTATTTATAAATATAATTAAGTAAATTATATGTTCTAGAAAGAAAATGATTTTTGTGAATATATCTGTATAATTTAAAAGATTGTGGTGACTATTATATGTTTCTTAGATCTAGACAAATTTTGTTAAGTGAGCTTCAATCATTAAAATAACTTTCCTCTTTACAAAGTCTCTTTATACCCATAAAAATAATCCAATTATTTAGCAATAATGCATATTATATTTTGCACAGCATAGAATCTCCTTCATGTGTTATTAGCATTGTATCTGACAACAGCTGTCAAAAGTCAATGCAGTAGGTCTCAACTCATCCACCTGTCACTCTTAGAAAGCTCTGTGTTGAATCACGCCTTGCTTCTAATTTTTCAAAGATATATTGCTATATAGGGAAGAAAGCTGAAATATAAAAAAAACACAATGATGAATTTTAGTTTTTATTTGCATATTTTGCCTCATCAAAGGCACTATGTGCTTAAAATCTCCCACACAACTAAAGGTGCAAATCATCAACAACAGTTCATATCTTCATATTTAAATTCATATCTCATATTTAAAATCACACTGTCAAAATATGCTAGACTGATATTTATCTATTTGTAAATTTTCTCTGCTTCTAACAACTGATTTAACAGTGAACTGTGAAGCTTGCCTTAATGGCCTGGTTCATACAAGAACCAAAAATCATTTGAAACAGAAGTTTATCTGTTAATTTCATCTGAATGAATCTATATCACTTATTATTTCATTAACCCTGATTTTGAAAAGCATCTTAAATGAGCTATATTATTTTCTTTGTGTTCTGTAAACTAAGCCATACTGAAGAAAGCGCCCTACCTACTCCTTCAGTAAAGACGAAGACATTACAGGAAGGAAGTGACAGCAATATCTTAGCTCTTGCCACATGACTTAGTTACATTGTTTTTAAAATCCTGATTGGATTATATCATCAACTTCTTCAAACTTACACACAATACCTTCAAATACCATTTGTATTTTTAGGACCACACCTAAACCTGCCCTCTCAGTATTGTCATAATATTGACCTATTATAGGTACTCTATTACTCACTCTAGAAATTTTGAAGCACTAAACAAAAAAGTATAAATGTTCATACAGAGCACATATTTTTAATATAAATACCAGTTACAAAATGTGTTTATTAGTCTTTGGAAACATTAATGGAAATTGTAAAAGCAAGCATGTCATATTACTGAATTATGGACAGCATAAAAACTTAAAACAAGATACTTTTATATATAGACAGACACAAAACAGTTATTTCAGGATAGAAACTAGACTACTATAATGAAATCAGAACATGAAGTTCCAGATCCATCTCTGATCTTGTATACCCTGTCTTCTTGTATCCTCATTTTTTTTTTTTTTTTTGGTTTTTCGAGACAGGGTTTCTCTGTGTAGCTTTGTGCCTTTCCTGGAACTCGCTTTGGAGACCAGGCTGGCCTCGAACTCACAGAGATCCGCCTGCCTTTGCCTCCCGAGTGCTGGCCTCATTTTTATTTATTTGTGAATTAGGAAAATAGAGTTTCCTAAACATTCCTTGTTCACAGCATCTTACCTAAAATTTTTAATACGTTCTTAGCCCAAAAGAAACAACAGACATCCCTAATTTTCAAGTAGGTCAAGAAAACTAAATATGTATCTATGTGCCTACATTTTCATCATTGGTTAAGTAAACAATATACATAAAATGAAAGAAAAATATTTTATTGATTTTCTATTTTTACATTGCCTATTACCACAGTACCTTTATAAAATGATTTATATTCATGGCAAACAATGAACAAATTCTCATACTCTATAGTCATATAATACAGCTTAATTACTGAGCCCATGTTGAATTTCATGCAATGTTTATTTTATTACAACAATCACTAAAATTCTGCCTCTAAGAATATGAAGTCATTCTGGGTGGTGGTGCTACATGCCTTTAATCCCAACACTCAGAAGGCAGAGGCAGGCAGATCTCTGTGTGTTTGAAGCCAGCCTGGTCTACTGGTCTACAGAGTGAGTTCTAGGACAGCCAGTGCTACACAGTGAAACCCTGTCTTGAACCCTACCCCCCCACAGGAATATGAAGTCATCAAACAGGAATGTGGTATTGTTTATCCTTTGACATCATTCTGAAGACCTTTTGAAAAATACATGTGAAAACCTATTACTATCAAAGCTACTTCATACATACTTATACACATGAAGAGTTAAAATGTAGTTATACCACAACATGGCTACAATATCCCTACTAGATACCAAAATTAAACAAATAAAAAGCACAAAGCCAATAATGGATTACTTCCTTTGGATTTGATGGCTAATGTGGCTCCATAGACCCTCAAATATTATAGAAATTGTGATACTCTTGGTTACTCTCAAGAATTTGACAGAAAGACCCTGTTCCTGAAGATACCACATACTTGACTTAGAGAACATGGAAAAACCAAGCTCATACTACTGGCTAGCTTCCACAGTGCTGGAAGGTACTATGCACATTATAAAAGGAAAACAGCAATCAATAATCTCCACCAACACCACCGTGAATCCTATGAACTATGATAATGACTGGCCTGGAAAGGCATGCCCACTGGTGAGTTACATCATGGGACTAACCAACCTCTTTCCAGTTGGATTTAAATCATGCTCTAGAAGTTGAAACCCATACCTGGCCACATTGTCAGGCTAGGACCTGTAAGGAGCCGCCATTCTAAGATGGCGCTGACTTCCTGACAGCCTAGTTGTAAACAACTCCATATATGGCTATGCTCTCGGGACTATGTGTCCTGTGACCTGCACATGTGGGGTATGGTAATCAACCTTATGTCCTCAGTCTATCCCGTGGCTCCCCGTGCTAGCATTCTGGCGGGATCCAATCACGGACTGACCCGTGTGCTTGAGTCCTCATATAAGCAGCTGCAATTTAGTTCTTGGGGCCCCTTACCTCCCGCTCTCCCTTAACCAAGAGGCGCTCCAATAAAGTGTGATCTGAGAAGGATCCTCACGTGGTGGTCGTTCTTCCTCGCTGGTCGAGGAGCTCGCCGCAAGGACCCTGTGGCTAGGCAAGTCATAAACCCTAGGAGAGAAATTATTATCCTGCTAAATGGGCATGGTATTAAACTGACTTCTAATGACTTATCACCGTACCCACATATCAATGGATCATTAAACCTTCATCTCAGAATCTTCTAATTACAGTAGATAGTAATTAACACAGACACTCACAACTGGCCAGGGTGCAGGGAATAAGAATGCAGGGTGCTCAGCCCTAAAGGAAACATATATAAGGTATCTAAACACACCCAAGGCTCAGAGATCATGGTGTAAAAAAAGGACAGAAAGAGTGCAATAGTCATGTTAGTATTACAAAATAAGACAAACTATAGCATTTGAAGTCCCACAGTCATTTAAAATGTAGATACTGTTTGTTTTATTTTTTATTTTTGAGATTATAATATAATTACAACATTTCACCCTTCCCTTTCCTCTCTCCAAAATCTCTTATATATCCCTCTCCACTCTTCTCCAAATTGATGACCTCTTTTTTCATTATATATATATTCCTAATACATATATTCCTAAATATAACCTGCTAGGTTCATGTAATGCTACTTGCTAAAAATTAATAAGGACAAACAACTTCGGTAATAATTTAAAAAACAAAAATACTTTAAAAGTTCAGTCTGGAGCTGAAGAAATGGCTCAGACATTAAAGACTAGGTTCACAACCAAAATAATAAAATTCAGTCTGTTTAATATATTTCTTTAAAAATCTAAAGTCTCCCAACTGTGAGATCCTATAAAATCAAAACTAAGTTAAAAGTTCATATTCCAAAAGGGAAGAAGAGTTACAATCAGATAATGGCAAAATAAATATCCAATGTTGTGAATCATTCCTGTTTAGGCAGCCCTGTACCCACAGTCAAGTGTAGTCCTCACTCCTCTTCAAGTAAACTTCTCTTTGCAACAGATGGAGACCATTACAGAAAACCACAAATAACAAAAATCCATGGTTGTAGATCCCACTCCCAATAATAACACCCATGGCTAAGGCTCAGGGAACACTGTGGAAGAGGTGGTAGATGGAAAGATTATAAGATCCAGAGAATAAAAAAAAAGAATTTATAATGAAATTTGAGCATGTTCACAGGCATATTTCATTTCTGCCTGCTATCTTTATAACATAAACTGGCCATGCCCAGTTGTGTTCCTATCCTTCTGAATAAATGATGCATAATTTTACAGGAAAAATGCAGATAATCAGGAATTTTGCTGTGAAGTTGTGTCTTCTAGCAATGTTAGAAGCTACACCCATAAAGTCTTGCGAACTGACTGCCTAAGCATGAGTTGAACAAGGAAAACAATAATAGGCATGCCAAAGTAAAAAAAGACCACAGGCCTCAATCCTATACAAAGAACTGCAGGAAACTAAGGAAATCTGAAAGTGTGAGAAATAATCTTCCCCAAAGGAAGAGCACATCAATTGGTTATTCAATACAAAACAGCCTTAAAAACATACAAGTTATACTATATAGACTGAGCAGGCTACACTTATGAATATATTCACACACACACACATACACACTGTAGCAGGAATCTTAAAAGTTCTTATTAATAAAATCAAATCCGGGGCCAGTTATTGGGGTGAAATGCTGGAAGATCAGAGAGACAGAACAAGCCACAGCTAACCTCACCTGGCCAACTTCTCAGCTGGTCCTGTTTCCTGAGACTGGAAGCTTCTGTGTCCTCATCCAGAATGAATCTCAGCTGAACTGCTGCTCGAAAGCCTGAAGCTTAACCAGCCACATGCTTAACCAGCCACATGCTTAACCAGCCAAAAGCTTCTAGTTTCTGGTCCTCATGCCTTATATATCTTTCTGCTTTCTACCACCACTCCCTGGGATTAAAGGCTGGCTTTCTGGGATTAAAGGTGTGTGTCACCATGCTTGGCTATTTCCAATGTGGCCTTGAACTCACAGAGATCCAGAGGGATTTCTATCTCTGGAAAGCTAGGATTAAAGGTGTGAGTGCCACCATTTTCTAGCCTTTGTATTTAGTGGCTGTCTGTTCTCTGACCCCAGATAAATTTATTAGAGTACACAATATTTTGGGGAACACAATACCACCACACGAACTCACATTATAAACCAAATAAACCCAAAAGATATTTACAGACCATTCCACCCAAACACAAAAGAATACACGTTCTTCTCAGCATCACCAGAACCCAGCTATTCTATACCAACAAGATTTCAACTTCAAGTGCAGCTGAAACACAAGAAAACAATCTTAAAAATAACTTTATTAAGATGATAGAGGCCCTTAAAGAGGAGATAAAAAATTCCCTTAAAGAAATTGAGGAAAAGATAACCAAAAAATTGGAAGAAATCAATAAATCCCTTAAAGAAAATCAAGAAAAAACAATCGAACAGGTTAAGGAAACAGTTCAAGACTTGAAAAATTAAATAGAAGCAATAAATCAAACACAAACTGAGGGAATTCTGGAAATGAAAAGTCTGGATAAGCAAAAAGGAACTACAGATGCAAGAATCACTATAGCTGAAGTTTTCCTGGTCCCACCCAGCTCCCACGGTCCCATAGTCTGAAGCTGCTCAGACCCAAATGAACACACAGGGGCATAATATTAATCAAAACTGTTTGGCCATTAGCTCAGGCTTTCCACTGACTAGCTTTTACACTTAAACTCAACCCATTTTTGTTAATCTATGTGTCACCACTTTTTCCATAGCTTTACCTGTGTGCCATTACATGCTGCTCTCTGGACAGTGGGCTGGCATCTCCTCCTCAGTTCTGTTTTTTCCTTCCCAGAATTCTCCTTGTCTGCTTATTCTGCCTATACTTCCTGCCTGGCTACTGGCCAATCAGTGTTTTATTTATCAATCAATCAGAGCAACACATTCACATCATACAGAACATCCCACAGCACCTCTCCTTTTCTGTCTAATCAAAAAGGAAGGATATAACATTAACATAGTAAAATTACATATAACAAACTATTATCAAGCAAGACTTACAGTTATAATATCCAGTACATCTATATTTGGCAAATTCAAAGAAAATATTCTGTGGTGATATTGTGTTCTCCAACATATTGTGCACCCTAATTAACTTATCTGGGGTCAGAGAACAGAGCAGTCACTAGATATAGAGGCCAGAAAATGGTGGCACACACACCTTTAATCCTAGCATTCCAAAGGCAGAGATCCATCTGGATCTCTGTGAGTTCAAAGCCACACTGGAAACAGCCAGGCATGGTGACACATGCCTTTAATCCCAGAAAGTGATGGAAGGAAGCAGAAAGGTATGTAAGGCTATAAGGCATGAGGACCAGAAACTAGAGCTTGGTTAAGCTTTTAGGCTTTTAGAAGCAGTTCACCTGAGATTCATGATGGATGAGAACTCAGAGGAAACAGGATCAGCCAAGAAATCGTTGAGATGAGGTTAGCTGTGGCCTGTTCTGTCTCTCTGACCTTTCAGCGTTCAGCACAATACCTGGCTCCTGGTTTGTTTTTATTAATAAGACCTTAAAACAATTTGTGCTACAATATTCTATATTTGTGAATCCAAGGTTTCATATCTAACTTATCTTTTATCATAACTAAAGAAAATTATATCTAGTCTTCAACTACATCAAAGACCTCAGAAGGATATAATACTACCTAACAGGAAGAGCAACTTCCAAAAAATCTAGAATGACAGAGACAGCTGCCTGTCTGGATAGTCATCCAAAGTTCCTCTGTAATGTTGGGGCGTCCATCTTCAGCCCACAGGCTTAGAGTCAGTCACTTTTCTCTATGTCCTATGGAATGTCTGGCAGTTTCCTCTGCAAAGCAGGAACCTGAAGGACCATCTCACCTTGCAAAGTTCAGTGGTCACCTTTCTATGGGTCCTGCATGTCCAGTAGATACATTTTGTCAAGCAGTTCAGGCAAGAACAGTTTCTTGCCCAACTGGCTACTTTTGCCAAGAAGAAGATAAACTCCATATGGAGTGTCTTCAATACCCATCTTCCTCTTTGAATTAAATCAGTGCTGCCAGGATACAAGACATTAAAGAGAGCATCTCAGCCATAGAAGATATGATAGAGGGAATAGATTCAACTTTCGCTTCCTGTGGGGCCAGCCTCCAGCAACACAGGGCTCAAAGGAATCCATGGAGTCAGTGTACTATGAAATTTTATCTGAGGAGGTAATGGAAAAGACACCCAAACACTCTCTTGATGGTTTCCTGCAGACATTTTCTTTATTGTTCTGTTGTATTCACTCTATTCTTTATTTTCCTGGTGATCTCCTCTCATTCTTGATATTTTCCATCTAACTCCATCTTTATTTTTTATGTTTTCCTTCTAAATTCTTTTTTCTTCATTCCTCTTCTTCTTTTGTATTTTTTCCTGTACAGCTTATATAACCCAACAAAAATCTTTCAAGCAATATAGAAATTACAAAATAGTTACATTCTATTTTTCAAGTGAATTATTACAATGAATACAAGTAAAATGCAGCATATTTTCCTTATCCTTTACATAATTAAATATTTTATATATTACAGATGAAAAACAAATTATCCCCAAGAACCTTTGTACATTCATACCCAAGCAACTAGTCATAGATTAATAGAGTAGGCAAGCAAGATATTCTCAGCCAGTCCTTTTACTAGCAAGCTGCATTTTGTGATTACAAAGAAAGTACCAATCATTTTATTATTTATCTCAAAAGGTAATCTTATAAGGAATTTTAAAAGAATCACAAACAAACTTTTATACAGGAAAAACAATCAGTCACCTCAACTTTAAATGTTTAGTGTGCATACACACTCATCAGTAGTTTATGAATATTCTAAATAGGATCTTCTTAAATAGATATATTCTATTTATAAATATTCTAAATATTCTATTTAAGAAAAATATTTAGAATATTTAATATAGTGGCTGGCTTTTTCCTGTGATCCCCAGATAAGCTTTATTAGAGCACACAAATAAAATATCACCACAAAACTCCACACATTAATAATGGAAGACTTCAACACCCCACTCTCACCAATGAACATGTCTGCCAGACAGAATCGAACAGGTGTTATGGTTCAGATGGACTGGACAGACATCTAAAGAACATTTCACCTAAACAACAAAGAATATGCCTTCTTCTGAGCATCTCAAGGAACCTTCTCTAAAATTGACCACATACTCAGTCACAAAGCAAATAACAACAGATCCAAAAAGTTAAAATAACCCCCTGTATCTTATTGGATCACCATGAGTTAAAGTTAGAATTCAACAACAACACAAATTATAGAAAGCCTAGAATCTAAACAACTATGGAAACTAAAGAACTCTCAACTGAATTACTTCTGGGTCAAGGAAGAAATAAATTAAAGACTTCCTAGAAATCAATGAAAATGAATGCACAACATACCAAAATTATAGGACACTATGAAAGCAGTACTAAGAAGAAAGTTTATAGCACTAAGTGCCTACATAAAGAATTTGGAGAAATCTCACACTAGCAACATAACAGCATACCTGAAAGCTCTAGAACAAAAAGAAGCAAACTCACTCAAGAGGAGTAGAAATCAGTAAATAATCAAACTCAAGGCTAAAACCAATAAAATAGAAACAAAAAGAAAAATACAAAAAAAATCAATGAAACAAAGACTTGGTACTTTGAGAAAGTCAACAAGATAGACAAATCCTTATCCAAACTAACTAAAAGACAGAGAGAGAATATCCAAATTAACAAAATCAGAAATGAAAAGGGGAACATAACATAAGGCACTAAGAAAATCCAGAGAATCATTAGGTTGTACTTCATAAACCTGTACTTCACAAAATTGGTACATTTAAAAGAAATGGACAATTTTCTTGGTAGGTATCACATACCAAAATTAAATCAAGACCAGATAAACTTGGGAGGCAGAGGCAGGTGGATCTTTGTGAGTTTGAGGCCAGCCTGGTCTCCAAAGCGAGTTCCAGGAAAGACGCAAAGCTACACAGAGAAACCCTGTCTCGAAAAAGCAAAAAAAAAAAAAAAAAAAAAAAAAAAAAAAAAAAAAATTAAATAAACCCATAACACCCAAGGAAATAGAAGCAGTCATTAAAAGTCTCCCAAACAAAAAAAGCCCAGGGCCATATGGTTTCAACACAGACTTCTACCATATCTTCAAAGAAGAGCTAATACCAATATTCCTCAAATTGTTCCACATAATATATACAGAAGAAACATTGCCAATTTCTTTTTATGAGGCTACAGTTACCCTGATACCTAGACCACACAAACATGCAGCAAAGAAAGAACATTACATACCAATCTCTGCAGGTAGTTATGTCACAGGAACACCAGGTGGTAAATGCAGTTCTAGGTGTCAGTCCACCAGGAGGAAATGGATGGATCAACTTTGTTAAGCAAGGCCACAAGACTACAGACTGTGGAATGTCTTTTGCTTCTGCTGTACATTTACATGTTGCTGTTACAATCTTTTCTCTGTTATCTGACATGTTGTATACTAGATGTAGGGAGTCCCCCCTGCCTGTATTGTAGTGTGTTTATCTCATGAAAACATCCCAATCTACTGGGCATTTTTATCTGTGGATTGTCAAGATTATTCCTCCCTAAGCTGTACTGCCTAATTCATATAATATTTATAATCTATACATAATTTTAATGAATAAAAATACAAGGAATTGCTACACTGTCAGCACCTATGAGTTCCCCCTAAGGAGCTTCTTCAAATTACACCTCAAGTTAATGAGCCAGACTGACTCAAATTCCTTTAACCTTATTTCTGAGAAATGCAGTCACAGGTCTCATTGTGTAATGAAGTCACAGCTCTTAGTGTGCACCTTCAGGTTAGATTAGATGCCTTGCTAATCATTTTTTAAGAGAAACATTCCCAGAAAAACAATCTAAAGTCCACAAGGACGTATAGCTGAGTTTTCTGATCCATTAGCAAGGGTCGTAAATACAAAACAGCCCAATGATTGCTAGCTGTCAAATGATTAATTCCTGGTACCCATTCCTGACCTCAATTTGTGAAAATAAATTCTGACTAGTAAGGACTACAGAAATAAGTTGACTCTGTAGCCCCCCAAAAGGGCTAAAGGTTTCTTCTGATAGTCAGTAGTCACACAGGTAAAAAGTACATTTTAAGATTTAAAGCGTCAAAATGCTATAGTATCTTGGAAAGTACAGACTTGAGCTGATGCTAAAAGATTTGCAGTAATTCAGGAATGTTGACCATAGCCTGAAATAGAGGATTTTCTTTCTTTCTTTCTTTCTTTCTTTCTTTCTTTCTTTCTTTCTTTCTTTCTCTTTCTCTTTCTTTCTTTCTTTCTTCCTTTCTTTCTTTCTTTCTTTTTTCTTTTTTGTATTTGCTTTTTGAGACAGGGTTTCCCTGTGTAGCTTTGCACCTTTCCTGGAACTCACTTTGTAGCCCAGGCTGGCATTGAACTCACAGAGATCCGCCTGCCTCTGCCTCCCGAGTGCTGGGATTAAAGGCATGTGCCACCACTGCCTGGCTGATATTTTCAATATACCATGTCCAAGGCTTGAGTTAGCACTCTCCTGGCTGCTGAGATAGAAGGGGGCACCTGGATTTACAACTTCTGACTACAGGGATGTTAGTTCAAAATGTTTACATTGTTGTGGGTTCTATAATCATTCACTTAAAATTGGAATGTAATCTTTTTGTGACTCTTGTATTGACTGAAAGAATTTGTTGGGGTATATAAGCCATAAAAAGATATGCAAGAACAGAAAAACAAAGGAGAGCAATAAATGAGAAAAACATGAGAGAAAAATAAAAAGGAACCATCAAGAGAGTATGTTAGTATATTATTTCCCTAAAAACCCTCAGATAGAAAAGTCTCAGTCACTCCAACACCGTGGATTTGTTTTGAGCCTTGGGGCTGGTTCCTACAAGTGGCCATAAATCTCACTCATGGACATTGATACAAAAATACTCAAAAAAATACTGACAAACCAAATCGAAGATCACATTTTAAAAAATCATCCACTATGCCCTGACTTCCCTTCTGGACCAGAGGTGAGTATCCAGGCCCATCCCGAACCCCATCCCTGGGCTCCAGCCACCACTGGGAACACCTGCCCAACTTGGCCCCAGGTTCTGGCCACTGGGCAGGTCCCCTTCTAGCCCCACTGGGAAGGATCCCCTTGTCCAAGCCCCCGGCAGCCCCTGCAATCTCCACGCCCATCTGCCTGAGACCCCAGCCACTTCCTGAGACTTAGAGTCCGGCCCCTAGCTCCCATCCTGACCCCGACTTCCCTTCTGGACCAGAGAGGGCTTCCATCCTGCCCTGGACTTCCCTTCTGGACAAGAGTGCACATCCTGCCATGGACTTCCCTTCAGGACAGAGTGCCCATCCTACCACTGACTTCCTGTCTGGACAAAAGCTCCCATCCTACCCCAGACTTCCCATCCAGATAAGAGCTTCCATCCTGCCCTGGAGTTCCCATTTGGACAAGAGAACTCCCATCTGGACAAGAGAGAGAGAATTCCTGAATCTGTCAGCTCTGTCTGAACCAAGTGCGCTGATAAGGCCAAGAACGAACCATAAGGAGATGGGCAGACGTCAAGGCGGAAGTACATACAACAAAATGAAGAGCAATACAGCATCGCCAGAACCTAGCCCGCCTCCAACATCTAGACCTGAACACCAAAAATTGGAAGAAGCAGAAGAAAGTAGCCTTATGAGTAACTTCATGAAGAAGTTAGAGGCTTGTGTAGAGGAAAAGACAAAAAATGGGAAGAATGCTGTAAACAACTAGAGGAAAGGGCAAACAAATTAGAAGAAAACAATAAAGTCCTGGAAGAAAACAATAAAGTACTGAAAGAAAAATCATGATAAAGCAATGAAACAAATAAAGGAAACAGTCCAAGACCTGAAAAGGGAAATTGAAAAAATAAAGAAGACACAAACAGAGGGAATGCTGGAAATAGAAAACCTGAGTAAAAGATCGGGAACTTCAGATGCAAGTATAACCAACAGAATGCAAGAGATGGAAGAGAGGATCTCTGGCATTGAAGATACAGTAAAAGAAATAGATTCATCAGTCAAAGAAAACACTAAAGCCAACAAAGTCATGAACCAAAATGTCTAAGAAATTTGGGACACCATGAAAAGATAAAACCTATGAATTATAGGGATAGAAGAAGGTGAAGAATACCAACTCAAGGGCACGGAAAATATATTCAACAAAATCATAGAAGAAAACTTTCCCAACTTAAAGAAGGAAATGCCTATGAAGATACAAGAAACCTATAGAACACCAAACAGACTAGACCCCCCAAAAAAGTCCCCTGGACACATAATAATTAAACAACTAAATGTACAGAATAAAGAAAGAATATTAAGAGCAACAAAGGAAAAAGACCAAGTGACCTATAAAGGCAAACCCATCAGAATAACACCCAATTTCTCAATGGAGACTTTGAAAGCCAGAAGGGCCTGGACAGATGTAATGCAGACAGTAAGAGACCATGGATGTCAGCCCAGACTAATATACCCAGCAAAACTTTCAATCATCATAGACGGAAGGAACAAGACATTCGAAGACAAAGCCAGATTCAAACAATACTTATCCACAAACCCAGCCCTACAGAAAGCACTAGAAGGAAAATTCCAACCAAAGGAAGTCAGATACACCCTTGAAAACACAGGCAATAGATAAAGCCACAGCAGCAAACCCCAAAGAAGAGAAGTACACACACGCTACCACCAAAAATAACAGGGATGAACAATCACTGGTCATTAATATCCCTTAATATCAACAGACTTAATTCAGAGAGACAGCCGGGACTGACCTACTCTGCTGATGGGATGGCCAAATACCCTAATAGTTGTGCCAGAAACCCCATCCAAGGACTGAGGAATCTGGATGCAGACATCCACGGCTTTGGCCAGGGTGGAGCTCCAGGAGTCTAATTAGCGAGAAAGAGGAGGGTTTATATGAGTGAGAATTGTTGAAACCAAGGTTGGATAAAGCACAGGGACAAATAGCCAAATGAATGGAAACACAGGAACTATGAACCAAAGGCTGAGGGGCCCCCAACTGGATCAGGCCCTCTGAATAGGTGAGACAGTTGATTGGCTTGATCTGTTTGGGAGGCATCTAGGCAATGGTACCAGATCCTGGGCTCATTTCATGAGTTAGCTGTTTAAAACCCGGGACTTGTACAGGGACGCTTGGCTCAATCTGAGAGGAGGGGACTGTACCTGCCTGGACTGAGTCTATCAGGTGGATCTCAGTCCTCGAGGGTGGCCTTGATCTGGAGGTGGTGGGAATGGGGGGTGGGCTGGGGGGAAGTGGAGGGAGGCAGGAAGGGGGAGAAAAAGGGAATTGGTGTCTGTTATGTAGAACTGAATAGTATTGTAAAATAAAATAAATAAATAAAAATCATCCACTATGATCAATTAGGCTTCATCCCATAGATGCAGGGATGGTTCATATGAAAATTTGTCACTGGAATATACCATATAAACAAACTGAGAGAGAAAAAAATCATCTAACTACACACTGAAAATCCTTTCACAAAATGCAACACCCCTCCATGATAAAGATCTTGGAGAGATCAGGGATAAAAGGAACATATTTAAACATAATAAAAGCAATATATAGCAAGCTGTCAGCCAACATCAAATAAAATGGGGAAAAACTCAAAGCGATTACATTAAAATCAGAAACAACACAAGACTGTCCACTCTCTCCATATCTATTCAACATAGTACTCAAAGTTCTAGCTGGATCAATAAAACAACAAAAGGAGATCAATGGAATAAAAATCGGAAAAGAAGAAGTCAAAATTTTGCTATTTGCAGATGATATCATACTATACATAAGTGACCCCAAAAATTCTATCAGGGATAAACATCTTCAGCGATGTGGCTGGATACAATATTAACTCAAAAAAATCAGTAGCCCTCATATATACAAACAATAAATGGGCTGAGGAAGAAATCAAGGAAACAACGCCCTTTACAATAGCCACAAATAATAAAAAAATTTCTTGGGGTAACTCTAACAAAACAAGTGAAAGACCTGTATGACAAGAGCTTTATGTCTTTGAAGAAAGAAATTGAAGATGTAAGAAAATGGAAAGATATCCCATGTGCATGGAACAGTAGGATTAACATGGTAAAAAATAATAATTTTACCAAAAGCAATCTACAGATTCAATGCATTCCCCATCAAAATACCAACACAATTCTTCACAGACTTTGAAAGAACAATATTCGACTTCATATGTAAAAACAAATACACAGCATATCTAAAACAATCCTGTACAATAAAGTAACTTCCAGAGTTATCACTATCTCTAACTTCAAGATCTATTATAGAACTATAGTAATAAAAAAAGTATGGTATTGGCATAAATCAAGCAACTGTCTGTAAACCCAAGATCTGACATAGACATAGACATGTCTCACACAGACATACACACAAGCAAAATACCAACGCAAATAAAAAAATTAATTTTTTTTTGGTTTTTTTTGATACAGGGTTTCTTTGTATAGCTTTGTGCCTTTCCTGGAACTCACATGGTAGACCAGGCTGGCCTCGAACTCACAGAGATCTGCCTGCCTCTGCCTCCCGAGTGCTGGGATTAAAGGCGTGCGTCACCACCGCCCGGCCAAAAAAATTAATTTTTAAAAAATACAGACAGTTGGACCAATGGAATCGAATTGAAGACCCTGACCACACACTTATGAACAAACACCTGATTTTTGACAAAGAAGCTAAAATTATACAATGGAAAAAAGTAAGCATCTTTAAATGGTGCTGGTATAACTAGATGTGGACATGTAGAAGAATGCAAATATTTCTGTATCTATCACCCTGCACAAAACTCAAGTCCAAGTGCATCAAAGATTTCAACATGAATCCAGTTATACTGAACCTGATAGAAGAAAGTGGGAAGTAGCTTGAAGGTATTGGAACAGAAGACCACTTCCTGAATAGAACACCAATAGCACAGACACTGAGATTGACAGTTAATAAATGAGACCTCATGAAACTGAAAAGCTTTTGTAAACAGGCAAAGGACACTGTCAATAAGACAAAATGGCAGCCTACAGAATGGGAAAAGATCTTTACCAACCCCACATCTGATAGAGGGCTAGTCTCCAAAATATATAAAGAAGTCAAGATACTAGACATCAAAATACCAAATAATCCAATTAAAAATGAGATACTGACTTAAACAGAGAATTCTCAACAAAAGAATCTCAAATGACCTAAATACACTTAAAGAATTGTTCAACATCCATCCATAGCCATCGGGGAAATGCAAATCAAAATTATTCTGAGATACCATCTTGCACCTGTCAGAATGGCTAAGATCAAAAACACTGAAGACAGCATACATTGGAGAGGATGTGGAGGAAAAGGAACACGCCACCACTGCTGGTGGGAGTGCAAACTTGTACAGCCACTTCAGAAATTGATATGGTGGTGTTATAGAATATTAGATAAAGATGTGTTATATTTGCTTGTGCTGGCTAGAAATAAGCCAAGCTAAGGCCAGGCATTCATAAGATTTGATACAGGCCCTGTGGCGGCCCACAGAGGTAGATGGGCCCAGCGGCGGTGGTCGACAGGGACATACAGGCCCAGCAGCAGCTGGGAGAGACATACAGGCCCGGAGGCAGCCCACAGAGGTAGACCGGCCCCGGCAGCAGCGACAAGCAGAGGCAGGTAGGCCCGTGGCGGCAACCGGCAGAGACATATAGGCCCAGCGGCAGCCAGCAGAGACATACAGGCCCAGCGGTGGCGCACAGAGGTAGACGGGCCCGGCAGCGGCAGCTGACAGGGACATACAGGCAAAAAGAGAGCACCCAAATTAACAAAATCAGAAATGAAAAGGGAGACATAACAAAAGACAACGAGGAAATCCAGAGAATCATCAGATCATACTTCAAAAATCTGTACTCCACAAAAATGGAAAACCAGGAAGAAATGGACAATTTTCTGGATAAATACCACATACCAAAATTAAATCAAGACCAGACAAACCATTTAAATAGACCAATAACCCCTAAAGAAATAGAAACAGTCATCAAAAGTCTCCCAACCAAAAAAAGCCCAGGACCAGATGGTTTCAGTGAAGAATTCTACTAGACTTTCAAAGAAGAACTAATACCAATCCTCTTCAAAGTGTTCCACACAATAGAAACAGAAGCAACACTACCAAACTCTTTTTATGAGGCTACAATTACCCTGATACCAAAACCACACAAAGATGTAACAAAGAAAGAGAACTATAGACCAATCTCCCTCATGAACATTGATGCAAAAATACTCAACAAAATATTGGCAAACCGAATCCAAGAATACATCAAAACAATCATCCATCACGACCAAGAAGGATTCATCTCAGGGATACAAGGATGGTTCAACATACAAAAATCAGTCAATGTAATACACCATATAAACAAACTGAAAGAAAAAAAAACACATGATCATCTCATTAGATGCTGAAAAAGCCTTTGACAAAATTCAACACCCCTTCATGATAAAGGTCTTAAAAGATCAGGAATACAAGGAACATTTCTAAACATAATAAAAGCAATTAATAGCAAGCCAACAGCAAACATCAAATTAAATGGAGAGAAACTCAAAGCGATACCACTAAATTCAGGAACAAGACAAGGCTGTCCACTCTCTCTATATTTATTCAATATAGTACTAGAAGTTCTAGCTAGAGCAATAAGACAACAAAAGTAGATCAAAGGGATACAAATTGGCAAGGAAGAAGTCAAACTTTCACTATTTGCAGATGATATGATAGTATACATAAGTGACCCTAAAAACTCTACCAGGGAACTCCTACAGCTGATAAACTCCTTCAGTAAAGTGGCAGGATACAAGATCAACTCAAAAAAATAAGTAGCCCTCCTATACACAAATGATAAAAGGGCTGAGAAAGAAGTCAGAGAAACATCACCCTTCACAATAGCCACAAATAATATAAAATACCTTGGGATAACACTAACTAAACAAGTGAAGGACCTTTTTGATAAGAACTTTAAATCTCTAAAGAAAGAAATTGAAGAAGATATCAGAAAATGGAAGGATCTCCCATGCTCATGGATAGATAGGATTAACATAGTAAAAATGGCAATCTTACCAAAAGCAATCTACAGATTCAATGCAATCCCCATCAAAATCCCAACACAATTCTTCACAGACTTGGAAAGAAAAATACTCAACCTCATATGGAAAAACAAAAGACCCAGGATAGCTAAAAGAATCCTATACGACAAAGCAACCTTTGGAGGCATCACCATCCCTGACCTCAAACTCTACTATAGAGCTATAGTAATAAAAACAGCTTGGTACTGGTATAAAAACTGACATACAGACAAATGGAATCGAATTGAAGACCCTGACATTAATCCATGCACATATGAACACCTGGATTTTGACAAAGGAGCCAAAACTATACAATGGAAAAAAGAAAGTATCTTCAACAAATGGTGCTGGCATAACTGGATCTCAATATGTAAACGATTACACATAGATCCATATCTGTCACCATGCACAAAACTCAAGTCCAAATGGATCAAAGACCTGAACATAAATCCAGTTACACTAAACTTAACAGAAAAGGAAGTAGGAAGCACTCTTGAACGCATTGGCACTGGAGACCATTTCCTAAATAAAACACCAACAGCACAGACCCTGAGCACAACAATTAATAAATGGGACCTCTCGGAACTGAGAAGCTTTTGCAGGGCAAAAGACACAGTCAATAAGACAAAAAGACAGCCAACAGAATGGGAAAAGATCTTCACCAACCCCATATCTGACAGAGGATTGATCTCCACAGTATATAAAGAACTCAAGAAACTAGACATCGAAATACGGAACAGTCCAGTTAAAAAACGGACTAAAGAGCTAAACAGAGAATTCACAAAACAAGAACTACAAATGGCTGAAAGACATTTAAAGAAATGCTCAACATCCTTAATCATCAGAGAAATGCAAATCAAAATGACTCTGAGATACCACCTTACACCTGTCAGAATGGCTACGATCAAAAATACCAATGACAGTCAATGCTGGAGAGGATGTAGAGCAAAGGGAACATTCCTCCACTGTTGGTGTGAATGTAAACTTGTACAACCACTGTGGAAATCAATATGGCAGATTCTCAGAAAATTAGGAATCGAACTACCTCAAGACCCAGCCATCCCACTCTTGGGCATATACCCAAGGAATGCTGATTCATACCATAAAGATACATGCTCAGCTATGTTCATAGCAGCACTATTTGTAATAGCCAGAACCTGGAAACAACCTAGATGCCCATCAACGGAAGAATGGATGAAAAAAGTGTGGTACATATACACAATGGAGTACTACTCAGCAGAGAAAAAACAATGAAAGCATGAAATTTGCAGGCAAATGGATAGAACTAGAAAAAATCATCCTGAGTGAGGTAACCCAAACCCAGAAAGACAGTCATCATATGTACTCACTCATAAGTGGATTCTAGATATAAAATAAAGAACAATCAGACCACAACCCATAGAACCATGGAGGCTATATATATAGCATGGAGGTCCCTAGGATGACTGTGGCTTATAATAAATTTCAGTTTCACTCAATTATTGAAAAAAAAAATAGCCAAATGAATGGAAACACATGAACTATGAACAAAAGGCTGAGGGGCCCCCAGCTGGATCAGGCCCTCTGAATAGGTGTGACAGTTGATTGGCTTGATCAGTTTGGGAGGCAACTAGAAAGTGGGACCAAGTCCTGTGCTCATTGCATGAGTTGGCTGTTTGAAACCTGGAGCTTATGCAAGGACACTTGGCTCAGTCTGGGAGGAAGGGACTGGACCTGCCTGGACTGAGGTTGATTGCAGTCCTCGGGGGAGGATTTGCCCTGGAGGAGGTGGGAATGGGGAGTGGGCTGGGGTAAGGGGAGGGGGTGGGAAGGGGGAGAATAGGGGAACCCGTGGCTGATATGTAGAACTGAATGGTATTGTAAAATAAAATTAATTAAATTTTAAAAAAGATAAGAATTTATACTGTATCAAGCTGATAATAGATAAATAAATAAATAAATAAATAAATAAATAAATAAATAAATAAATAAATGGAAAAATAAAAGAAAAGATGTCGTGAATTCAGGACCCCTGGAGAAGCAGCAAAACAGACATACCCAGAGTGACGTTATACCTCTGGCCTGATGACACAGTGCACACTGGGACTGGGAGCCATGGTTCCAAGAAGCAGGAAGGAAAAGGAACTATGGAATTATCAGGCTGACCATGTGGAACATTTCAATTTTATAGACTGTTAGAGAATGTTGGAAGGCTCCAACAAAGAAAAGTAAAATGGAGGGTGAAATGAAGCAATTACTAGCTCCATATAAGAATAACAACAAAAAAAGAAAGAAAGAAAGAAAGAAAGAAAGAAAGAAAGAAAGAAAGAAAGAAAGAAAGAAAGAAAGAAGGAAAGAAGGAAAGAAAGAAAGGAAGAATAAGTCTCCATGTGTTCATTTGCAGGCAAATGGATGGATGGATCTAGAAAAATCCTGAGTGAGGTAACCCAGACTGAGAAAGACAAACATGGTATATACTTACTCATAAGTGGAAATTAGCTCTAAAGTAAAGGATACCTAGGCTACAATCCACACAGCCCCAGAGAGGCTAGGTAACAAGGAGGATCCAAAGAGAGACACGTGAATTTCCCTGGGAAGGGGAAATATAAGAGATCTCCTGTGTAAACTGGGGGTAAAAGGGGGAGGGTGGGAACATGAGGGATGATACTAGCAGAATTAAATGAACTCAGTATGTTTAGAAAAAGAGAACATGGGGCTGAGGAGATGAATCAGTAGTCAAGAGCACTGCTGCTCTTCCAGAGAACCCAGGTTTGATTCTCAGCACTAACACAGCAGCTCACAACCATCTATAACTCCAACTCTATGGAATCTTGTTTCCTCTTCTGGTTTCCATTGATTCCAGCATTGTTAAACAGATAAGAGTTGTTTGTGGTAAGATCTTTACGGCTTTAAGAGATGATGCTGACCTTTGTTTGACCTGTAAATTGGAGTCTAGTACCTTAACTGTGTTCCACTGACACTTGTGAGAGACCAATGGATACTTAGGAAATGGCATGCTTGAAAGACTACTAAGTCTCTGAACACCTTCTGCCATGAAGAAATGCATCTTTACCTTGTCACAGATCTGACTATCCTTATATCCTCTGCCTCGTTAACTAAAATCTTTTAATACCCCTATGATTTGTCATTTACAAGTTAGAAGACCCACACACCAACCAGTAAAAGTCTAAGTTCTATTATTCATGTAGGATAAAAAAAAAGATAAAACAAGAACTGAGCATATTTTCAGATGACTTAGAAAGGTTTACCAATAGTTTTAACAGTCAACAGTTACTTTTGTTCTCAGCTGCAAAGATATAAAGCTAATTCCTCTTTCAACTCGTTCTTGAGATGAATTATATGCTATCAAGGAGACAGCAGTCTATTAGGGAATAGCCTATACATGACATATACCAATCAGTCTTTAGCAGCTACTGTCATCTCCCAGCAGGGCTGAAACAGAGACTAAGACACCAAGAGAAACTTGGGCATGAAATCACATGCTCTTTTGCTTAAATGAGGGGATGAAAGAAAACTAAATTAATCTAGTAATTTATAATGAATTACCACCATAGACAAAACTTCTAAAGAAAATCCATAAGATTTCCAAGAGAGATTAAGGGAAAAGCTCATAATTAAGTCAACTGAGGAAAAACTGACTCCTAAAGACTATCTCATCAGTCGGTACCCCAAAAAAGAAAAGAAAAATACCAAAATTGACAATAGGTGCTAACACCTCAGCCACAAACCTCAGGGTGGCCTTCTCTATGCACTACAAATGAGACAGGGATGAGAAAGAACAGCTAAGGAGAGGGTGGGATATAAATATAAGAAATGTTGATTAAATATTGGAGGCCTTGGAAACCCAAATAGTACCTCTAAGATACACAGTGTTAACATTCACATACCTGGCAGTTGCCATTAGTGAAGGAAGTACAGCCATTGTAGGATTGGGACCTTGAAATGTAATCTCAGTACTTAATTGAATGAAATTGCAGGTTCTCTTAGGTTTAGCCACCTTCTGAATGTTGTGCCCAGATTGTAACCCCCAGAGAGACCAACAAGGACGAGCATACCAGAATGCAAAAGCAAGGTTTATCTGTTACAAGTCATGACAGGGAACTCAACTCAAGCCATCTCAAGTGAGGCAGAGAAGAGTTACTCTTTCTTGGGGAAGTTAGTTTTTATAGGCAAAACCCATAAAATTTCTTAGAGGGGAGGGAGTTAGTACGGGTCCATCCTTGATTGGTCCATTTTTTCCCGGGCCTGGACTTTATCTTATTCTAGCTTATCTGTTTGCCCTGTCAGGAGTTTTACAACTCATCTCCCGGGTCTGGTCATGTTATCTCTGGAGAGGGGCATCTTGTGGTTAATTGGTTACCACCAGACATCCTGACTCTGTTCTTTTGTTCCTGGGGCTGGTGCCATCATTTCTGGGGACTTGAAACTGGCCTGGGTCTATCTATATTGAGATATCTTTGTCTAAGGCCCCCTTTTTGAGACAATAGAGTGAGGGTCTTATTGTGCCTAGATCGCATCCCCAAAGCCACCACTGGAGACTTTAGGTACAGAATGCAAAAGTAAGGTGTTTTCTAAGTTTACAAGCCTCCAGGGAGGCTCTTCCAAATCTCTCACTCACAGCAGGGAGGTTGGAAGGAACTCTCCCCTTTCTTTGTGAGGCTAGTTCTTAAAGGCACAGACCACATAATTTATTTTAACCCATCTCCCTTTTTAGTCTTTTGGTCGAATAGCCTGACTGTGTTTTCCAAAGCCCTGTAGCAGATACAGCCACCTGGAGAAAAGGGGTCTAAGTTCTTATCTACACTTAGGAATCCTGGTTTAAGCTTCTCTTTGTCTGTAGGGGATAGAGTGGGGGGTTTTACTGAGGTATCACACTGAACAAAACATTGCTATCTGTTCTGGCTAATTTTTTTTTTTTGTCAACTTGTAACATAACTTAAGAGTCACTTAGGAAGAGGGAACTTCAACTGAGGAATTGACAAAATCAGATGGGCCTATAGCAATGTCTAAGAGAGAATGTTAAAAGATTGATGATTTGATAATGGGTGATGGAGGGCCCAGCCAATTGTGGATGGACCCAGCCCTAAGCATGTGGGCCTGGGCTATATAAGTTGATTAGCTTCAACTAGTTAGGAGGCCCCCAGGCAGTGGGACCAGAACCTGTCCTGGGTGCATGAACTGGCTTTTTGGAACCTAGGGCCTATGCTGAGACATTTTGCTCAGCCTTGGTGTAGGGAAGAGGGGACTGGACCTGCCTTAACTGAATCTACCAGGCTGAGCTGAATCCCCAGGGGAAACCTTGCCTTGGAGGAGGTGGGAATGGGGAGTGTGTTGGGGGGAAGGGTGGGGTGGGAGGAGGGAGGACAGGGGAATCAGTGGCTGATATGTAAAATTAAATTAATTATAAAATAAAAATATTTTTTTAAAAAAAACCTAGCCAAGCAGGAGCCAGTGAGTAGGCCATTCATCTATTGTTTCTACTTCAATTTGTGCTTGAGTTTCTAATCTGACCTCCATCAATGATAGACTGTGACTTGGAAAGTGTAAGACAAACAAAATCTTTCATCCTCAATTTGTGTTTTGATCAGAATATTTTATCAGTAACAAAAAGGTAACTAGACTAGAAACTCAGAAATAGATCCCAGGGCAAATTTGGACAGAGTCAATAAAATTATAACTTTTCTACCTAGTACTGGAGCTAACATCCCTATGCTAATATGATTTTCTAGTATCATTTCATATGAAACAGGTCAGACTGTAGGCATGAATGATGAGCCACAATAAGAAAACTGACCTGTTTAAAGTTGCCTATAAAAGGGAACCTAATATTTACATCAATTTTCAGTAATGTCTGAATGTCATAGCCCTGTTTTAGGTAGATACATACTTCAAAAATTGAAGAAATACTTCAAATTGTTAGTGAAAACCATCAGAAAGAGTAGAAGGGCCAGTTTCTAACAGGAATAAAACCCACAGTCTAAGCAAATAAAAGATTGAGTTGGGTGAACACTATCCTACCACAAAACCTATTATCCTAATTAAAGACAGTATCTAACAAAGCCAGGGGCTAAGACTATGTTGTAGACACTTATTATTGAGTTCCAGAAGACAGTCTTCTAAAACCCAGCAACTTCTGTTGTAGGATAACCTTTTTGTATACTGTGAAGATGTGTCTCTGCCAAGGCATTTTTTTTCTGATGGTCTAATAAAGAGCTGAATGCCAAATAGCTAGGCAGGAGAGGATAGGCAGAATTTCCGGACAGAGATAGGAACTCTGTGAAGGAATCAGAGAGGTGAGATTTGCCAGTGAGATGCAGAAGAAATCAGACATACTGTATGGAGGAGAGGTGATGAGCCACTTGGCAGAACATAGATAATTATAAATGGATTCATTTAAGTTTTAAGAGCTAGTTGGGAGCAAGCGTAAGCTAAGGCCAAGCTTTCATAATTAATAAGAAGTTTCTGTGTCATTATTTGGGAGCTGGTGTTCAAAAGAAAGACCTGCTATAAACTCCCCTTATAACAGCCCCTTCTTCTGGTAATAAAGAACAGTATAGAATATCCACTAGTGCAAGTTTAAGAGGCATAAATGAGGCTGTGAATTCCCTCCAAATCCTTACCTGATTGCTGGATAAATGTCTTCTGATTGCAAGTAATTTTCAGTCTTAGATTTCAAAGATGACTTTCACTGAAGACTGCTAGACTCATTATCACATTTTCTGTTTGCCTTTGAGTAAAAGAAAAAAATCACATGGACATCTTGACCCCAGCACCTTCACATTTAGGTAGTATAAAATGAAAGAGGTTTCAAAGGGTTGAGATATAATAAACATAACAGAAGTGGGAGAGGACCATAAAAAATTGTGAAAAATTCACAGCACAAAACCTAATGGGCTGCCACTCTCCCTTAAGATCGTACTGCTTCAAATTTTCTCCTCTGAACTATACATTACCTTACTTTGGATTTGTTTCACTAAATAAACATCTGTCTATGTCTCTTGGATTCCTCCTCCCTTTCTCCTCCTTCTCCTCCTCCTCCTCCTTCTCTTCTTTTTTGAGAAAGGTTTTCTCTGTGTAGTCCTGGCTGTCCAGGAACTAGATCTGTAGACCAGGCTGGCTTGGAACTCCCAAGTGCTAGGATAAAAAGCACGTGCCACCACTTCCTGTTTATATTCTTGAGAAGTCAAGAACTGAGGAGAAACTATAATTCAGTAACAAATAGTATCTTCTTTGATCTCAAGGGAGTGAAAATAGAAATTAACAATAAGAACACTAGAAATCATAAAATACATGAAAATTAAGCAACATTCTCATGAATGAGAATGATCAAGGTAAAAATAATTTTAAAAAGTTCCTTGAAGACAATGAACATAAAAACAAAACAATGAAACCAAAACAATGGGATATAGCAGAAGCAGTATTGGTTGGGATGGTCATAACAATTAATTCCTACACCAAAGAAGTAATGCTATCAAATAAACAATCAAATGGTTCATGTCAAATACCTAGAATACCAAAAGCAACCCAAATCCAAAAGGAGCTAAAAGAATAAAGATCAGGCACAGAAAAAGATCAACACTTTAAGTAGGCAATTCAGAATACTAATAAAACTTAATTGGACTTTTTAAAGATACAAAAAATCAACAAAACTTTGGCTAAGAAAGGAAAGAAAATTATAGAAGACTCAAATGCCTAATATTAGAAAACACAATTGAGAAATTTTGACTGACATCAAAAAACACAATGGATTAGAAGAAGTTATTTTTAAGCTATATATTAAAAAGATTATAAGAGCTAGAAGACACAGACAAGTGCCTAGGCACATGCAAAATAAATATAAAACCTGAGCAGATAAGAATGAATAAAAAATCTAAAGTGTTTCAGCAAACAGAAGTCCAAGACACGGTGACTGATAAATTACACAATACATTTGAAGAATGGTAGCACAATCCTTCTCAGTTTTTCTAAAAATAAAAATAAAAGTAAAGAACTCTGTCAAATTTACACTACATGAACAATATTATCTGATACCAAAAGCAGATAAATTCAAACACTATAGGACAACATGCTTAGTAAATATAGATTATTAAATTAATTAAATATAACTTAGTAAATATAGTAAAATATAGATTATTGTCAAACACTAGCAAATCAAATTCAAAATCCATCAGAAAATTCAAAGTCCACCAGATATAAAAATGAAATAGTCACAGGAAAGACATTTCTCAAAAGAAGATATACAAATGGTTAATATTACATGAAAAATATTCAATCATTATCAGAGAAATGTATTCAAAACCACAATGAGATGTTCTTTTGTTTGCTTTTCTTTGCTTTGAGACAAAGTCTCACAATGTAGTTCTTGATGAAGAACTCACTTTATAAACCAGGCTTGCCATGAGCTCACAGTCTTTGCCTCCTAAATGCTGGGATACAACATGTATACCACATCTAGCAACAATAAGGTATTTTTTCACCCCAATCAGAATTGCTATCCCCAGAAAGGCCCAAAGTGACAAATGTTGCTAAGTATAAAAGGAGGAACTCCTATACACTGCTGGTGAAAATGTTAATACAAACATGGGCTACATACATTATGGAGATTCCTCAGAAAGTCAAAATGTATCAGTTGGGGGTGGACATTCCAGTGATTGACTCTGCATTTTGACTAATTGTCTGTTGCACAAATAAGCTTCTCTGATGATAAGCCTCACGTACCTGTGGATGTAAGTATACATATTTAGAAAATAGAAATTATATTTGTTTAGGAACCTGGCAGTAATTGCTACGAGTCTTAGCTGGGATCATCCTTATAGATTCCTGGGAGTTTGCCTTCCACCAGGTGTGAGATCTGAGCTTGTCTTAGTGAGCTTCCAGGGCTGCATTAGGGGGTGGCTTGACCATGTGCATGGTCATCGGGTGTTTTGGATGGTCTGCACTTGGCTATGCTGGGGGAGGTGGAAGGTCTTTTTCTCCACTCCTTGGCATTCCTTTAAAAGCCCTTTAGTAGAGACAGGCCCTCCCAAACTATCCTATGTTTCTAACTGTCTCTCTCTCCTCCCTACATTTCTATCTCCATACTCCTCGCTTCTCCCTCCTCAAGAGTACCCTGGGGAAAAAAGAGGGAGCTGGTCTCCCTCAATCAGGTTTCTACCTGACCCTGAAATGCACCCCCCTTTCCAGTCATCTCTCTCAGTACTCTCCCTCTATCTCCCACCTGATCCCTCATGTTTCCATCTCCACCTGACCACAGTCCACCCTGGAAATCTCTTCTATTTCCCCTTCCCAAGGAGATGCAAGTGTCCTGCCTTGAGCCCTCCTTGTTACCTAGCCTCTCTGAGTCTCTCTCACACTCTTTTTTTTATTTTTTTTTATTTATTTTACATACCAATCAGTTTCCACTCCCTCCTCTCTTCTCATTACCTCCCCCACCTCCCATCTACCCACCCCATCCACTCCTCCTCAGTTCAGAAAAGGGCAGGCAATCCATGGGAGTTAACAAAGCATGGCATATCAAGTTGAGGCAGGACCAAGCTCCTCCCCTTGCATTAAGGCTGGGCTAAGCATCTCAGCATAGAGAATAGGTTCCAAAAAGCCAGATCATGCATCAGGGATGGGTCCTGATCCCACTGCTAGGGGCCCCACAAACAGATCAAGCTACTGTCACCCACATGCAGAGGGCCTAGGTCAGTCCCATGCAGGCTCCCTAGTTGTCTCACATACTCCTAAAGCTCAGGAAAAATTATGAAAGAGGGAATGGAAAGATTTTAAGAGCCAAATAGCCCAGATGCCTGCTACTAGATAGTGTTCCCTAGACATGACAGGGAAAATGTGTCCATGAAATATCAACAATATGATTGTGTGAACAAGAGACACATTTTGACAACAGTTAAAATGTCATCACAGACAAAAGAAAATTCGCATGACCCCTCAGAGCTACTAGTGGTCAGTGGTTGTTGAAATAGAAACAGCGTCCTCCAGAGGTGAGTTCCTGAATAGATTTTCTAATTTCAAGTGGTAAGATCTGGACACATGTACATATGAGCAAAACTAAATTGACTTAGCAATAATCTGTATATACATATAATAATAACAATTAAGAAGAGATCCTGAATTTGGGAGGGAGGGTTGAAACGCAGGAGGAGTTTGAAGAGGGAGCAGGAGTGATGTAAATGCAGTGATCATTTATGAAGTTCTCAAAATAACTAAAATTGTAAAAAGTCAGAAATGGAAGTACAGTATAATTCAACAATCTCTTTATTTGATTATGTCAAAAAGAAATAAAATTCATACCAAAGAAATAATTTCACTCACGAGCTTATCACAGCACTATATACAGTAGCTAAAATGTAAACTCATACAAAGCATCTGTTGATGAATGAGTACTAGAGCATTATCCTTACATAAAATGAAATCCTGTCACTTGTAGAGACATTCATGAAGCTGGTTATATTAAGTGCAGTAAGTACAGAAATATGATTGCTTATTTACTGACTCATTAGCATAAGCAAAAAGTGATTACTTTCTAGAAATAAGGGGCAGGATCATGGTTATTAGAGGCTAGTACTTAGTAATATAGGTAGCAGTTGGAGAACTACCATAAAAATGCAACTAGATAGGAGGAATTAGTTCTATTTTCACATTTTCTGATAGGGGAAACATTCTACAAAAATTCACCATGTGTTTCAAAATTTCTAGAAGAGAAGAGCCTTAGTATTACTAACACATAAAAGTAATAAATGCTTGAAGAATGGAATTATGAATTACTCTGGTTTGATAACACACTATACATAGGTATAAAGTTATCATAATGTACCCCACAAATATGTTTAAATAGTATGTCAATAAAATGTTTAGAATAAAACAAAAATGATGGAAGTTCTCCATTAAAAAAAACAATTGTAACATTTAAACATATAATAAAATATGTCCAAGAAAAGATTCACTTCTGAATGAACAAGAGGTAGCAGATATTAGAATACAGATGATATACATGAAAGATGGCTTGGATAACATTAAATGTGTTAGAAACTTTCTTTACTTCTGTTTAAAATTTTTCATTATAATAAATAATTTCAGGGTTTTTCCAAGATAATGGGTTTTTGTGAGGCATTTCCCCTATGAAGAAGAAATCCTTGCTTGGAATTTAGGATGTTGACAAAGGGAGCTCTGGGAAATTACCTAAAAAAGAAATGAAGGAAATGACAATTTACGATTTCCAGAAACTAATTAGAAATTTACATTAGTTAACTCAATGTGTGTTATTACATATGTAATTCATGAAATATATCATATATTCCTAAGAAATAAGATAATATATAAAAAGGCAGTTTTCCTATGCATATCATTATACTACCCTAAGATGTTTTATTTCTACAACGAAAAATCACATTTATAATTGTCCTACTAAGTAGCAGGTGATGATTTTGTACAACTTTGTGAAAAGCAATATTTGTTTTCAGATTGCAGAGGTGTATTGTTACTATCAACTTAATAGACATTTTACTTTTTGGGAATTCAAAATATACAAAAATAAGTAAAATTTCACCTTTTTGGTGTAATCATATGAAAGATTTTCAAAGGGCAGAGATTGAATTTGAAATAATTATCATTGATTATAGCTGCTCTTTTTAAGAGAAATGTTATATTCTATTTTTTTTCCAACTTTAGCACTCACATATATATCCATGTATGGGCACACATGTCCACTCAAAATTAATGTTGATTAACTTGCCATAAAATAATTAGTTATTTATTCAACAAGCAAGTAAAATGAATAATTACCTGGGTCTCTTACTTAATTGTTTTAAAAATATGTGAACATATCCATACTTTTAAAATAATATTTACATGTATGTAGACAGTGTAAAATATGTGTGTTTTCCCTTTAAATTTTTGTAGCTCAGAGACTCTTTGTGATGTCATGACTCAACATTATCAGTTTGACCACATGAATGCTGAGGTCCTGGCAGAAGACAGGCAAAGAAAATGTCTCTTTCAAAACTGTAAGCCCTCTTCAATACTTCTTGGTATTTTTAATGATTAACATGTTCAATGAACTTACATAGTTATGTGTAAAGACAATTAATTAGTCCCTGTGCATTTTTATAGGTTAAATTTTGAATTTTAGCTGGGCGGTGGGTAGCTCACACCTTTAATCCCAGCACTCAGGAGAGGCAAAGCCAGGCAGATCTCTCTGAGTTGGAAGCCAGTCTGGTCTACAGAGCGAGATCCAGGACAGACACAAAAGCTAAATGGATAAACACTGTCTCAACCCCCCCAAAAAAAATTGAATTTTTTTTTTTACAAATTTCCCATTCTGCCTTGAGTACCTTCCCTTTAAATATATCCAGCTCAGCTTCTTTTAAAAATGTGTCAATGGCTATGTCTTTTTGAGTCATTTTTTTAAAACCACATCTTGTTTTTGGCAGAATGGAAATAATTAATGTGTGTATGTGGTTTATTTAAGATTTAAACCTAGATATAAGGTAAGATTGTTGTATTTAACAACCAGTGAGCTTAATTTTATGAGTAAGAAAAATTTGTCATTCTATTGTTCCAATAAAGAGGATTAAAAGACTTCTATTATGTCTGATAGAATTATTATATAGACATTTTTTCTTTTTAAAAGATCTATATTCATCTAAAATTGACAACAGTTCTTTAAATAATTTTACTGGCTATATCTTTGAGTGGTGGTTTATTTTAATCATTTATCTTGTCTTAAAGTCTAATGAAAATAATTTTAAAACTAAGGTAAAGTGAACTGTCTTGACTTGGAACTAACAACTAGTATCTATGTATGTTCATTTGAATCAATTATTTTAATATACCAAAGTGGAAATAAGGTATAGTTGCCATTAGAGTAGGTTTGCACCTAAGTCCATGTTGTTGAGATCATGTGTAACCTCTACCCCCGCCACTATGACCACTTTGTTCATGGGCCCATTGGCCAATGACAGGGGTGGCTGGGTGCCACATTCATATATGATGAGAACAGTAGAAGTCATAAAGTGAGCCCAGCTGTTTGACAAAGATTCAGCAAATCTGAGCAGCATGATGGCCACTGAGCCACCTTTGTTTTTTATCTCCACCTGCTTCATACTTGGAACACTTTTAATATTGGTACAATTTGGGGATATTGGATTGATAGAAATTTTCTTATGAATCATTCATGCCTTCTCCTTGGAATGCTGCTTCTAAGCTTCCCCAGTACAGTCTTGAAAATACTATTTCCCCCAATTTAGGGAGATATCCTTATCTACTTGAAGGTCTTCCTTATGCCTTGGAGGTTGTGACACACATAAAGAAGCTAGAGGTCTGTTTATGACACTATGAGACATTCTTGAAACATCTGGCCCTGTACTTACATAGAAATAATGTATTCAAAACAAAGTAAACTCAAAAAGGTCAACAAGATTTGGTGGGCTAGAGGAGTTGGCCACAGATCAGATTGCAAGCCCTCTTCCCACTATCTACTCAGGCAATTAAATAGCATATACAGCAACAAAGTTAGATTATCTGAAGTTACCTCTACCCTACACAGAGATTTATACTGATGAGAAAAGAATGGTGTAGAAAGATGATAAAAGAATGAGATGTCAGGACCTCCCTCTCTTAGAAAAGTTAGCACATGTAGAGCCACTATGGTGACATATGACTAAAGAACAACAGAAGGCCAGGATTAGACATATAAAATTCTATAAAAATATAAAATATAAACACAGTATTATGCCAGTATTTGAATAATAACTGCAACAGCGTTGGCCTGAGGATTTTTCTTGGGCACCCTGACCATTAAGAGTTAATAATACACTGCTTGGGATATGGCAATATACCCACTCTGGCTTGGAAAATTTGTTTTGGTCTAGTGTCCTTGAAACAACCAGAGCTACTAGCTTGAGAACATGCTTTCTTATGCCTCTAGATTCTTAAAAATTGGGCTACGGGGTTTATGACTAAAAAATGATAACTATTTATAATGATGTCCAAACTTGAGGGAAAATGGTTGGAAATGATAACTCTGTCCTGTCATGGTTTATCAATGATGACTAAAAGATGAGCAAAAGGAAATGAAAAACATGTACAAAAACAAAAATATGATCTATGTTTTGGAACATCATGAATGTATCCCTGCTTACTGAACTCTGTATAACTAAAAAAGCACTCTGGCTGCTAGTCAGTCAGGCTACAAGATTCTTCCAACCACCATGGCCTGGCTCACTCGCCTTCCCGATCCTCAGTAGCCAACTCCTTACCTCCTCTGCAGGAACCTACTCATCTCAGTGATGGCTCCCAGCAGCTGGGGAAAGAAAATGATTTCCATAGAATGTATTATCATATCTACTTTATTATTCAATTCCTTACTGAAGTTACCTTTGCCCATTCAAAGAGATCTATCCACATACTTCTTCAAATGTCTTTCTCACCAATGTTCCAATGATATTCTTTCCAATTCCCTGACCATCCAGCCAAACCACTGGCTATAGCCCATGATTCAATGAACAATCTCACATCTGGCCATTTTTCTCATCCCCAGTAAAATGTACAACCATGTGTAGTACCCACTGTGAAGATTTTCTGTCACAGGTATCTTTCAGGATTGTCCCAGAAAGGGGTTGTAATTCTTCAGCTCTTCATTTCAGGGTGATGCCTGCATTACATAAAGAACCATCAGTCCCCTCTTGCTCAGTCAACTGATCACAGGGCATACCTCATGACTTAGACCCATGACTGAGAGCAGAAGGCATTGAAACAGGAGTAGAAGTCATAGTCATTTGGGTAGCTTCATTTAATCTATTGTGCCTTCAGGACCTGCTTGAGCCCAACCACATACAAATACACACACACACACACACACACACACACACACACACACACATATATATATATATATATATATATATATATATGCATGTATACAAAACACACACATACATACATATGTGTGTGTGTATATATATATATATATATATAGGTTTACACACACACACACACATATATAGAGATATATATGTATTTCAAAACTTCCATTTGATAATGATTGCTGCTGTTTATGTCCTAATTTATAGCTTGGTGGGTCAGATAATACCCAGCTCATGATAGGTAGCTCCAGTTTAAGGGTAATTTGGTAGCCCATTGTTTCAATTAAGGCCCAATAGCAGGCCAAGAGCTGTCTCTCAAAGAGGAAATAGCTATCTGCACATGATGGTAAAGACTTAATCAAAAATCCCAAGTCTCCTCTGTAATTAACTTATAGGAGCCTGCCAAAGGCTCCAAACAGCATCCTTATCTTCCATTGACAGACACCTCAAGTACACTTGGGTCTACTGGATCATATAGTATATACTCATAAGTGGATATCATCTGTAAAATACACAATATCCATGCTACAATTCACAGACCCAGAGAGGCTAGGTAACAAGGAGGGCTCAAGGGGGGAACATTAGGATCTCCCTGGGAAAAAGGAAATAGAACAGATTTCGTGGGTGGACTGTGGACAGGTGTGGATGGGAACATGAGGGATCAGGCCAGGGGTGATGGAGGGGGAGAGTACCGAAAAAGACAACTAGAAAAGGGGGAATTTGGGGGTGAGGTAGAAAGCTGGTACAAGGGAAACTCCAAAGAATCTACAAGGATGACCCAGCTAAGGCTCTTAGCAATAGCAGATACATAGCCGGAACTGACCAATTCCTCTCTCTAGGCAAGACTTCCAGTGGAGGGGATTTGGACACCAACCCAGATACATAACCTTCAACCTACAGTCTGTACTGCCTATTGGGTATTCTGGGGTAAAGGTGGCATAGAGATTGTGGGAGTGTCCAATCAGTGACTGGTCCAGCCTGACACCCATACCACAAGGGTGAGCCCACCAATGATACTGCCTGGAGCGCTAGGACACAGATGCTGGATGGCCCAGAGACCTAGGATAGAACCAAACATGACTGGAGAAAAAAAATGTCAATGTAATGATGCCTGATGATATTCTGATATACTCGTAGATTGGTGCCTAGCCCAATTGTCATCAGAGAGGCTTCATCCATCAACTGATAGAAACAGATGTAGAGACCCACAGACAAACATTAGGTGGAACTCAGCAAATTCTATTGAAGATGAGGAAAAAGGATTGTGGGAGCCAGAGGGGTCAAGGATATCACAAGAAAACCCACAGAAACAACTAAGCTGGGCTTATAGGAGCTTGCAGAGACTAAACCAATAACCAGGGAGCCTGCGAGGAACTAACCTAGGCCCTCTGCATATTATGATACAGTTGTGTAGCTTGGTCTTCTTGTTAGACTCCTAACAGAGGGAACGGGACTATCTGACTCTTTTGCTAGCTTTTGGGACCCTATTCCTCATACTGGGTTTCCTTGTCCACCCTTATTATAAGGGGAGGTTCTTAGTTTTACTGCAACTTGCTGTGCCATGCTTTGTTGACACCCATGGGAGGCCGGCCCTTTTCTGAAGAAAAAGGAGGAGTGGATGGGGGGTCAGAGGGGAGGTGGGGGAGGGACTTAGAGCTTAGGAGGGAAGGGAAATTGTGATCAGGATGCAAAAAATTAATAAATTAATAAAGAACAAATTAAAAGATAGTAGCTATTCAATGATAAATATGGAATGGGCCTTTTCTGGGTATTTTTTTCTGGCCTTTTTAAGGAAGTGTAAATAGATGGATTCAAATGTAAAGATATCTCATTATTTTGGTTTGTTTTTATTTTATATTGAAGAATTTGATGATAAGAAAAATGCATTAAACATATCCAAGTGTTAGTTTTGAAGGACAATGCATGATGATGATGATGATGATGATGATTACCCATAGTACAAATTCAGTTAAAATGTTTTCTTTATATTTTACAGGCAGGAAAAAAACATCACAACATATGATGATTACTTTTGGAGTAAGAATTTGTTCTTTGAAATTTATTTTTGTTTTTATTCCTAAACACTGTAGCAATAAATGGCTAGTACTCCCTAGGAAATGTGGTAAGATTAAAAACTGTCCTGAATTTGTTACAATTTTTACACATGCTTGTATACACACACACACACACACACACACACACACACACACACACACATATGCATGTGCTAAATATTTCTGACTTAATGCATTTATTAGTTGACTTCAAATAAGAGATTTATTTAGTTTGTTCTTCCTTCCTATATAGGTCTCATGCTTACTAACATAAACTGCCCCATGTTCTCAAAGTTTACAATTAGAAAACTTAAAGTGAAAAAGGCAAGAAAAGTTATAGATGAGAGAAGTTAACAAATAATCCATTTGGTGAGAAGCTGCAAGCTTACAGAGCTCTCCTACATATATTAAACTAAAATGTGCACACATACAGTGGCATATTTTTTTCTGTTATTTCCATCTCTACCCTCAGTAAACGTACAAAGAACATTGTAACACTTCAGTTAAGGGATTGCCTCTAGGATCAAATCTTAATTCAGCTCTTTACTAGCTTTGTGATTCCAAATAAGGAATTTAACATATGGCCGTGTGTTTACACATTTGTATAATATGCAATGGCATTAT
This sequence comes from Peromyscus leucopus, assembly GCF_004664715.2. Classification (NCBI taxonomy): domain Eukaryota; kingdom Metazoa; phylum Chordata; class Mammalia; order Rodentia; family Cricetidae; genus Peromyscus; species Peromyscus leucopus. The sequence continues at coordinate 69,822,474 of NC_051083.1, forward strand.
TTAATTCAAAAAGAATTTTCAAGGATTGAGTTAACAGCTATGATGGTCTTAGAACATAACCTGACATATAAAAAACATTAACTATTAACAGTACCAGCTATACTGAAATTATTACTATGACTAGCTTCACATATAACAGCTCTTCAAATATATATAAAAAGCAATCACATCTCTCATTAGCCTCCTCTCTAGGAACATTTTCCTGAATTTTGTTCCCAATTCTTCTTTTGTCATAGTTTCCAGACAGTTTGACATTCCTGATTTTTCTGAATAACCTCAAATATATATATATATATATATATATATATATATATATATATATATATATTTGACATATATATATATATGTCTTTATAGATTATAGAATGGACAAGACTATTAGCATGTCTGAACCTAATTCCTGTGATTGGAGGTGCCATTAATTTCTGAGACATCTCTGAAAATTAACACTTTCACTGGTTACTTTATGCTCAGTGATATGCTATTTATTATAGAAATTGTGGGAGAATTAATCATATTATCTCTCACCTAATCAAAATGACATTAAGAAATTAAGACAGAGGAGACAATTTGAAAGTAAACATTTGTAATTTGTCTATATTTCATTCCTATTGTTTTGTAACAGTAGTTTAATATCATTACTCAGGCAACAATCTGTGAAAAACGATTTTACATAAAAAATAAAAATTGTTATGTTAAACGTAAGCCAATGCTAAATGGAGAAATGGTTTTATGTTCACTAATGCTCTTCAGGTAAACTGCAAGTTACAACTTACTTTGACTTAAATATAGTTCACTTAACAATATTTTTCAAAGCAAGAGTCTGGCTATTAACTCAAATTTTTTTTCTTATCTCAGCCAGTCAAACTAGGGAACAATGGAATCAAGAACATTTTGTTTTGATGCTTCCCAAAACACCTCTGCCAGATATAAAAAAGAGATCAGGATCTTCAGAAATACAAACTGCAGTTCCTGTAAGTATAGAAAAAATCACTTTAAAACTAAATATATACTGGCAACAGCATATATAAACATAAAGAAGACATACATAATTTGAATTATACTATTCAGAAGCAGAATTTCAAATTTATAAATCTATAGAACAAATGGCTCACCCATGTTTGAAAAATAAACTTTTTCTTTCATTTTTTTTGAGACAGAGTTTCTCTGTGTAGCTTTGTGCCTTTCCTGGAACTCACTCTGTAGCCCAGGCTGGCCTCACACTCACATAGATCTGCCTGCCTCTGCCTCCCAAGTGCTGGGATTAAAGGCATGAGCCACCACCGCCCGGCTGTTTTTTTTTTTTCTTTCATTTTTGAGATTACAATTGCTTCATATCCATATTATGAAGATAAGAATCTCTATAGGTACTCATCTTTTATCAAGATTCCACTGCTTTGGTATTATTTTTTGAAACAGTATTCTTGTTGTGTTATATTTATGTACTATTTACATTTTAATCTTGCATTATAATAACTTTTCTTCTTTACAAAATAATTTAATATTATTTGATTTATTTTTATTAGTGTCTGTCTATGTATATATAATATGCACTTGTGTGAATGCAGGCATGAAGGTACATATGTTTAGAGTACAGCTTTCAGAAGTTGCTTCTCTTCTTCTAATATGGAACCCAATTCAGGTCATCATGCTTCTATGTTAAATACTATTGTATGCTGAGTTATATTACCAGTCCTACCAATTTGTTTTTAACTGAAGCATAAAAGTGTAAAAGCAATAATTACATCATTTCTCCCTTTCCTTTCCTCTCTTCAAAACTTCCCATAAACCCCTCCTTTCTCTCTTTCAAATTCATGTAAATATTGTTACACACACACACACACACACACACACACACACACACACACACACACTTATACATTCCTAATTTGTACATGGTTCTCTCTATATACCAGAGTTAGTAGGTTAAGAAAATTGGAAAGCCCAAGTCCACAAGTTGTGGTTCAAACAGATCTAAAATTTAAATCTTGAAATGGAATCTAGTTGTAAAGAGTGGAACATCCCTGTTTTCTTAAAACTGGAATTCATGATACTTGATAGTAGGAGATTCAAGTTTTCTGTTGCTTCTTTAAAGTGGGAGTTATCATAAATTGGAGCTTTCATTAGCAAAATGAAAAAGTAGTATCCAAGGATAATCCATTGTGATATAAAAAGATTTTAAAGTCTCTCCCAAAGAACAGTTACAACCAAAGCATTTATTCTATAGCTATGCATCATTTGTATAGTAATATAATCTTCAGGCTTCCCAACATAGTCATCATTTAATCTCATGTGACCATTTGATTGTTGGATCTTCTACTGAATACTTGAAACAACATGAAAACTAAAGGCTGGCAAGATAGCCTGATGATCTGAGTTTGATCCCTAGACCCAATTGGTGAAAGGAGAGAACTTGTCACCTCAAAGTTGTCCTCTGAAGTCCACACTTACACCATGGTGTACACACACACACACACACACACACACACACACACACACACACACTTTTGAAATAGAAAAGAAAATCTATTCTTGATTGATTTTGATTGATTTTTATGCTGCAAATGAAACAAATGTAAGTTATTCACAAATGCTTATCATTATTTTCCTCAATCTTTTCAGTGGCAAGAGAAAAGGAAAATGGAGAAAGGTCAGATACCAACTAATATACAGATAAAACAATTTTTCCAAGAACTTTTCCTAAGACCACCCTTTTCCCCAGCTTTCATTATACAGGCTCCACTCAAATATCTTTATAATCCTCAAAACCGTTATATAACAGCAGAAACTAGAAAGCCCAAAGATGATATAACAAGAACAACTTTGAAGAAAAAATTGAAGGAAAAAATAAGCTTATATGCAATAAATCTGGAATCCAATAAAATGATGACTGATGGTAATCCTGAAATAAGCAACACAGACCAATTTCTGCCCAAATCATCCTACAAAATTGAACCATTTAAGAAGTCAAATATCACATCAGAAACAAACCTAGAATCCAATCATTTCAAGATGACCAAAGCAATGGATTCAAGCAATGATAACGGAGATTTAATTAATTCCAAGGAGGCCAATAATGAAGCTACATTTTGGAAGGACAATCCAAATACAAACTCCAAGAAGAACACTGAAGAATTTTATGATGACATAGTAGAGCGCATAAGCAGCTCAAATATCAACTTAAAGTTTCTAAATGAGTTCAGAGCTGAATCCACAGATTTTGATGAATGGTCAACAAATTGCTCACAGAACAATGCAAAGAAGCCTGCAAAGAAGCCTGCAAAGAAGGGAAAGGACTCTGAACCTGATTCTGGAGACTCAAAAGATATAAAAAAAGAAGGAAAGAAAAAAGAGAAGAGAGAACCCATGAAGAAGAAGGATACAGAGTCTACTGATGCTGAATCTGGTGATTCCAAGGGTGCAAAGAAAGAATTAAAAAAAGATAAAAAAGAAAAAAAGGAAGCCAAGAAAAAGAAGGATACAGAGTCTACTGATGAATCTGGTGACTCCAAGGATTCAAAGAAAAATAAGAAAAGAAAGAGTGAGGACAAAAAAAATGCAGAATCTACTGATGCTGAATCTGTAGACTCAAAGGGTGCAAAGAAGGAAAAGAGACCTCCAAAGAAAGATGACAAGAAGGATGCATTCTATACCAATTCTGAATCAGACGCAGAGTTGAAGAAGGTGAAGAAAGATAAGAAGGAAATTAAAGGGATCAGGAAGAAGGCTGTTAAGGATACAGAGTCTACTGATGCTGATTCTGAATCTGAAGGTGATCCAACAGTAAAGAAAGGTGAAAGGAAAGATAAGAAAATTACAAAGAAAGGAGAAAAGAAGGATGCAAAGAAAAACGTACAATCTAGTGCAAGTGAATCTGAAATAAAGAAGGAAAAGAAAGAGACCAAGAAAGATTTGATGAAGGGCACAGGTGGTTATACTGACTCAGCATCTGATGCATCTCCCAAGGCAGGCATGAAAAAAGTTGTAAGACCCTCAGATACTGAATCCGAAGGGTCATCAGGGTTTAAGGCTATAAAGACCACTGATGATTCAGATGCCACATCCACAGACTCGAAGAAGGGAATGTCAGAACCAAGAAGAGGATTCAGAATGCCAATCAAAAAGACTACATTCAGAGAAAATGGGAAAGGAAGCAAAGGGGGTAGAGTCCCTTCATCAAGAGAAAGACTACCGTTTCCTCCTTGTGAGCCTATTCGAGAATCACCTAAGCCCAAATGTGTCTGTCAGTGCAAGATGCCTCCTCCACCTCCCAAACCCAGATATGCTCCTTTGGTAAGTTTACTACTATTTAAAACTTTAGGACAAGTTCGATTTTGAAGTGAAAGTTTAAAAGTCCAAATATATAATCTAGGCAATAATTCTCTTTTAATGAGATTTTAACAGTATTCAATATTTAACGGTATTCAAAATTGGAACTTAGAGGCAAAGAAGATGAAAAGTCTATTGAAACAGCTTACCCAAGTTGCCAAACAAATGCTTAAATTTCAATAGAAAAACATTTATTTTGACTAGAGTAGGGGGAAGTAGTTTGTGACTTAAAGTAAACATTTTGCTTACTTATAGTCATTTTACAGAAATGGTTAACTATACAACACTTTTAAAAAACAAAGCTAAACCTGATTAAAACTCCAAGGGAACATTTAAATGAAGCATAAAGACATTTTTGGGGAACTTGCTCAATGCAGTAAGTCTCTATTAAACAAAATGCACACTACAGGTAAAAAGAATACCAAGATTCAGGAATACGCAAACTTACTTATTCTGCACAAGTGGATTCTTACAACAGAAAATACAAATTAACTTTCCAGAAGTGACAGAATCTCCTCTTGCTTCTAAACATTTTTCAGATTATCTCTCTCTATGGGGGGATAAATATCCTCTTGATTTATAATTTCTACTTTTCTCATCTAAGAGATCACTCCTTCCATTCCCCTATTCCAAATAGCTTGGGGTATTTTGGAGGGGTAAGAGGACATGAATATACAAATCACTTTGGAAGACAGTCCTGATCTATATTGTATCATCTCTTTCTAGATCTCACTAATCTTCTGTTGAAGTGTTATGCAGTTACATAATCTTGGGACTTGCATCACAAGTCTGTTTCCTCTGATTTTACCTTGTCCCTTGTCTGTTCTTACCTTGGTAAGAGCCCAGGCACTGTCATACTAAATGCAAGGCAATTCAAGTTACCATTAGGTATTGAACTTGTCCTTTTCATTTTCACTCATTATTTACCTCCTTCATGTTCCCTGTAATCATCTTAACTTTTATCTAAGCCCAAGTTATCATATTTATGAAGAGTCATAAGTGAGATAATACCATTTAAGAAATTTCTTTTTTTTTTTTTTTTTTTGTTTTTCGAGACAGGGTTTCTCTGTGTAGCTTTATGCCTTTCCTGGAGCTCACTTGGTAGCCCAGGCTGGCCTCGAACTCACAGAGATCCACCTGGCTCTGCCTCCCGAGTGCTGGGATTAAAGGCGTGCGCCACCAATGCCCGGCAAGAAATTTCTAAAAATGTAAAAATGTTGATAGAAAGAAAATCAAACTATATACATTATGAAGATTGCAATACTGCCTATTATAGAAAACTCTGGAAATAAATTTATAAAATTGTTGTTTATCAAATATGAAATACTATGTGAGAACATACATACCTATATATGTACATGTATATGTATATTTACATACATAGACATGATGCCTATAAAGTAAGAGAAACGAAAAAAAATACTATGACATTGAAACTAGCAGAAAAACCTGTATACTTGTACAGACTACATAGCAATATACACATGAAAATATCTATATTAGTGTTATACAATATGAAGTTACTGTTATTTTATATTTTTATATAATATTTTCAAATTTGAAGGTAGGCTAATAATGTGACTTTTAGAGAGCTTTAGTTCCTCTACAAAGAGTGGTAACTAGACTAGTATTTGGTACTTCTTGCCCCTGAGTTCCATTAGGTGCACTCTAGGGGTTGATGTGTACACTTCTGGATTACATCTTCAAAGTTTTCAAATTCTAGATCTGGGTTGGAGTCCAGGGAAGGACAGCATTTAGAAACAATCCAGGTTCTCCTCAATCTACAATACTGTATGTTTAATTATAACCTTTAACATATCAGGCATTCTCTATAATTAATAATACTTCCTTTTTATTTTCATCTTTCAACATTATCCTTCAGCCTGGAGTGGAATGGATTCATAAGCTGCTCTGAAGAACAGGTGAGCCCTGGGTTTCGCAGACTGGCCTTATGGAAGCAAACAATTCATCAAACATGCCTCTCTGCTTCACTGGAACTGTAGTCAATAAAAGTAAGCGCCAGCAGCATCCAAAAATCAAAAGCAGTTTTTGAGTGATTTAGTAAGTGTGAGGGGTGTGTGTGTGTGTGTGTGTGTGTGTGTGTGTGTGTGTGTGTTCATTCATGTATGTTTGTGTGTGTGTTATATAATTTGAAAGATGATTTATAGAGATATGTTCTCTGTTTTTCAAATGCTTGAACTACTCAGACAAAAACGATGTAACAGTTTACTTCAGACACTGGAGCTTCATTCTGGAACAAATTCTGAGCTTGTTTGAAAATGTAGTAATCTGATGGAAGATCTTGCCACATTTTGTTAATTCCTATTTTATTTATCATATGGGAAAGAAAACAGACAATAGAATTTGTCATCTCCTTCTTCATTACTAAAGAGAAGGAAGGGCTGAAGATCCTGATGTCTTCTCAATGAAACTACAGTAACTGGAAGGCCTCCCACTACAGTGCCAAGCTACAGATTAACCTTTAATGTGTGTGTGTGTGTGTGTGTATGTGTTTAGGGACACTGAATATCCAAACTAAAGTTTGGTCCCCAAAATCTCATGTGCAAAATATAAGACATTTTCAGTTAATTACTATAAATGTTTATAGTCTTATTCTAGTATTGCTCAAAAGTCCAAGTATAAGTCTCCTCTGAGACTCAAGACACACTCTTAGCTGGGACACCCTGAAAGAAGTAAAAGACAAAATCCAGTACTTCCAAGATAAAATGACACAGGGTAAAAATTCTAATTCCAAAGCTGAGCATAAGAAAAGAGTAAAAATACTCATAGATCATTGCCTACCCTAATTGTCATCAGAGAGGCCCCATCCAGCAACTGAAGGAAATAGATACAGAGACCCACAGCCATACATTAGGCAGAACTTGAGAAATTCTGTGAAAGAGGGGGAGAAAGGATTATAGGAGCCAGAGGGGCCAAGGACACCATGAGAATACCCACAGAATCAACTGGCTTGGGTTCATAGGGGCTCACAGATACTGAACTGCCAACCAGAAAGCTTGTATGGGACTGACCTAGGCACTGTGCATATATAAGTCAGTTGTGTTGTTCTTCTTGTGAGGCTCCTAACAGTGGGAGCAGGGGCTGTGTCTGACTCTGTTACCTGCTTTTGGGACTCTTTCCTCCTATTGTGTTGCCTCGCCCAGTCTTAATAGGAGAGGAGGTGCCTAGTCTTACTGCAGCTTGATATTCTATGGCTGGCCTATGGCTGGCTGCTATACATGGGAGACCTGCCCTTTTCTGAATAGAAAGAAGGAGGAATGGTTGTTGGGGTGGAGTTAGATGAAGGGACTTGGAGGACAGGAGGGGGGGAGGGGAAAGTGTAGCTCATAATCTAAATGGTCTTATAATAAAAAAAACCTGGAGCCTGATATTGGGGTAAAAGCTGAGAGATCAGAGAGACAAAGGAACAAGCCACTTCTATGTCTCACCTCACCACCTCCAGGAATCTTCTGACTGAAATCCCCTGAGTCCTCAGCTGAAAAGAGCCTTTAGCTGAAAGTGATGCTTCTGCAAAAAAAAGCCATTAGTTCCTGTCTCCTCACACCTTATATACCTTTCTCTACCCAGCCATCACTTCCTGGGATTAAAGGCATGTGTGCTTCCCAAATAATGGGATTAAAGGTGTGTACTGCCTGGCAGTTTCTGTCCTAGACTGAGTCAATCTCATGTAGTCCATGGTGGCCTTGAACTCACAGAGATCCAGACAGAGCTCTGCCTCCCGAGTACTAGGATTAAAGGTATGTTCCACCACCACCTGGCTTCTGTGTTTAATCTAGTGACTTGTTCTGTTCTCTGATCTTCAGGAAAATCTTATTAGGGTACACAATATATCACCACAGGAAAGTGTGATAGGACTGGGAAAAATAATTAATTAATTAATTAATTAAAAATTTTAAAGAAGAAAGAAAATAAAGGAATTTTAGATGAAAAGAAGGAGAAGAGGAAGAGGAAAAGGAAAAAGAGGAAGAGGAAGAAGAAGAAGAAGAAGAAGAAGAAGAAGAAGAAGAAGAAGAAGAAGAAGAAGAAGAAGAAGAAGAAGAAGAAGAAGAAGAAGAAGAAAAAAGAAGAAGAAGAAAGAAGGAGAAGAAGAAACCTCCACATAATGCCTGTTTATTACATCTTGATCTACTCAAGACCCTAGAGGGAGGGAGAAAAAAGATTGGGGTTGAAAATGTAATTTCTTTATGTCTATTGTTTATATTTAAAGTGATAAGAATTTAAAAAAGAATTAATGAATGAAAGAAAGAAAGAGAAGAGGGAGGAGGAAGGAAGAAGGAAGAAAGAAGGAAGGAAGAAAGGAAAGAAAGAAAGAAAGAAAGAAAGAAAGAAAGAAAGAAAGAAAGAAAGAAAGAAAGAAAGGGAAGGAGGGAGGGAGGGAAGGAGGAAGGAAGAGAGGAAGAGAAGTGATTAGATCAAAGCAATGTTTAAAGTTACCAGCAAAATCATTAAATTGTAATGCTTCATGACCAGCATACAAGAAATACTATAGCAGGAAGTAGGCTCCTGAGAATTGAGGTAGCCCTGACCCAGAGCCTTTACTAACTACTACCCATATAACCTCTGTCTTAAATGAGTTATTCTTTTTTTTTTTTTTTTTTTTTTTTTGGTTTTTCGAGACAGGGTTTCTCTATGTAGCTTTGCTCCTTTCCTGGAACTCACTTGGTAGCCCAGGCTGGCCTCGAACTCACAGAGATCCGCCTGCCTCTGCCTCCCAAGTGCTGGGATTAAAGGTGTGCGCCACCACCGCCCAGCAAATGAGTTATTCTTAATGCCTGAACTTTTCCTCAGTAGGCATTCTGTATTCTTAGCATCTCCAGATTGCCTTCACTCATAGAACTTTAGACATCATGCTGTCAGAGGATATTTGCAGGCACCCTAATCCCATTGATGAAAACAGGAAGTAGAAACGTATCAAGTAGGGCAGGTACCCCAAAGCAGCAGTTCTAAGGATGCCCTTTCTGGAGGTCAGGAATACTAGAAGACAGTCTGGTTCCTGTTTTCTTGTTGTTTGTCTACCTAATCGAGTACCTCTGCCTAGAGTCTATATGTGAGGATGTGACTGAAACTGAGAGATGGTACCTGGATACCTTACAGTTGGATGAAATCGTTGAATTCCTCCCCTTCTCCATGCCTCACTCCAGTTTCTATATGGATTTTTTTAAAGGTTTTCAGTGTTATTTATCCCTCCACGTAACTCCTGTTCTACCCCTGCCTTTTCATCCCCACCGTATATAACCCTCCTTGCCTAATTATTCCCCTTCCCTCTTTTATACCATCTGCATTCTATGTCCATTCCATTGAAATCCCACACCATGATACCTTACTAGTTTCCTGACTTCTAAGAGTACTCCAATTTAAACATATATAGGTATAATTTTAAAGCTAGTTTCTTTCACTACATCTAACCACATGATGTTTGTCCGAGTCTTGACTACCCACTCAGTATTTATTTCCAGCTCCATCCATTTACCTGAATTTTTTATAATTTTTCTTTGTATCTGAATAAAACTCCACAATGTATATGTATCACATATTTATCATCCATTTATGAGTTGGTAGAAATTTAGACTGATCCCATTTTCTAGGTCTTATACAAACATAGTTTATCCAAACATGGATGTACAGTCGCCTCTGGGTAGGATATAAGTTCCTGTAGAGTGATATGGGGGAGAATAGGGTCAATCTGTTTTTAGATTTTGAGGAACCCCCACTTTGAAGTATTCAGATTCTGGGGGCTTGGGGCTACAGGAATGAGGAGGTGCTTTATGAGACACATGAATATCTCAGTGCACAGATCCTCAGCTGGCAAGGGCTTGGGCTCACGCTCATTCTAATCTTGATATCAATCTATTCTCAGAAATGACTAGATTTCAGATTCATTTTTAAAGAAGTATCATTTTTCTAAGATGCTTGTAGTTTCACACATGTATTAAAAGCACACAGAAAAGTTTTTGTTACATTATTGCAAATTATAAAATTTAGGAAGAATCCAATTATCCACCAATAAACAAATAGTTGAATGTATAGCAGTGCTAGAACATAATGGTGTGCTATGGGAATGTGAATAAACATAAAAAGACCTATAACGTTGTACAAATATCTCCAATTTAAAAACTGAAAAATCAAGAAGCAGAAGAAAATATTTTTGCTATATTTCCTTTAAAAGAATAGGAGAGTGCTCATGATAGAGCTCAGGGGTAGAGTGTTTGCCAAGGCCCTGGGTAAAAGTAAAATGAGATGAGTACATATATTTACATTCAGATATATTTGCATAAAAACTATGATTAAAAAATAGATGATTACCTATAAAAATGGTATTTTGAAGGATAAGGGAAAGAGATGAAGCTTAAGCAAGGTATTAATATTCAGCCAATGTACAGTAAATGAATTGTTGATTACATCCTACAATATTTCCAAAATACCTTATGTACATTTTTAATTTTAATAGATTGTGTGTATGAGTGCATATGTGAGTGAGTGTGTGTGTGTGTGTGTGTGTGTGTGTGTGTAGACAGAGGACTACTTGCAGGAGTTGGTTCTTTCCTTTCACCATAGATATCAAATTAAGGTTTTCATGCTTGGTGGCAAGTGCCTTTACCTGCTGAGTTCTCTCTATAGCCCACCAAAATAATTATTCAATACTTGCTACACTGTTCACACCATACATTAAATGCTGACATAGCATTCTTACCTGAAAAAAAATTCCTTAAGGTATCAAAAGTTGAAATATAATTACAAGTATAACAGATATATTCAGAAACACAAGTGTGTAGGTAGAAGAGAGGAACCAGAGGAGCAGTAGAATGCTTTAGACTGTAGTGTAAGTCCCACAACTGTAAAGCAGAAACAGAAAGGAGGGATTAGAATAAAGAGCCTCCTCCAAGTTGCAGATCAGAGAAAGTCTGAGCTAGGACAATGAGGAGCCCAGTGACAGGGCTAATCTTTAGAGGAGTTGCTGTTAGAAAAGAAGACTCTGCCCTTAGTGTTATACAGTGCTTATTGATAGGGAGCAGTTTAGTGAGTGTGTTCCCAGCTTGAGTGATGTTGGATCTCAAAGGAGCAGCAGCTGAAGGCTGGCAACTGTATACACTCCTTAGAACAGCATCTCACTTGAAATGAATCCTAAACATCAATTTCTCATGACTGTCACAGCACATATCCACTTCTATATCCATGTTGACTCTAGAATTCATAAGCTTATTCTTCTCACGATAAACTTAAACAAACAAACAAAAATACACAAGGTAAACAATATCAACCATCACTGTAAGCTTCGTCTCACAATTCCTTTCATATTCACCTACTGGTATATATTCTCACTTCTACCTTAATGAGATCAATAAGTTCCAAAATAAACATAATTGTCAGGCTGGCAACCAGGAAGTAAGGTAGGAAATCTTCTGAAACAACATTAGTTTATCCACAAGACAGGAAAATCCTGCAGTGTCTTCCTATGTGAAGGAAATGTTGCCTCTCACTGAGGCCAGCTGTACTTGCCTACCACTTTCTAGGTTCTACAGGTTCAATAAAACCATGATGTTCAACAGTAGCCACTCATGTATCTATGGTGATATTTTATTTGTACTGAAATGTGATTTTATTTGTATGTTAATAAATAAAGTTGCCTGGGGGTCAGAGCTAATAGCAAGCCATAGCAAAAGCTGGGCAGTGGTGGTACATGCCTTTAATCCTAGCACTTGGTAGGCAGAGCTGGGTAGATCTCTGTGTGGTCAAGGATACAGCCAACATTGGAGACACATGCCTTTAATCTCAATACCAACCATAGAAGACCTGGAGGTCTGTACATACATGCAGTGACGAGGCAGTCATGTGTTTACAACCAATGAGAAGGCAGAACAGAAAGTCTATATAAAGACAAAAACATGGGAGTAGGTCTCTTGGCTGAAGAGACTAGCTGCAGCAGATGGGTAAGGCTCTTAGCTCTGACCTCTTGGCTTTCTTCTTTGCATTGGTTCTGTGTTTCTTATTTAATAAGACGGTTGGTTACATCTACATGTATCAGTTCTTTTAGGGTCCCAAGCTTTTCCAATCAGGATTTAGAACAAGTAATTTTCTTTGGCTAAGAATTATGTCTTCAAATTTCTATTTCTTTATACACTGTTTTCTCCTGAGCTGAGTCAGTTAGTACACTATAAAATAACCTCCTTGTAAGCTATTAAGGAAGATCTTTAACTATGACGATTAGCATCTAGTTGAATATTAACTACCTTCTACTAAATGGCAATACAAATGTGTGAAAAACAGCCATTGCCACTGTCTTTGTGTTTACTACTCCCACAAGTATTTTAAATCTCTGAATAATTACATTTGCAAGAGAATTTCCTTATAATAGGAATATTTTCTAAGTCACCAAAAGTGAATATTTTAACATGTAGACCATAAACACATGTCCATCTCAGCAGAGATTGGTCCAGAATCAAAATATTTCCATACTACCTGCTTTCTCAGACCTCATCAGATAAAATTATTAGTAGTATTATTACTATTATTATTACTAATATTAATGCTGTGTCTTGATTCCGATATTCTGTAAAACATATATAATGTTGGTATATATACATATATATTATAGTGTAAGATATTTATTAAAATAAATATTTATAAAGTATAAAGTACAAAGATAAGGAAAGAAGTCAGAGCTTTCAAACAATGGTACAGGTGCAGAACCTGTGGAAAGAAAATGAGTAAAATAATTCAGTAAGAAGAGCCTCTAACTACAGACCAATAGCCAGACCACCAAACTGAACATTCCAGGAACCAGAATGAGCCAGCGACATGATTGAATGATCCAGCTAAGTAATTAACTAAAAGCAGCCCTGGGTGACCATGATCACATCATGAATGCTATGATGGATTCCAGATGTATATGAGCCAGAAAATGCCACTCAACTATATATCTTCCTACTTCATAATTCAGAAACATGATGGTTAAGGGGGTGATTTTGCTAGCATATCTTTTATATAGCTAAAGTCTACTCCAGATTGTTTACTTTAATGGAATTTAATAAATTATTTTACTAACATCCATGTGCATTTTCCAGGAAGCTTATAAGTCCTTCAGGATTTTGTAAAATAGTTAAGACAGGAAGCAAGCTCTAGTAAGAAATTAGAAAGCCTTGAACTAGAGTGAACAAGCAGTATGATTTAGACACAACATCTAATGCGGCACTTGTTCTCATGTTATAGAAGTGCTCAGTATCTGCAGGTTATGTCAACAAAATAACTGATTACACATGCCCAGAACACAAACCTCCACAAAAGAAGGCCAAAACAGGGGGGAAACACTCTTATGTGTGGTGATCTATTGTGTACCTCAATAAAGCATAGCTGGAGATCAGAGGACAGAGCCAGCCACAAAATTAGACTTAGAGGTCAGGCAGTGGTGGCACACACCTGTAATCCTATCATTCAGGAGGAAGAGAACTCTTTGGATCTGTGAGTTCAAGGCCACACTGGGCTACATGAGAGAAACAGAGCCAGACAGTGGTGATACATGCCATTAATCGCAGGAAGTAAATATGGCAGGTCACAGAAAGGTATATAAGGCATGAGGAAACAGGAACTCACTCTCTTTAGACTGAGGATTTTGTAGAGGTAAGAACTTGTGGCTGGCTTGCTCTGCTTCTCTGATCTTTCAGCTTTCACTCCAATATCTGGCTCCAGGTTTTCTATTAATAAGACTGTTAAGCAATTTGCGTTACACTTATAATGATCATAGCCTATAGGTCCAGAAATGTAGTATTACAGTTTGGACATGAAATGTCCCCATAAGCTTATGTGAACATTTGTTCTCGAGCTAATGATACTGCTTTGAAAGGCTTGGTAATCTTTTTTTTTTTTTTAAGTGTCTTTCTTTTTTTTTTCTTTTATTTATTTTATTTTACAATACCATTCAGTTCCATATAACAGCCACAGACTCCCTTGTTCTCCCCCCTCCTGCCCCCAACTCCCCCCAGCCCACCCCCTCATTCCCACCACCTCCAGATTAAGGCCACACCCGAGGACTGAGATTGACCTGATAGACTCAGTCCAGGCAGGTCCAGTCCCCTCCTCTCAGATTGAGCCAAGCGTCCCTGTATAAGTCCCAGGTTTCAAACAGCCAACTCATGCAATGAGCCCAGGACCTGGTACCACTGCCTAGATGCCTCCCAAACAGATCAAGCCAATCAACTGTCTCACCTATTCAGAGGGCCTGATCCAGTTGGGGGCCCCTCAGCCTTTGGTTCATAGTTCATGTGTTTCCATTCGTTTGGCTACCTGTCCCTGTGCTTTATCCAACCTTGATTTCAACAATTCTCACTCATATAAACCCTCCTCTTTCTCACTAATTAGACTCCCAGTGCTCCACCCGGGGCCCAGGCGTGGATGTCTGCATCCAGACACCCCAGTACTTGGATGGGGTTTCTGGCACAACTATTAGGGTGTTTGGCCATCCCATCACCAGAGTAGGTCAGTCCAAGCTGTCTCTCGGCTATTGCCAGCAGTCTTTTGTGGGGGTATCTTTGTGGATTTCTGTGGGCCTCTTTAGCACTTTGTTTCTTCCTTTTCTCATGTGGTCTTCATTTACCATGGTCTCCTATTCCTTGTTCTCCCTCTCTGTTCTTGATCCAGCTGGGATCTCCCGCTCTCTTTCCCTCAACCTTCACCATTCATTGCTCCCACTCATGTCCAGGCTGTTCATGTAGATCTCATTCATTTCTCCGTCATTGGGTGATCCCCGTGTCTTTCTTGGGGTCCTGTTTTCCAGGTAGCCTCACTGGTGATGTGAGTAGCAGTCCAGTCATCCTTGTTCCACATCTAGTATTGTCCTATGAGTGAGTACATACCATATTTGTCTGTCTGAGTCTGGGATACCTCACTCGGGATGATTTTTTCTAGATCCATCCATTTGCCTGCAAACCTCATGATGTCATTGTTTTTCTCTGCTGAGTAGTATTCCATTGTGTATATGTGCCACAATTTATCCATTCTTCAGTTGAAGGGCATCTAGGTTGTTTCCAGGTTTTGGCTATTACAAACAATGCTGATATGAACATAGCTGAGCAAGTGCTCTTGTGGTATGATTGAGCATTTCATGGGTATATGCCCAAGAGTGGTATAGCCGTATCTTGGGGGAATTGATTCCCAATTTTCTAAGAAAGCACCATATTGATTTCCAAAGTGGTTGTACAAGCTTGCATTCCCACCAGTGGAGGAGAGTTCCCCTAGTTCCACATCCTCTCCAGCATAAAGTGTCCTCAGTGTTTTTGATCTTAGCCATTCTGACAGGCGTAAGGTGGTATCTCAGAGTTGTTTTGATTTGCATTTCCCTGATGATTAGGGATGTTTAGCAATTCCTTAAATGTCTTTCAGGCATTTGAGTTTCCTCTATTGAGAATTCTCTGTTTAGATCTATAGCCCATTTCTTAATTGGACTGTTGGTCGTTTTGATGTCTAATTTCTTGAGTTCCTTATATATTCTGGATATCAGTCCTCTGTCACATGTGGGGTTGGTGAAGATCTTTTCCCATTCTGTAGGCTGTTGCTTTGCCTTGTTGACCATATCCTTTGCTCTACAAAAGTTTCTCAGTTTCAAGAGGTCCCATTGACTGACTGTTTCTCTCAGTGTCTGTGCTACTGGTGTTATATTTAGGAAGTGATCTCCTATGCCAATGTGTTCAAGACTCCTTCCTAATTTCTCTTCTAGCAGGTTCAGAGTAGCTGGATTTATGTTGAGGTCCTTGATCCACTTGGACTTAAGTTTTGTGCACGGTGACAGATATGGATCTATTTGCAGCCTTCTACACATTGATATCCAGTTATGCCAGCACCATTTGTTGAAGATGCTTTCTTTTTTCCATTGTACACTTTTGGCTTCTCTGTCAAAAAATTATATGATCATAGGTGTGTTGGTTAATGTCAGGGTCTTCAATTCAATTCCATTTGTCCACATGTCGGCTTCTATGCCAATACCAAGCTGTTTTTATTACTGTAGCTCTATAGTAGAGCTTGAAGTCAGGGATTGTGATGCCTCCAGAGGTTGTTTTATTGTACATGATTCTTTTGGATATCCTGGGTTTTTTGTTTTTCCATATGAAGTTGAGTATTATTCTTTCCAGGTCTGTGAAGAATTGTGTTGGTAGTTTGATGGGGATTGCATTGAATCTGTAGATTGCTTTTGGTAAGAGTGCCATTTTTACTATGTTAACCCTGCCTATCCATGAGCATGGGAGATCTTTCCATTTTCTGACATCTTCTTCAATTTCTTTTTTCAGGGACTTAAAGTTCTTGTCATATAGGTCCTTCACTTGCTTGGTTAGTGTTACCCCAAGGGATTTTATGTCATTTGTGGCTATTGTAAAGGGTGATGTATCTCTGATTTCCTTCTCAGCTTCTTTGTCCATTGTATATAGGAGGGCTACTGATTTTTTTGAGTTGATCTTGTATCCTGCTATGTTGCTGAAGGTGTTTATAAGCTTTATCAGTTCCTGGGTGGAATCTTTGGGGTCACTCAAGTATACTATCATGTCATCTGCAAATAGGGAAAGCTTGACTTCTTCCTTTCCAATTTGTATCACCTTAATCTCCTTATGTTGTCTTATTGCTCTGGCTAGAACTTCAAGTACTATATTGAGTAAGTATGGGGAGATTGGACAGCCTTGCCTCATTCCTGATTTTAGTGGAATTGCATTGAGTTTCTCTCCATTTAATTTGATATTGGCTGTTGGCTTGAGGTAAATTGCCTTTATTATGTTTAGATATGTTCCCTGTACTCCTGATCGCTCCAAGACTTTTATCATGAAGGAGTGTTGGATTTTGTCAAATGCCTTTTCTACATCTAGTGAGATGATCGTGTGTTTTTTTTTCTTTGAGTTTGTTTATGTGGTGTAATACATTGACGGACTTTGATATGTTGAACCACCCTTGGATCCCTGGGATGAAGCCTACTTGACCATGGTGGATAATTTTTCTGATTTGTTCTTGGAGTCTGTTTGCCAGTATTTTATTGAGTATTTTTGCATCAATGTTCATGAGGGAGATCGGTCTGTAGTTCTCTTTCTTTGTTGTAACCTTGTTTGCTTTGGGAATCAAGGTTATTGTAGCCTCATAGAAGGAGTTTGGTAATGTCCCTTCTGTTTCTATTATGTGGAACAATTTAGAGAGTATTGGTATTAACTCTTCTTTGAAGATCTGGTAGAATTCTGCATTGAAACCATCTGGTCCTGGGCTTTTATTGGTTGGGAGACTTTTAATGACTATTTTTATTTCCTTAGGGGTTATTGGACTATTTAAATAGTTCATCTGGTCTTGATTTAACTTAGGTATGTGGTACCTATCCAGAAAATTGTCCATTTCTTTTAGGTTTTCCAGTTTTGTGGAGTAGAGGTTTTTGAAATATGACCTGATAATTCTCTGGATTTCCTCAATGTCTGTTGTTATATCCCCCTTTTCAATTCTGATTTTGTTGATTTGGATTCTCTCTCTGTGTCTTTTGGTTAGTTTTAATAAGGGCTTGTCTATCTTGTTGATTTTCTCAAAGAACCAACTCTTTGTTTCATTAATTTTTTGTATTATTCTCTTAGTTTCTATTTTATTAATTTCACCTCTCACTTTGATAATTTCCTGGTGTCTATTCTTCCTGGGAGACTTTGCTTCTTCTTGATCTAGCACTTTCAGGTGTGCTGTTAAGTCACTAGTGTGAGATTTCTCCAACTTCTTTATGTGGGCATTTAGTGCTATGAATTTCCCTCTTAGCACTGCTTTCATAGTGTCCCATAAATTTGGGTATGTGGTATCTTCATTTTCATTGATCTCTAGGAAGTCTTTAATTTCTTTCTTTATTTCTTCCTTAACCCATTGGTGATTCAGTTGAGCATTATTCAGTTTCCATGAGATTGTAGGTTTTCTGTAGTTTTTCTTGTTGTTGAAATGTAACTTTAAACCATGGTGGTCTGATAGAACACAGGAGGTTATTCCAATTGTTTTGTATCTGTTGAGATTTGCTTTGTGGCCAAGTATGTGGTCGATTTTAGAGAAAGTTCCATGGGGTGCTGAGAAAAAGGTATATTCTTTTTTGTTAGGATGGAATGTTCTGTAGATATCTGTTAGGTCCATTCGGTTCATGACATCAGTTAAGTCCTTTATTTCTCTGCTAAGTTTCGATTTGGGAGATCTGTCCAGTGGTGAAAGTGGGGTGTTGAGATCTTCCACTATTAATGTGTGGGGATTTATATGTGGTTTAAGCTTTAGTAATGTTTCTTTTACATATGTGTGTGCCCTTGTGTTTGGGTCATAAATGTTCAGAATTGAAACTTCATCTTGGGGATCTTTCCTGTGTTGAGTATGTAATGTCCTTCTTGATCTCTTTTGATTGATTTTAGTTTGAAGTCTATTTTGTTGGATATCAGGATGGCTACCCCCGAATGTTTCTTAAGACCATTTGATTGGAAAGTCTTTTCCCAGCCTTTTATTCTTAGGTAGTGTCTGTCTTTGAATTTGAGATGTGTTTCTTGTATGCAGCAGAAAGATGGGTCCTGCTTTTGTATCCATTCTGTAAGCCTATGTCTTTTTATAGGTGAATTAATTCCGTTGATATTAAGGGATATTAATGACTAGTAATTGTCCATCCCTGTTATTTTTGGTGGTAGTGTGTGTGTACTTCTCTTCTTTGGAGTTTGCTGCTGTGGCTTTATCTATTGCCTGTGTTTTCGAGGGTGTATCTGAATTCCTTCGGTTGGAATTTTCCTTCTAGTGCTTTCTGTAGGGCTGGGTTTGTGGATAAGTATTGTTTGAATCTGGTTTTGTCTTGGAATGTCTTGTTCATTCCATCTATGATGACTGAAAGTTTTGCTGGGTATCTTAGTCTGGGCTGACATCCATGGTCTCTTAGTGTCTGTATTACATCTGTCCAGGTCCTTCTGGCTTTCAAAGTCTCCATTGAGAAATCGGGTGTTATTCTGATGGGTTTGCCTTTATAGGTCACTTGGCCTTTTTCCTTTGCTGCTCTTAATATTCTTTCTTTATTCTGTACATTTAGTTGTTTAATTATTATGTGTCGAGGGGACTTTTTTGGGGGGTCTAGTCTGTTTGGTGTTCTATAGGCTTCTTGTATCTTCATAGGCATTTCCTTCTTTAAGTTGGGAAAACTTTCTTCTATGATTTTGTTGAATATATTTTCTGTGCCCTTGAGTTGGTATTCTTCACCTTCTTCTATCCCTATAATTCATAGGTTTTATCTTTTCATGGTGTCCCAAATTTCTTGAACATTTTGGTTCATGACTTTGTTGGCTTTATTGTTTTCTTTGACTGATGAAACTATTTCTTTTACTGTATCTTCAATGCCAGAGATCCTCTCTTCCATCTCTTGCATTCTGTTGGTTATACTTGCACCTGAAGTTCCCGATCTTTTACTCAGATTTTCTTTTTCCAGCATTCCCTCTGTTTGTGTCTTCTTCATTTTTTCTATTTCCCTTTTCAGGTCTTGGACTGTTTCCTTTATTTGTTTCATTGCTTTTTCATGATTTTCTTTCAGTAATTTATTGATTTCTTCCAGGACTTTATTGTTTTCTTCTAATTTATTTGCCCTTTTCTCTAGCTGTTTACAGCATTCTTCCCATTTTTTGTCTTTTCCTCTACACAAGCCTCTAACTTCTTCATGATGTTATTCATAAGGCTGTTTTCTTCTGCTTCTTCTAATTTTTGATGTTCAGATCTAGATGTTGGAGGCGGCCTAGGTTCTGGTGATGCTGTATTGCTCTTCATTTTGTTGTATGTACTTCTGCCTTGATGTCTGCCCATCTCCTTGTGGTTCATTCTTGGTGTAATCAGCACACTTGGTTCAGACAGAGCTGACAGATTCAGGAATTCTCTCTCTCTTGTCCAGATGGGAGCTCCCTTGTCCAAATGGGAACTCCAGGGCAGGATGGAAGCTCTTATCTGGATGGGAAACTGAGGCAGGATGGGAGCTTTTATCCAGACAGGAAGTCAGTGGTAGGATGGGCGCTCTTATCCTGAATGGAAGTCCAGGTCAGGATGTGAGCTCTGGTCCAGAAGGGAAGTCGGAGGCAGGATTGCAAGGCTTGGTAATCTTAGGGACATGGTACCCTCACTGGCAAGCAGATGATTAGAGGTTGTATTTTGAGGGTTATAGTTCCCTCTGGTTTCCATCTAATTCTCAGATTCCTGATTGGCCATAATGTGAGAAATCTTAGTCACATTTCCATCACTTAAACAGAGATACTCTTGCTACCAAGCCTTCCCAGTTATGATGGACTATTCCTTTGAAGCTCTGGCCAGAACAATCCTTTCCTACCCTTGGTCATTTCTTCCAGGTAATTTTGTTACAGAAATGAGTCAAGTATATCCATAATGCTTACCACCAGGACAATAACTACAAGCTGAGACTCTGAATCTCTCCCATGCCTTCCCCTCCTGGTGTCATGCCTTCTATGCCATAATGAAATGATGCACTTGAACTATAAGCTAGAATTAAGCCTTTCTCCTTAGATTGCTTTTTGTGGGGTATATGGTCACAGCAATGAGAAAAACAACAGAAATAACTTGAGAATACAATAGGTATATATAGATTATTCAAATAAATAACAACAGAAAATTTCTCAAAGTATTAGTGTTTTAATTTGTGATTCCCACATTGGCTTATGTTTTGGGTTTTCGCGCCTCGTTGGTGGTACCATACAAGGAAGTTCTGGAAACTGGAGGAAGCATATAACTTGAAGTAAGTTCTTAGAGCTGTACTTTCTATGGCCTCAGCCCGTATTCTCTTTTTATATGCTTCCTAGCCACCCTAATATGAACATTGATCTAGTCTGCCCTCCCTGCCATGATCAACTGTGGTATATAGGAACAATAGAGTTCTATTTAGTCATTAAGAAGAATGAAATTATGCCATTTTCAGAAAATACATGCAACCAAAGATCATCACATATGTAAAATAACCCAGAATCAAAAAAGAGAAATACCACATGTACTATATAAGTTGTGTAACCTAGATGTTATATAGATAGAGTAATTTTATGTATATGGCCTTAAAGTGACATTATCTTAAGGAAGGAAGGACACTGTCAGAAGGTGAAAGAAAAGACACAGGTTTGGGAGTGAATATGGTCAAATTATATAATATACTTGCATAAAATGTCTTTATGAAGCACATTACTATATGCAGTGAATATACACTAATAATGCATAATATTTTAAATGAAATACAACAAATACAAATTGCCAGTTATAATTGTTTTCTCCTTATTTGTTGTATTTCACCTCTTTTCATAAAAGTATGAATATCAAAACAGATAGAAAATAACAACCTTAACATTAAAGTACACATTATTTTGAATTCCCTGAGCAGTGACCTATAATAAATATATCCATGTTATTGAATATTTTCCAGTGACAGAAAGAAATGTGGAGGATAAAAAGTATGCTCCTGTGGCTGAAATGATGGATTAGCAGTTAAGAGTGCTTGTAAAAGGTTCTTACACAGGACCTGCATTCAGTTTCAAGTCACCCACAGTAGGTAACTGCTCACAACCACTTGTATCTCCAGTTCCAGAGGATCCAGTACTCGCTTGTGGCGTCTAATGGCAACTGCACTCAAGTACACAATATTCCCTCCTCACACAGACATGCAAATACATTTTTTTAATCTTTACAGAAATGTGCTCATGAGATTTAAGACAGGGCCGTAGACCATACTGGACATTGGACTAGAAGATATTAATGTTATATTATGGAAAATATTTTACTTACATTTGTTCATGGTCTGAAACTTTGTAGGAGGCTGGGTTTAAAGGTAATAGACTAATTAATTTGATGGAGGAAATTTGAAGAGGTCATATTTGACATAGACATTGCTGACTGCTTTTCCAGTGAGAACTGGAACATAAACTGATCAGAAGAATTTGAAAAATGTGCAGTGTGGCTAGAAAAGGAATAAGTTGTGTAGTTGTTAAAGACATTAGCACTATTAGGTGAAGCCAGTGGCTTCACTTACGGGAATTGCTATAATGGTACAGATTTTCCACCCACCTAAAGGTCAGGATTGTGAAATTTTAAAGACTTTACCCTGACAAAGTAGAGCTTCTAGGGAACTTTGTTCACATAGAGCTGCTAAAGGAAGTGTTTTCCAAGGTTCAGATACTTGGACACATAGAGAACACCACAACAAAGGTTAAAGAAAGTCAAAACTGTATTAGTTAGGGTTCTCCAGACAATCAGAGGGAGTAGAGGGTATTAGAGGAAGAAGAGGAAAACAAAGGAAAAGGAGATTGATTCTGATGAGTTGGCTAATGCAATTGTAGTGGCTGCATAGTAGTAGTAGTCCCATAATGTTCCGTATGTAAATTGAAAATAAGTACCATAACACAACCTGAGTCTGAAGGCCTGAAAACCAGAAGGATCAATAATGTAAGTCTCAGCTGAAGTAAAAGACAAGTTGATTTTTTTTATTATGTAATGGGATAGAAGGATCTTTGAAGTATGGTGTATCAATGTTCTTAAAACCATTTATCTATGGCCTTCCTAAGTTGAAATTCAGCTGTACACTGTCACGAACAAATCTCATTTTCTTTAATTGTATTTAATTATTTGGGGTATATGGTGTTTGGCCCGCATGTATTTCTGTACACCACATTCATGCCTGGTGCCTGAAGCAGCCAGAAGAAGGCATCAGATCCCTTGGGACTAGAATTATAGACAGTGGTGAACTGCCATGTGAGTGATGGAAATCAAACCTAGGTCTTCTCAAAGAGCAAGCAGTGCTCTTAATCACTGAGCTATCACTCCAGCCCCTAGAATTACACTTTAATCAGAAATTTTAGTTGAGAGCATCTCTATAAAAACAGATGTGACACTTCATCACTTGGATCAAATGATTGTTTAAAGTTTTCATCTTTACAAAAATCATTTATCTATAAGCAGAAACATTCTAGGTTTAACTTGAAATTTCTCCAATAGTTTGTCAGTCCATTTTCTGAAATTATTATCAATACCAGAGGCATAGTACTTTATAAGGAAAAGAGATTTAATACATGATTGATTCCAGTTTTGTATGGGAGTTTGGGGAAGGAGTTTCCAAGAAGCATGGCACTAATGCCCTGGAAACAGTTATATCCCAGTACAGCAGACATGTCACAATGAAAGTAGAAAGTATATAATGGGATAGAATGCTAAAGGAATTTGTGAGTCATTTTTCCTCTTTTATAACAATTAATTCTCAGAGAAACTAGGTTACTCCAAAAGACTCAAATTAATCTTTACTGAGAAGAATGCATCTATGATCTAATTGTCTCCTGGTAGTCCTTACCTATTAATTTTTTCACTACCTCCAACATTGTCACACAAATAATGAATACTTTAGGCCATTAGACTCCAGGGAGAACACACATTCAAACAATATCCAAACTGTAGCAACTAGTTAACAATGTGGTCTATGTGGAAAGTGTCAAAGACCTCCAAAACCTCACTTTTTAAATATATGTGATTTAAACTTTCATATATATATATATTTTACAATACCATTCAGTTCTACATATCAGCCATGGGTTCCCCTGTTCTCCACCCTCCCACTCCCTCCCCTTCCCCCCAGCCCACCCTCCATTCCCACCTCCTCCAGGACAAGTCCTCCCCCTAGGACTGCGATCAACCTGGTAGACTCAGTCCAGGGAGGTCCAGTCCCTTCCTCCCAGACTAAGCCAAGTGTCCCTCCATAAGCTCCAGGTTTCAAACAGCCGACTCATGCAATGAGCACAGGACTTGGTCCCACTGCCTAGTTGCCTCCCAAATTGATCAAGCCAATCAACTGTCTCACCTATTCAGAGGGCCTGATCCAGCTGGGGGCCCCTCAACCTTTGGTTCATAGTTCATGTGTTTCCATTCATTTGGCTATTTTTTCAATAATTGAGTAAAACTGAAATTTATTATAAGCCACAGTCGTCCTAGGGACCTCCATGCTATATATATAGCCTCTATGGTTCTATGGGTTGTAGTTTGATTGTTCTTTATTTTATATCTAGAATCCACCTATGAGTGAGTACATACCATAACTGTCTTTCTGGGTTTGGGTTACCTCACTCAGGATGATTTTTTCTAGTTCCATCCATTTGCCTGCCTCAAGACCCAGCCGTCCCACTCTTGGGCATATACCCAAGGAATGCTGATTCATACCATAAAGATACATGCTCAGCTATATTCATAGCAGCACTACTTGTAATAGCCAGAACCTGGAAACAACCTAGATGCCCATCAACGGAAGAATGGATGAATAAAATGTGGTACATATACACAATGGAGTACTACTCAGCAGAGAAAAACAATGAAAGCATGAAATTTGCAGATTTAAACTTTCTTGATGGCAAAATTCCCAAATCTAGGCCTATTTTGTTAACATCGAACACAAACAAGCATGCACATAAATGTTAATGAATCATGATATGCTAATTACTTTGGTTGTTATATACAGCTTTTATTTGATAATTAAATATTTTCCAAACGGAGGAATCCAAATTATGAGAAACATAGCCTTTCATAGTTGTACTCAGACTAGTAAAATATTTTAATGAGCCATCACTAGGGCTATAGTTTTAAGTGAAAATAATTCTAGACATTAAAATCAAAATAGCTTAAACAGGAAAATGTTGGTTTGTATAACTAAAAATTCCAAAACAAGTTAAAAGTCTTACAAGTCATTAGACTATGCACCTCATCCCTACATTTGTGTGTGTGTGTGTGTGTGTGTGTGTGTGTGTGTGTGTGTGTTTTCACATGTGTATGCACTAGGGATGGAACCTAAATTTTCTGTTGCGGGCCGCAGGAATATATCATAAGAACTCAGCTGGTTATGGCAAAGTCACTACCTGGAGGGATCATGGAATTCCTCCAGAGGAAGCCAAATCCCAAGGAGTTTTTGGTGTTACTTGGCTTGTTATATATCAGCTGTCTTCTGTTATGAAAATCATGTGTGCCTTCATAGCTTTCCCAATTGACTTTTCCCCAAGAAGGACTAACAGTGTGGACTGAGCACTCTCTGGACATACACATTCCAGGTATTTGGAGAACAGCCTCAGGGAAAGGCTTTCTCTGGAATTAGATTATCTCCCTTAGCCACTTTCAAGGACTACAGGAAACACCACCCAGGTGGGCGCCCATTGTTAGTCCCAGGTGGACTAACAATGATAACAGCCCACATGCAAGTCTCCTGAAGGAGACACCGCCTAGGAGAGGTGGACGTTAAGTAATAGCTTTACACAATTTAGCTCGGACCCTCCCTTTTATATACCGGGACTTCCAGGGCATAGGGAGGTGAAGAGAAAAGAGAATGGAAGAACTAGATGGGTAAGAACTTGAGAGGAGCGAGCTGAGATGCGGAAGAACTAGATTGAAGAGCTAAAAGAGAGGACTAGAGGAACGAGATGGAAGATGAGGAAGAGCCAAATGGGGAAGAACAAGATGAGGAAGAGCCAGATGAGAGAGAAGGAAACGGGAGAGGAGCTGATAGGGGAAAGAACTAGATAGATGTGAACCTAGAAGGGACAGAACTAGATGAAGGAATTAAGATAGAACTTAGAGGGGAGAGTAGATAAATATAGAGAAATCAGGCAAGAAAGGAGCTAGACATGAGAACAGAACTGAAGCTGTGTATAAAGGATGTTAAGCCAGAGGAATTAAAGCGAATGGACCAAAGAACTCTGCGTGCGTAGACTGATTTACCAACCTTAAAGAATAGATTCTCAGCTGGTTGATAGAGCCTTCCGCGGACCCTGGAAAGGAGACTATTAGGGGCTGGACCCCAATAGTCCCCAACAATTTTCAGTTCTAGGTTGGCAATTTTCTTTCACCCCTACCATCCCTTCTTCTCCCCTTGAATCCTCTACTTCTTCCTTGTCTTCCTTCTCTCTCATATTTTATTTCCATGTTTTTCCTCTGAGGGCATAATCTAGGCCTACAATTTAAAATAATTTCAAATGGTATATTAAAATTCAAAAAATTGTATATATCAATGGGGTATCATGTGTATATTTCAATGTGTAAACATTATATAATGTTTAAATCAGATTAAACATATTTATCTAATCAAACACTTATTTTGTGGTTGAAGGGTTTACAACACGCCCCCCACGGTCCCATTTACCAGGTGGACACTTCCGCCTAGCCATTTCCGGGTCAAAGCGTCTCTCGTAGCCAGGATACCCGGCGGACCCGGACATCTCCGCCTAGCAACTTCCGGCCAAGGCATCTCGCGTGACCAGAATCCGTGACGTTACATGGCTACGTAAGCGTGCAACGTGACCATGTGATCTACGCACATGCGTGGAGTAGTGACGTGACCTGGCCACGCCCCCAGCCGGTTTTTAAAGCAGAGCGCCATATTCCTGGCCCTCTTCTCCTCTTCCTCTTCTCCACGCACGTGTCTCTCCCACAGGCCTGCACACTCTCTCTCCTTTGTCTCTAATAAACTCTTATAAGCGGATTCTGTCGTGTTTCGTGACACTTCCTTGCAGGGTAAGAACACAACGCAGCTAAATAACTAACATTTTGGTGCCGAAACCGAGCGGGCGCTCCCGGGTGCTCTGCGCCTGGAAACCCGTGAACCGGGGAATCTGCTCCGTATGCAACAGACCGCTCTCCATTCGCCTGAATCGCATCCAAATTGCATCCAACACCGCTTTCTTCGATTGGTGAGTTCCCCATCTTTCGGCCAGCGTAAACGGTTTCCTGAATCTGTGAGAACGACCGTTGAGTGTCCGGCGCCTCACACGTGTTCTTGAGACCGGGGGAACCCCAACCACGGTCTTCATTGGCTACGGTCGGCCCCTATCGCAGGCCTAACTCTTCTAGCCGTCTCCCACGTCTGCAGCCTGAGATATTTCTTGAGTTAGGGCCACCACCGTTGGTGCGTTCTGGGAGCCACGTGAGGCCGGCACGTCCATCTCCTTGACGAAGGGGTAAACGCTGTCTGGATTCCCGGGGAATCCTTTCCTCACCGTGGAGGGGGCCCCTGCTTCTGTGGCTGACGAGTCAAGGAGCAGCCTGTGCCCGGTATCCGCCCTTGGCCTTGGGGACGCCTGGGGCCTTGGCTCCGGATCATGTTTATTTTTTATTATTGTTAGGGCCACCACCGTTGGTGCGTCCTGGGAGCCACGTGAGGCCGGCACGTTCATCTCCTTGACGAAGGGGCAAACGCTGTCTGGATTCCCGGGGAATCCTTTCCTCACCGTGGAGGGGGCCCCTGCTTCTCTGGCTGACGAGTCAAGGAGCAGCCTGTGCCCGGTATCCGCCCTTGCCTTGGGGACGCCTGGGGCCTTGGCTCCGGATCACGTTTATTTTTTATTTTTCTGCCTCCGCTGCAGACATGGGAAACAAGGCTTCCAACCCTGTTAGTCCTTCCTCTCTGTTAGGCTGTCTTGTTGAAGCTTTAAAACCTCTCAGTTTAATGCCTTAGGTAAAGATTTCTAAGCTAACTTGTTTATGTTCAAAAAAAGTGGTCAAAGTATGCTTTAAAAAATAACAAAGAGCCGCCGAGCGGCTCCTTAGATCCCGATATTTCACGGGAGCTATCCAATCACTGTCGGCGTTCAGGCAAATGGAAAGAGTTGCTTTCTTCTTTCTCAATGCTAAACTGTCTCTTCTCGTTTCCTTCTCTCTTGCTCATATGCTCCTAGCTATACGTAAACCAGAGGATTCTCTGACTCCGGAATTTCTGACTCTAGATCTTGCTAAGGAACCAATAATTAAAATTCATGTTCCATCCACTCTCTCAGATAAAAAGTAAGCTGGGTTCTTATATGTCTAATTCTGCTTCCTTCATTAAACAGTTTCAATATATAACTCAATCTTATAGTCTCACCTTTCATGACCTTCTGAGGAGCTCAGGCGGGTATGGGAAGCAGGCTAGGATTCATGCAGACGAAATTCATCAGACTAACCTTTCACACCCCCCAGGAGCCGAAGCGGTTCCTGACCGGGAACCACACTGGGGCTACAACACCCAGAGTGGCTGTCTAGCCAGAGATAGGTTTATTACCTGTCTCCTGACAGGCCTCCGTAAGGCTGCCCTAAAACCAGTAAACTATAAAAAACTAAAAATGGTAATTCAGGATAAGGACGAATCTGTCTCTTGTTCCCCAGACCTACCTGACTAAAACTTAAGCATCTGGAGAGCGAGGCTCCTGACCCCACAGGCAAAAGAGTCACTTGTGGCATTTAAGGTGTGCCAGGGAAGAGATAAAAGCCCGAAAACAAAATTGCCAAGTGCTGGCACTCGCTGACTTCCAAAAGCTGTTGGGTCCCTGTTTTAAATGAGGAAAAGGCCACGGGCTACCGAATGCCCTGCCAGGCCATCAACAGCCTTGTTAAAAGTGCCGCCTAGAAAGACAGAGTCAGCTGACTGCCCCCAGGCACCAAGATGCATGGGTACATCAAGCTAAGACCTCCAACAGACCTAGGCTTGGCTACAGACATGACAGGGAACCCAGAACGCAGCAGGGAAGCGATCTGTTTCTTTCCTTCTGGACACCAGAGCCATTGACTCAGTCCTGGGAGTTTTGGGATGCCACCTCTCCTTTATTGTCGGGTACAGGGGACAGCCTTATCTACCTCAGCAGACACCGCCATTTAATTGTATTTTCAGAGGCATCCCTCTCACACACACATTCTTAGTGGTGCCAAGCTGCCCTGTACCTTTAATGGGGAGGGATCTCCTAGCTAAGGTAGGAGCGTCCATTTCTTTTCACTCCACACATTTGCCTCCTCCCAGACACGCCAGCAGCTCTCTTACTTCTTCTCCTAGCCACTAACTCTACAGACTCCAAATATGCTTTTCATATCCTCCTGTCCCACGCTGCTATTTGGAGGGAGCGTGGACTTCTCACAGCAAAAGGAGAATCCGTGTCTAACTCAGGCCATATAATGGCCATGCTGGAGGCTTCCCACCTCCCCAGGGCTACAGCTCGATCTTACCCATATGCCCACCATCAGGAAAAGTTAAATATCTCCTCAGACCAGTTCTAACACCAGGTCTTTTTTCCAAGCCTCCAACTGTTCCAGATAGACTGTTAACTCCTCTTTTATGTCACCTAAGGTCTATTCTAAGGAGCTATGCGGACTGTTCACTGCCTCAGCCGTGTGACAATCCTTGCCCATCTCCAATACACATTGGGGATCAGGTTCTTCTCTTTCCTCCAGGCCAGCGCCCTTTACCTCTTTCCCTTAAGTGTCAGGGACCCTTCAAGGTAATTCTTGTAACCCCCACAGCTGCTAAACTCGAGGGCTTTCCTCACTGGGTCCACCTGTCTCACCTAAAACCTTTTATCTCACCTCCATCCCAGAAAAAATCTCTCTTCATATACAGTGAAACAAACAGGGCCTTTCATTCTCAAGCTCCAGAGGACATCAGGATCCACTGCCTTGTCACCAATTCCAGAGGAATAAGGTATCACCCTCCCTTTCCCAACCAGGGCCACACAGAGCCGGAGGCAAAAAGGACCATCAAAAATATCCAGGTGGTAAGGAATAATGTAATACAACCATTTATCATTGTTCAATACTCAGCAACTGATCACCTGTGTTTCCCAAGTGTTAACCTAATAAGGGAAATAGGTATCTTAAATAAACTACCTCCAGCAAGGCTTGCCTGAGGAAAACAGGTGCCTTACATGAATTACCTCTAATGAGGCTTGTCTCAGATAGAAATTAAGCAGAGTACTAAGACCAGATCTACCTCAGGTGAATGTCACATGCCTCTATCTGGCAGGCCAAATCTACCTCAGACAAATGCCAACTCCAAAATAAAATAATAACGATTCTTTCTCTCTAAGCTCTCTCTATGTCAACAGTATCTTGTTAAATGGGAGGTTCCCCAGCAGCAGCACGGATGGACAGCGCAGAACCAGGAGACTGCAGAACGTCGTTCCAGGATCTCCACCATCATCCCCGGACTTCACAAGATACCCCTCACCCCCCCAAGAGCCAACCAACGCCCACTATTCAGCTGGAAGCAGTTTTTGAGAGAAACGTCGCCCCCATACCCAGTCAACCACAATTTTTTCTTTTTTTTAAAAAAATAAGAGTCGGGAATGAAGGGTTTACAACACGCCCCCCACGGTCCCATTTACCAGGTGGACACTTCCGCCTAGCCATTTCCGGGTCAAAGCGTCTCTCGTAGCCAGGATACCCGGCGGACCCGGACATCTCCGCCTAGCAACTTCCGGCCAAGGCATCTCGCGTGACCAGAATCCGTGACGTTACATGGCTACGTAAGCGTGCAACGTGACCATGTGATCTACGCACATGCGTGGAGTAGTGACGTGACCTGGCCACGCCCCCAGCCGGTTTTTAAAGCAGAGCGCCATATTCCTGGCCCTCTTCTCCTCTTCCTCTTCTCCACGCACGTGTCTCTCCCACAGGCCTGCACTCTCTATCCCTTTATCTCTAATAAACTCTATAAGCGGATTCTGTCGTGTTTTGTGACGTTCCTTGCAGGGTAAGAACACAACGCAGCCAGAAAACTAACAGTGGTGAAACTTTCAAGATCTTTTCTTCCAGCTTTAAGAAATGAATACTCCATTATTACTATCTATAGTCACCCTACTCTACAATGACACACTAGATCTTTTCTCTTCTTTACTTGTAAGTACAACTGATCAGACTTACCTATGACCTTTATTCTCCACCCTTTAATAAATACCATTGTATTCGCAACTTTAATGAACTTAACTTTTATAATCAATGTATAAGTAAGAACATATGGTAATTATCTGTCTGTGCCTGAATTATACAACTCTGAAAAATGATCTCTAGTTTAAACCACATACGAAAGGAATTTTTTTTAAAGATTTATTTATTTATTATGTATACAGCATGTATGACTGCAGGCCAGAAGAGGTCACTAGATATCATTACAGATGGTTGTAAGCCACCATGTGGTTGCTGGGAATTGAACTCAGGACCTCTGGAAGAGCAGTCAGTGCTCTTAACCTCTGAGCCATCTCTCCAGCCCCTAGGAATTTTTTTTTATTCTTCATATGACCAATAATATTCTATTGTGCATATGTACCATAGTGTCTTAGGAACTTATATTCCCTAAGATGACACATCACTTTCTAGCTTCTGTAGCCTAGCAACTTGTTCATGAGTAGTCATTAAAATGGCACAGGAAGGTAGATTTCATCCAATATAAATATGCATTCATCTAAGCTCGTAGTTTACCTTAAAATAAATAGTAAAAAAAAGGGAGTTGCAAGTTGTTATACTATTTAGTCAGGCACAATTTGTAGCAAAATTATTAATAGCTAGGATAACAAAGTCGTTATGAGATTGAAGTGAGTTAATTTATATAAATCCTTTTTATTTTACTTTTTTTCATTTTTCTTTATTAAGAAATTTTACCTCCTCCCTGCTCCCACCCCCCAGCACTCCCTCCCAAGCCACCCCACATCCCCACATCCCCCAAATCAAGGTCTCCCATGGGAAGTCAGGAGAGCCCAGCACACTGAGCCTAGGCAGATCCAAGCCCCTTCCCTCTGCACCAAGGTTGCCCCAAGGTATAACACCACAGGCCCCGGACTCCCAAAAGACTGCCCATGCACCAGAGACAGATCCTGATCCCCCTGCCTGGGTGCCCCACAAACAGTTCAAGCCAAACAACCATTTTCCATATCCAGAGGGCCTAGTCCAGTCCTGTGGGGGCTCCACAGCCACCATTTCATGTGGTTCCACTAGTGTGCCCAGTTATATCTGCATGTCTTCCCATCATGATCTCGACGTGCCCTGCCTATAGAATCCCTCCTTTCTCTCATCTGTTGGATTCCCAGAGCTCAGCCTGGTGCCTGGCCATGGATCTCTGCATTTGCCTCCATCAGTCACTGGATAAAGGTTCTATGATGACAGTTAGGTTATTTGCTAACCAGAGTAGACTAGTCCAGGCACCCTCTGGACCACTGCCAGCAGTCCAAGGTGGTGTCATCCTTGTGGATTCCTGAGAGCCTCCCCAGCACCCTGCCTCTTCCTATTTCCATGATGTCCTCATCTATCATGTTATCTCCCTCCCTGCCCTCCCACTCTGTCCCTGTTCCAGCTCAACCTTCCCATTTCCCTATAGTCTCATCCCCCATTCCTCGCCCTCTGCCACCCTCCCACATCCAGTCTGCTCATGTAGATCTCATCCACTTCTCCTTCACTGGGTCATTCATGTGTCCCTCCTAGGGTCATTCCCTGTTAACTAACCACTCTGGAGCTGTGGGTTGCACTCTGGCCATCCCTTATCTCATTTCTAGTATTCACTTATGAGTGAGTACATACTGTGTTTGTCCTTCTGAGTCTGGGTTACCTCACTCAGGATGATATGTTCTAGTTCCATCCATTTGCCTGCAAATTTCATGATATCATTGTTTTCTACTACTGAGTAGTACTCCATTGTGTATATGTGCCACATTTTCTTTATCCATTCTTCATTTGAAGGGCCCCTAGGTTGTTTCCAGGTTGTTGCCATTATGAATAATGCTGATATGAACATAGTTGAGCATGTGTCCTTGTGGAAAGATTAAGCATTCCTTGGGCATATGCCCAAGGGTGGAATGGCTGGGTCTTAAGGAAGATTGAATCTAATTTTCTGAGAAAGCACCATATTGATTTCCAAAGTGGCTGTACAAATTTGCACTCCTACCAACAGTGGAGGAGTGTTCCCCTTGCTCCATATCCTCTTCAACATAAGCTGTTTTCAGTGGTTTTGATCTTAGCCATTCTGACAGGTGTAAGATGGTATCTCAGAGTTGTTTTGATTTGCATTTCCCTGATGATTAGGGATGTTGAGCAATTCCTTAAAAGTCTTTCAGCCATTTGAGATTCTTCTGTTGAGAATTCTCTGTTAAGCTCTGTAACCCATTTTTTAATTGAACTGTTGGGTATTTTGAAGTCTAGCTTTTTGAGTTCTTTATATATTTTGGAGATCAGCCCTCTGTCAGATGTGGGGTTGGTGAAGATCTTTTCCCATTCTGTAGTATGTCATTTTGACTTATTAACCATGTCTTTTGCCCTACAAAAGCTTCTCAGTTTCAGGAGGTCCCATTTATTAATTGTTGCTGTCATTGTCTGTGCTACTGGTGTTATATTTAGGAAGTGATCTCCTATGCCAATGCATTCAAGACTACTTCCTAGTTTCTCTTCTATCAAGTTCAGTGTAATTGGATTTATGTTGAAGCCTTTGATCCACTTGGACTTGAGTTTTACGCATGGCAACAGATATGGATCTATTTGCAATCTTCTGCATGTTGACATCCAGTTATGCCAACACCATTTGTTGAAGATGCTTTCTTTTTTCCATGGTACAGTTTTGGCTTCTTTGTTGAAAATCATATATTCATAGGTGTGTAGATTAATGTCAGGGTCTTCAATTCAATTTCATTGGTCCACATGTCGGTTTTTATGCCAGTACCAAGCTTTTTTTATTACTATAGCTCTATAGTAGAGCTTGAGGTCAGGGATCATGATGCCTCCAGAGGTTGCTTTATTATACAGGATTGTTTTAGCTATCCTAGGATTTTTGTTTTTCCATATAAAGCTAAGTATTGTTCTTTTCAAGTCTGTGAAGAATTGTTTTGGGATTTTGATGGGGATTGCATTGAAACTGTAGATTGCTTTTGGTAAGATTGCCATTTTTTACTATGTTAATTCTACCTATCCATGAGCATGGGAGAGCTTTCCATTTTCTGATATCTTCTTTGCTTTCTTTCTTCAGAGACTTAAAGTTTTTATCATACAGGTCTTTCACTTGCTTAGTTAGAGTTATCCCAAAGTATTTTATATTATTTGTGGCTATTATGAAGGGCAATGTTTCTCTGATTTCTTTCTCAGCCCATTTATCATTTGTATATAGGAGGGCTACTGATTTTTTTAGTTGATCTTGTATCCTGCCATTTTACTGAAGGAGTTTATCAGCTGTAGGAGTTATCTGGTAGAATTTTTTTGGTCACTTATGTATACTATCATATCTTCTGCAAATAGTGAAAATTTGACTTCTTCCTTTCCAATTTATATCCCCTTGATCTCCTTTTGTTGTCTTATTGCTCTAGCTAGAACTTCAAGTACTATATTGAATAAATATGGGGAGAACAGACAGCCTTGTCTTGTTCCTAATTTTAGTGGAATCGCTTTGAGTTTCTCTCCATTTAATTTGATGTTGGCTGTTGGCTTGTTATAAATTGCCTTTGTTATGTTTAGGTTATGTTCCTTGTATTCCTGATCTCTCTAGAACCTTTATCATGAAGGGGTGTTGGATTTTGTCAAAGGCTTTTTCAGCATCGAATGAGATGATCATGTGTTTTTTTCTTTCATTTTATTTATATGTTGTATTACACTGACAGATTTTCATATGTTGAACCATCCTTGCAATCCTGGGATGAAGCCTACTTGGTCATGGTGGATAATTTTTTGATGTGTTCCTGGATTCGGTTAGCCAGTATTTTATTGAGTATTTTTGCATCAATGTTCATGAAGGAGATTGGTCTGTTATTCTCTTTCTTTGTTGTATCTTTGTGTGGTTTGGGTATCAGGGTAACTGTAGCCTCATAAAAATAATTTGGTAATGTTCCTTCTGTTTCCATTATGTGGAACAATTTAGAGAGTATTGGTATTAGCTCTTCTTTGAAAATCTGGTAGAATTCTGTTCTGAAACCATCTGGTCCTGGGCTTTTTTGTCATTGCTGTTGGGAGACTTTTAATGACTGTTGCTATTTCCTTAGGGGTTATTGGTCTATTTAAATAGTTTATCTGGTCTTGATTTAACTTTGGTATGGGGTACCTATCCAGAAAATCGTCCATTTCTTTCAGATTTTCCAATTTTTTATAGTACAGGTGTTTCGAAGTATGACCTGATGATTCTCTGGATTTCCTTGTTGGCTGTTGTTATAGCTCCCTTTTCATTTCTGATTTTGCTAATTTGGATGCTCTTTCTCTGCTTTTTGGTTAATTTGGATAAGGGCTTGTCTATCTTGTTGATTTTCTCAAAGAACCAACTTTTTCTTTCATTAACTCTTTGTATTGTTCTCTTTTTTCTATTTTATTGATTTCATACCTCAATTTGATTATTTCCTGGGTCTGTTTCTCCTGGGTGAGTTTGCTTCTTCTTATTCTAGAGCTTTCAGGTGTGCTGTTAAGTCACTAGTGTGAGATTTCTCCAACTTCTTTATGTGGGCATTTAGAGCTATGAATTTTCTTCTTAGCACTGCTTTCATAGTGTCCCATAAATTTGGGTATGTTGTACATTTGTTTTTATTGAATTTAGGAAATCTTTTTTTTTTCTTTCTTTATTTCTTCCTTAACCCATCGGTGATTCAGTTGGGCATTATTCAGTTTTCATGAGTTTGTAGGCCTTCTTTAATTTTTGTTGTTGTTGAAATCTAACTTTAAGCCATGGTGGTCTGATAAGATACAGGAGGTTATTTCAATTTTTTGTATCTGTTGAGATTTGCTTTGTGACCAAGCATGTGATCTATTTTGGAGAAGATTCCATAGGGTCCTGAAAAGAAGGTATATTCTTTTGTGTTAGGGTGGAATATTCTGTAGATATCTATTAAGCCCATTTGAATCATAATGTCTGTTAGTTCCCTTATTTCTCTGTTAAGTTTCTGTCTGGCAGACAGTGTATGGGGTTTGATGTATAATTTAACCTTTAGTAATGTTTCTTTTACAAATGTAGGTGCTCTTGTATTTGGGGCATAAATATTCAGAATTGAGACTTCATCTTATTGGATTTTCCCTGTGATAAATATGTAATGTCCTTCCCAATCTCTTTCAATTGATTTTAGTTTGAAGTCTATTTTATTAGATATTAGGATAGCTATACCAGCTTGCTTCTTAAATCTGTGTAATTGGAAAGTCTTTTCCCAGTCTTTTATTCTGAGGTAGTGTCTGTCTTTGAAGTTAAGGTGTGTTTGTTGTATGGAGCAAATGGATGGATCTTGTTTTCGTATCCATTCTGTTAGCCTGTGACTTTTTATAGGTGAGTTGAGACCATTGATATTGATGGATATTAATGACCAGTGATTGTTAATTCCTGTTATTTTTTGTGGTTGTGTTGTATGATTCCCTTCTTTGGTATTTGTTGGTGTGGGACTATCTATTGCCTGTGTTTTCATGGGTGTATCTAACTTCCTTAGGTTGGATTTTTTCTTCAAGTGCTTTCTGTAGGGCTGGATTTATGGAGAGATATTGTTTAAATCTGGTTTTATCATGGAATATTTTGTTTACTCTGTCTATGTTGGTTGAGAGTTTTTCTGGGTATAATAGTCTACGTTAGCATCCGTGGTCTCTTAGTATCTGCATAATGTCTGTCCAGGACCTTCTGGCTTTTAGAGTCTCCATTGAGAAGTCAGGTGTTAGTCTTATGGGTCTGCCTTTATATGTTACTTGGCCTTTTTCCTTTGCAGCTCTTAATATTTTTTTCTTTATTCTGTATGTTTATTGGTTTCATTATTGTGTGGCAAAGGACTTTTTTTGGATCCAGACTATTTGGTGTTCTGTAACCTTCTTGTATCTTTATAAGCATTTCCTTCTTTAAGTTGGAAAAATTTTCTTCTATGATTTTGTTGAATATATTTTCTGTGCCTTTGAGTTTGTATTCTTCTCCTTCTTCTATCACTATTATTCCTAGGTTTTGTCTTTTTATGGTGTCCCAAATTTCCTGGACATTTTGAGTCATGATTTTGTTGGCTTTAGTGGTTTCTTTGACTGATAAATCTATTTCCTCTATTGTATCAACTCCAGAGATCTGCTCTTCCATCTCTTGCATTCTGTTGGTTATGCTTGCATCTGTAGTTCCTGTTCATTTACTCAGATTTTCCACTTCCAGCATTCCCTCAGTTTGTGTCTTCTTTATTGTCTCAATTTCATTTTTCAAATATTGAACTCTTTCTCACACTTGTTTAATTGCTTTCTCTTGGCTTTCTTTAAGGGATTTACTAATTTCTTCCAATTTTTTGTTTGACTTTCCCTCAAATTCTTTAAGGGAATTTTTCATTTCCTCTTTAAAGTTCTCTATCATATTCATAAAGTCATTTTTAAGGTCAATTTCTTCTGTTTCTTCTGTGCTGGCATGTTTAGATCTTGCTGATGTAGGTTCTGATGGAGCCATATTGGTTTTGTTGTTGTTGACTGTATTTTTGCACTGGTGTCTACCCATCTCTTTCTCCACTTGGTGCAAGTGGTGTCTGTGTCTGAGGGAGGCTTTCTTGGTCTGATCAATACTCTTAGTTCAGTGGGAGCTCTTAGTCTAGTAGGTGCTGATGGACTCTCTGTCTCTGGGAGCAGCTCTTAGTCCAATTGGTGCTGGTGGGCTCTGTCTCAGGGAGTAGCTGCATTCTTGGCATGTGGGTGGGTTGGGAGGGGTGGGGCTTGTGGGATACAGGGTCTGATGGGGGATGGTGGTATTCTGACCTGTCTGCAAGAGGTCTGCCTGCTGACTGGCCTGAAACTGGGACTGCAATGGGTGGTTGTGTAGGGGCATATGGTGGTGCCCCTGGGCCTAAAGACTTGGGGCTGGAGTGTTTGGGTATGAGGATAAAGATTCACCTCTTAGTCCAGTCAGGTGCTGGTGGGCTCTGTCTCAGGGAACAGTTGCAGTCTCTGAGGGTGGGTGGGATTTGGGGGAGGTGGGGCTTGGGTTACAGGGTCTGATGGAGGATGGTGGTAATCTGATCTGTCTGCAGGAGGTCTGCATGCCCACTGTTATACAAATCTTCTAAAGAAATTGTGACATGCAGAAGGCAGTTAAAATTTTTCATTATTGCTATTCCTCATGTTATCACTAATTCTTGAGATAAGTAACATATAGGAGAGATTAAAGTTTTTAAACCCTATAATTCATTGGAAATTGAAGTGATATTATATATACTGTGTTTAATGGATATGATAGGGAGGATAACACCCTTCTTCAAGAGATGCCTACCTCCTAATCTCGGGAGCATATGAAAATGAGATGTTACATAGTAAAGGGAACTATATTTGAAAGTGTAATTAAAGTTGCCAATCATCTCACCTTCAAATAAGGAGACTTCTCTAGATTACTCATATATATATATATATATATATATATATATATATATATATATATAACCATATTAGTATATTTTAGTATATTTTCAAGTTTCCCTAGATATTGAAGAATGAATTCATGTCAGAATGATATAAATATTTGAAACTATGGTAGGCAACTTTAATGATGAAGGAAGTCACCTTGGACTAAGGAATGCAAATGGCCTCTAGCAGGTAGAAAAATGCAAGGGGAACACATTTTAACCTATATCCCTCAGGAATGACTATAAATCTTGCCCACACTTTGATTTTAGTCCAGAAAGACCCATATTTGTTTTAAGACACCAAGAACAATTGGATAAATTAATGAATAGCAACAATATTTTATTTTAAAATTATTTATTTTATTTTCAGTTATGTATATGTGGAAGTAGAGTGTGTTTATAGAGGATAGAATTAGGTCTCAGATCTCTCAAAGCTGTAGTTCCAGGTAAGCCACCTGATGTGGGTGCTGAGATGTATTCATCAAGTCTAGTAAGTACTCTTAACCACTGAGCAACCTTTCTATGTGTTACACAGTAGGAACTCAATAGGCAATTTCCTAATTTTCTTTCTGTTGCTATGATAAGCACCATGGCCCAAAGCAAAATGGAGAAAAAGTTTATTTCCGCTTACAGATAACTATCTATCACTGAGGGAAGTCAAGGCAGGAACCCAGAGGCAGGAACCAAAGCTGAGATCATGGAGGAAATCTTCTTACTGGATTGCTTCCCATGGATTCATCAACCACTTTTTGATACATCCCAGGGCCAACCATCTAGGAATGTACTGTTCACAGTGAGCTGGGTCTCCTGCATCAATCAGCAATACGGAAGCTGTCCCACAGGCATGCCCATGAGCCAATTTGATGGAGAAAATTCCTAAACTGAGGCTCTCTGTTTCCAGGTATGTTGACAACCAAGATTAGCCAACATAGCAGTGAAGCAGAGTGTTTTAAATTACTGTGTTACTTTAGAACTATAGAATCAAATAAGTTGGGTTTGAATATGGATCCACTTAATAGAATATTACTTTATGAGATGTTGATCATCTCTGAGTTTTCATTTATTTTCTTTAAGATGGATTTTTAAATAATAGAGAACACCTTATTTAGTTATTGGGACTGCCAAATATAAAGCTTTAGCTCAGTTTCTGGCTCATAGTAAATAGTCAAAAAGTATTAACTTTAATTTTATCTACATTTGACAAGTGAAGATCTTGAGTCACACAAAGGTAGTGAGGTCACAAATGAAATAAGGTGTCATGAAGAAGAAAGATTTTAAAAGTAGTTTTACCTTCATTTTGATGAGTAATATCCAGGGAACATGAGAAGTCATTTAGATAGCACTCAACATCACTGATTCCCCCAACAAAACACAGTCAATGAAAAAAAATCATGACTACTGTGAGGCATGTATAAGTCTATGACAGCTATTATAGAGCTGTTTTACCTTCACATAAATAACTTCTGCATTTTCATATCTGTGGTTGATATATTGTGCACTCCAATAAACTTACCTGGGGGTCAGAGAACAGAACAACCACTATATTAAACATAGAGGTTAGGCAATGGTAGCACACACCTTTAATCCTAGCATTCCAGAGGCACACTGGAAACAGCCAGGCATGGTGACACACACCTTTAATCCCAGCACTTGAGATCTCATGTCTTGCTTGGGAAAGACACATGCCTTTAATCCCAGGAAGTGATGGCAGGAAGCAGAAAGGTATATAAATCACGAGGACTAGAAACTTTAGTTTTTTAAGCTTTTAGGGTTTTGTTTTTGTTTTTGTTTTTGTTTTTTTGTTTTTTCGAGACAGGGTTTCTCTGTGTAGCTTTGCGCCTTTCCTGGAACTCACTTGGTAGCCCAGGCTGGCCTCGAACTCACAAAGATCCGCCTGCCTCTGCCTCCCAAGTGCTGGGATTAAAGGCATGCGCCACCACCGCCCGGCTAAGCTTTTAGGTTTTTAATCTTTGAGGCTTTTAGCAGCAGTTCAGCTGAGATCCTTTTGGAGGAGGACTCAGAGGCTTCCAGTTTGAGGGAACAGGATCAGCTGAGAAGTTGGCAAGGTGAAGTTAGCTGTGGCTTGTTCTGCTCCTCTGATCTTCTAGCATTCACCCCAATACCTGGCTCTGGGTTAGTTTTTATTTAATAAGACCATTTAGAAATTTGTCTGCACATATCTGCACAAATTTGGTCAATAATGAATAGATTTATAATACTCAAAATTGTAATGTGTAAGTTTGGTGTGAAGTAATACATGTGACTGCAACAAAAATAAATTCATAATTTTTTAAATGATAAGTAACCATGTATAACAAGCCTAAAAGAAAATATCTTAGAATTATAATCTGCCATGGACAATTTGCATTTCCCTACATTAAATCCAGGGTCTCTAAAATAGGACATATGGTAAGTTCCTACTCTATCATCCAAATGAATCTTCTTACAAATCTACTTTGTAATCATCAATGGTTCCTCGGGGCTTCAGAGTATTCAGTTATAAATAATCTGCTAGATTGCATTAGATACTATGTATTTTTTTAGGTTTTTAATATTAACCAAGGAGGATCCATACAGTAATTCTAAAATGTAAGCACTGGGTGTGTTGAGAAAAGTTGAAAAACAGAGACTGTTAGATGGAAAATCTTAAATTCAAAGCTTGGGTATGATTTATAAATTGGAAAGTGGGCAAGAACTTGTAACTGTGTAGGAAAAGCAAAGATGAAGTAAATCAGAAATGAGCAAGGAAAGACCAGGACAACTACTAAAAGCACTGTTGAGTATTTTCAGCGTAGGTTTCATGGCCTAGTCGTGTGTGTGTGTGTGTGTGTGTGTGTGTGTGTGTGTGTGTGTCTGTGTGTCTGTGT
The DNA here is from genome assembly GCF_004664715.2 of Peromyscus leucopus. Lineage (NCBI taxonomy): Eukaryota > Metazoa > Chordata > Mammalia > Rodentia > Cricetidae > Peromyscus > Peromyscus leucopus. The sequence continues at coordinate 69,863,773 of NC_051083.1, forward strand.
CTGTGTCTGTGTCTGTGTCTGTGTCTGTGTCTGTGTGTGCATGTATATTCAGTTGTGTTAAATACTCAGGATCAAGCCGGGCGGTGGTGGCGCATGCCTTTAATCCCAGCACTCGGGAGGCAGAGCCAGGCAGATCTCTGTGAGTTCGAGGCCAGCCTGGGCTACCAAGTGAGTTCCAGGAAAGGCGCAAAGCTACACAGAGAAACCCTGTCTCGAAAAAAAAAAAAAAAAAAATACTCAGGATCAAAAGAGAAACACTTGTATTCAACCTTCTTTTGTTTAGAGAGGAAGGCTTACTGAGATTCATGTGGCAAAACATGTGCCTTTAAGAATATTTTTGATACAGAACCACTGTTCTTTTTGTGTCCATTCTGCTGTTCTGCACACTTCCCTCTGGTCTAGATACTTAAATTAAACAAGAAAATTGTGGAAAATCTGTTTCATCTTCTGTGTTTATTCTTTCTAATTATGAAGATGTCAGAGAAAGCAAAGAATACAGCCATGAGAAATAATATGCAATCAAGACAAATGAAATGACAGCATTAACTATTTTTTGCCACTTTGAATAGCTCTAAAATATGATCTTGAGCTAAGTACATGGAGAAATTGTCCAACTGTTTTAATAATAGAATTATAGAGGTTTGCTCAATTGAAGAAGTATCATCTGGTTTGTTTTGTCTTAACAACACTGATTCTCCATATATGTTGTTTTATTGTGGAAATTGTTTCACTTAACATAGTTTCCTCCACTTCCACAGGTTTCATTCCTTTACATGGATAATGTTCTACTATTTATATACAACCATTTTATTTGTCCATTAATCTGCATATAAGCAAGTAGGATGAATCCTTACTTTAACTATAGTAAATAACACCACAGTAAACATGAAAATGAAGGTATCTCTTTGGTATGATGATTTTATTTTTTAGATATATACACATAATGTAATTACTTCCACAAAGTCCCATAAGTTCACAAGCAAATCTTTTACACATGCACCATCAGGGATATTTCAGATTGAATCCATAACATCACAAAAAACAGTGGTCAGTTCATTTAAAAGCTATTTAGTGATTATAAGGTTTTATACCCCTATGTATTTATCACTCAAAATGTACTTATGGTTTTGTGTAGACCCGGTTTTCCATATATCTGAGGCCACCTTCCTTCTGATTTGAAAGATTATAATTTCTTATGGTTTAGAGTTATTCTTTGAAATTTTATATGTCTGAAAAAATTTTCATTTTTATATTAAGTAATTTTATACAGTGAATCTTGATCAGGTTTTTCTATCCCCCAAATTTTACATTTTGTCAGGTATTCTACACCTCCTTACCCACCTAACTTCATTCACTCTCCTTTATTTATTCTCTCACACTCTCTCTCACTCTCACTCTCTTTCAAAACAAAATTGTTTAAAAATAAAGAAACTAAAAAAACACAAAAATACAAAAACAAAAGTCAAAACAAGCAAAATATGAATAAAACAACAGATGCCAAAACAAAGCAAAATTAAACCAAAAAAAAAAGTCATTACAAACCATGTAGCCTATAACAGCAACCTCCTGAAAAATATACTGGTACAATAGTGCAACTTATGGGAATAACCAATCACTTCTTAAACTGAAGTGAAGGACTGCTCCATGAGCTAGAACCCACACCTGAAAATGCTAAAGTGGCCAAGAACCTGAGATTAGATAGATCATGAGCCCTAGGGGAACATCTACTATTATTATTCTGCTAAAGGAACATAGCAATGAAATTACTCCTAATAAAATACTGCTGCACCCATAGATCTATGCCTCACTCAACACTCATCAGAGAAACTTCTTGAAATAGTTGGGTATTAACACAGAGACCCACAACTTCACATTGTACAGAGAATGAGACTTTGGAGTACTCAGAATAAATGGGATATCTTCATCAAATCCCCCCATGCAAAGCTCAGGAATCTAAATGGAAGATGAGGCAGAAATATTTTAAGAGCCATAGCGTTGGATGACTCCAGGGAAACTTTCTTCCAGACAAAGTAGTACTGTTGTGTATACAAACTCACAGAGTAGAATGTACCAAGGACTGTCTAGTTTCCAACCAGATGGGGTCTCAGTACCAAGAAGAGGAAGTAGGCATGGGGGGGTCTCACTCCTAACCAAGAATCTATATACAATTGTTACCCTCTGGCAAAGGGAAACTCTTCAATGCAGCATCACTGAGTATATCAACCACAGTCCAGGGCAGGCCCCATGCTCGAGGGTAATTAGCTAATACAAAATAAGCTCAATGGTATTTTGTTAACTTTTCATCAGTTCAGCTTTAAAAGGTGTTTTCATGAAGTGAAAAGTATTTAGAAGAGTCATATCAAGAAAGAACTGGAATGGAAGGTTCCAAATGACACACACTTAATAAAATGGACAGCATGCATTGCATAATTGCAAGTACTTTGGTATCTGTGGTGGTTTGAATGGAATACCTTCTCCATAGACTCATGTATTTGAACACTTCATCCCCAGTTGGTGGTGATATTTTAGGAGGTTTTAAGAACATTAGGATGTTTTGCTTGCTAGAAATATATCACAGGGGGAGCATAGTTTGAAGGTTTGTAACCTTATCCCTCGTCTAGTTCACTGTCTCATATTCCTGTATGATGAAATGTGATCAGAATCTGCCTGCTCCCCCTGCCTTCCTGACCATTGTGAACTTCCCCTTTGGAACTGTAAGCCATGATAAGCTTTTCCACATAGAAGTTGGTTTTGTTCATGATATTTTATCATAGCAACAGAAAAGTGACTGATACAGGATTAAAAGTTTGTGAAATAGAAGTGGACTCCAGGACTAAGAAAGTTTTCCTTTACAATATAGTCTTGTGTCCAGATGACTGACTGAAGTATTGTCTGATCTATATAACCAGAAACAGCCCTGTCAACTTGTTGAATAACACTATTTGGGCTTGGTCATGACCTCAACACTATTTGCCACATAACCCAAGAGGTGCCATGTCTATTTATATCTCATGTAACAGGCCTTCTCTACTTAATCCCAGGTAAAGATACAAAATTAGCAAATGACCAAGCTCCAGCTCCAACCAGAGATGATAAAAGAGCATTCCTACCCACTCAGATATGCAAAAAATCTGTATTTATGCACAATCTTTAGAACAGACATTCAGGTCTCAGAATAGGAAGCATATCTTATAATAGAAAAAGATAAATTATATGATAAAATAGCAAATACACTTCAATATACACTTTTCCAAAAACGAAAGAGTAAACACATAGATAAACATTTGTTCCACATCACTACTAAACTTTTCTTAAGATATTTATTATCAGAAACACAAAAGACAACAAGTGTTATCAAGAATGTGGAGAAAAGGAAACTCATATACTGTCAGTAGCAATGTAGAATCATAAATTCAATGCAGAAAATAAGGGGGTTCCCTAAAGTGTAGAAAAACAGGACGATGTTTTTATATGTTATAGAGCAACCCCACTTCCTGAACTGTCATGTTCATTGTAGCAGTGTTATTCAAAAAACATTTAAAGTGTCCATCAACAAACAAATGGATAAACAGCCTGTCATGGAAGCACACACCATTAATCCCCGCACTCAGGAGGCAGGTGGCTCTCTGTGAGTTAAAGGCTAACCTGGTCTACATAGTGAGTTCCAAGATATCCAAAATGGAGAAAATAGGACATATTTAAAATACTATTCATCTAAAAAAAAGATATCCTGCTGTTTGTGACAACATAGATGTATCTGTGGAACATTGTTACAAATTAAATAATCCAGACACAACATGAAAAAATGAAGTATGCTGCCAACCATATGTGAACTCTTACAAATATGAAAATGATAAAAGTATAGAGCAGAAGAATTGTTCAAAGGACAAATGATCGCTTCAGGGTTCTGCCTGTTAAAGGGACATTATTATGAGTCTATAGGTATGCTAATACAATGGTTGTATCATGTGTTACATATTATTTCTATTATTTTATTATACAATTATAATTATAGTATACAATGACAGAGGTAGAGTCAAGAAAGGGAAAAGGAATCACAGAAGGAATGATAAGGAGAATAGAAAGGAAGGACAGAGAGGAAAAGAAATGGAAAGTAAAAACAATGACGAGGAAAGAGAGGATTCAATATGCTTTATCTTGAAACTCATACATGCATCTTTCTCTAGAATAACCAGCTTTTCTTCAAGAGAAAGGAGAACGTATTATTTACCTGATCCTAGTCTAGATATTTCAATGAAGTCATAATCCATTAGTGTTTTAATAAAACTTAATCAAATCTTTGGCTGAACCATTTTTATATCCAAGGATGATTTAGGGCCACTGTTTGAATAAGAGATGAAAAAGAACTATGTATTTTAGAAAATAAATCACCTATGGCACTTATTGGTTATTCTTTTCCGCTTAAAAGACATTTTGTAAATCATTAAAGTACCTTTAAAAATTCAATTATTTTCTCTCCCTAAGGTTTACAATGTGTTTCTGTTAGAAAATTAAGCTTAGTAGTAAACATTGGAATATTAGGAAGTTTTCATTTGGCTGGTAGCAGTGAATATATTTGTTTTTATTCATTAATTGGAAACAAAATTAATCATGCCTGACATGACTATAAATCTAATGGTTCTGAATTATCTTGTATTTTAGTGGACATCATTTCCAGATTTTCACAATGCATTGTCTGGCTTTAAAAATAGGTTGTTGGTTTTTTGTTTTTGTTTTTGTTTTTGTTTTTTCATGAAAACAAAACTTGCCATGTCATTGAGATAAGATATTCTAAGATTTGCCCTGGAAATTGCATATTCGTTTTACTTTTATGTAGAGTTGGTAGGAAGATAACACTAAAGAAATGAATCCACAGTGTGAATTCGTGAAACGAATCCACAGTGGAAATGAAATCAATTAGTTAAATATGTGAAACGAATCCACAGTGGAAATGAAATCAAGTAGTTAAGTAGCTAGCTGGACAGGTCAATAGGAGTAGGAAAGGAATGGAAGTGAAGCTAACCCACATACACAGGTCTTTAAAACAGGAAGACAGCACAAAGAGAAGGCTACAATTATATAGAAAAAAAACAGAAATAGAAATAGTACAGAGCCTAAGACCACACCACTATTGTTACTGTGGTAGAAACCCTCAATATTGTCCCTTTTATAGTCAAGATCCTCAACTAAAGCACTAAACTATCTACTCCACATATTAAAATATAGTTGAAAGTGTGTTGTCATGTTCTGAAACTGCAGATTCAGCTATGAAGTGGAACTATTTTAAAGGGTTGGTTAAGAGAGATGTTCAGCACTCAATGTTCCTAAACAAAGAGTAACCAACATATACAGATAATCTTCAGGAAAAGGAAGTATGAGAAAAATGCTGGAGATCAGCAGCAGAAAATGTAAACCCTATAAGATGAAGAGATATTAGACAGTACTTTAGTATGAGTGAGGTAACCCAGACCAAGAAAAACAAATATGGTATGTACACACTCATATGTGAATATTAGCTGTAAAATAAAGAATAACTATGCTATAAGCCACAGACCTAGAGAGACTAGGTTAAAAAGGAGGGCTCAAGGAGAGATGCCTGGATCTCCCTGGAAAGGAGAAATAGAAGAGATTTTGTGAGTGGCCTGTGGATGGGTGGGGATGGGAACCTGTGTGATCAGATTACAGGGAGATGGAGTGGGAAAGTACTGAATAGGACTACTGGAAAAATGGGGCATTTTGGGGTCAGGTAAAATCCTGCTAAAAGAGAATCTACAAGGATGACCCTAGCTAAGACTCTTGGCAATAGCAGATAAGTAGCCTGAACTGGCCATCTCCTGTGACCAGGCAAGACTTCAAGTGGACAGATTGGGACACCATCCCAGATATATAACCTTCAACCTACAGTCTGTCCTACCTAGAGTATGTGCTGTGTTTGGTGCCCAGCCCAATTGTCATCAGAGAGGCTTCACCCAGCCACTGGAGGAAAAAGATGTTTACCCATGGTCAAAAATTAAGAGGAGCTCAGGGATCCTGAAGAAGAGAGGGAGAAAGAATTATAGGAGCCAGAGGGGCCAAGGATGCCACAAGAAAACCCACAGAAACAACTAACCTGGGATCATAGGGGGCTCACAAAGACTGAAATGATAACCAAGAAGCCTGCATGGGACTGACCTAAGTACTCAACATATGTTACAGTTGTGTAGCTTGGTCCTCTTGTGGGACTCCTAACAGTGGGAGCAGGGGATGTCTCTAACTCTTTTTACTGGCTTTTAAGACCTTTCTCCTCAGCCTTAATACATGGGGAGGTGCTTAGTATTACTGCAACTTTTTATGCCATGTTTTGCTGATATCCATGGGAAACCTGCCCTTTCCTGAACAGAAATGGAGGAGGAGTGGATTAGGGGTGGGAACAGAGTGGGGTGAGTGAAGGGACTGGGAGGAAAGAAGGGGAAACTGCAGACAGAATGTAAAACAAATAAATTTTTAAGAATTTAAAAGTTTTTTTGTAATGAAATATGAGAACACTCTCTGTAAACACAATTTTCTTTAAAAAATAAAAACCTTTGATATTTTTCTTTTTAAATTGTAGGAAGAAAAACAATATCACAATTTTTACTGATAAAATTATCTATCTATCTATCGGATGTACTGACGGTCAAATCCTGAGGTTCATGAATGCTAGACAAGTTCTCTCCTAATTAACACTATTCAGGTCTCCAACTCTGTTCATGTTTGTTGACTGCAACACACTTCTTTCTCATCAAGTACTACATTTGGCTGTAAGTCATTTTCTTAATTAGTGATTTATGTAGGATAGCCCAGCCCATTGTGGATGGTGCCATCCCAGTTGTAGTTGGAGTTTTCTCCAGTCCTGCTCGAGCCCAAGTAAAGACAGAGAAACTTATATTACTTATAAACTGTATGGCCATTGCAGGCTCCTTGCTATCTAGTTCTTATATCTTAAATTAACCTATTTCTATTAATCTATAAGTTGCCATATGGCTTGTGGCTTACAGGTACTTTACATCTTGCCATGGCAGCAGCGGCTGGCAATGTCTCCTGACTCAGCCTTCCACCTCCCAGAATTCTCCTCTCTCCTTATCCTGCCTATGCTATACTTCCTGCCTGGCTACTAGCCAATCAGCATTTTATTTAACAATCAATCAGAGCAACACATTCATAGCATACAGAAAGACATCCCCAGCACTCAGTTCTATAAGAAATCAAGCTGAGCATGTCATGAGGATCAAGCCAGTAAGCAGCACCCCTCCATGGCTTCTGCATCAGCTCCTGCCTCCATGGTCCTGTCCTGTTTGATTTCCTGTCCTGACTTCCTTCAATCATGTACAGCAATATGGAAGTATAAGCCAAATAAACTCTTTCCTCCCCAACTTGCTTTTTGGTCATGGTCTTTCATCACAGTAAAAAAAAACTCTAAGACTTCCTCTTATGTGGTTTCAGTATAGCTAAAATTATTTACAAAGTAGCATAAAATAATGTATGTATTCCATTAACATATTATGTACTTTACTAAATATTTACATATATATTGCAGAGTTGGATCAGTTATCTACCAGTAAGAATAGATCTATGTATTCTTTGAAATTTCACATTGTATTCAAAGGTGATTATGAATAAACCTTCTTTACTGGAATATCCTAATTAATACACTGATGGAGATAAATGTCTGTATCATATATAATCCTAAGATGTGGATCAAATAAATTATGTGAATACCATTTACCTGGGTTGTCCTTAAATAAGAAGTAGTTGAACCATCATGATGGCACATTCACCTTGCAGAACTCAAATTGCAAATATGCCTTGATATTCCATATATGATGTCAAATTCTTGCAATTTTGTATCCATGTAACTTTTTTTACAATTTTTATCATGTTTAATTTCTAGAACATTCTAGAGCCTTCAGCTCTTTCTCAGCACTATTGAAACCTGAAGAATAATGAGATCTTGGGGAAAGTCCACCCTAAGTATCAAGCTGTCATTTAAATCTATCTTCTTATTACAACTAAGCATGTGAGAAGCATATAAGCAGTATATCCCTCCCAGGGTCAGAGCAACACAATCTTTGTTCTTCACAATGTCTAAGTGGGTAGAACTGTGGGGTTTGATATGTGATTTAAGCTTTAGTATGTTTCTTTTATATATGTGGGCGCCATATGTAAAAGAATTAGGATAATACCTGATTTTCCGATGAAGACCCTCAAATCCAGAAAAACGTGCATGTTTCTGTTCTTTGGATGTTATTTTTCACTCCTGGTACTATCCAAGTACAATGGTTATGGAGTTCCTGGTAGAAAATTGTTATGCAGTTTGACATGTGTCACAAAGGAATGAGGATGACCTAGAAGGAAATGCTAAAGGTGAGTAGGGAAGCACTAGGGAGACCCTGAGTTGAGACTAGGAGGCTGAGTCTTAAGGGAACACAGGTGGAACAGGAGGAGGGACTCAGGCCAGCAGGACTAAGAGTAAATCTGTAGAACATCTGTATAGATATTCTACAAACTCCAAGAGACCCCAGATCAGCCTAGTCTATTATATATAGTAAAAGTATCATTTATAATCAGCAGATAAAGAAAAGATAGGGAAGGACTGTACATTTTTTCAAAGGAAAAAATTCACCAAGAAGATGCATCTAAATATTTATGTGTCAAACACAGGGACATCAAATTTCATAAAAGAACCACTACTTGAGCTAAAGTCGCATACTGACCTTAACACAGTGAAAGTGGTGATTTTAATACCTCACTCTCACCAAAAACAGGTCACCCAAACAAAAATAAGCCAAGAAACAATGGAGTTAATTACCATCTTAAAACAAATGGATATGACAGACATCTACAGAACTTTCCACCCAAACAGCAAAGAATAAACTTTCTTCTCAGCAGCCCATGGAACTTTCTCTAAAATTAACCACGTCAGAACACAAAGCAAAACTCGATAGAGAATCCTGTCTGACCTCCCTGGATTAAAGCTGGCTGAATATGAATAATAGAAACAGAAGCAAGCACACAAATTCATGAAAGCTGAACCAATTCCCTACTGAATAAAAATTGGATCAATGCAAAAATCAAGAAGGAAAATAAAAATGTTTTAGAATTGAATGAAAACAAAAACACAACATACCAAATCTATCTACACAATGAAGGCAGTACTAAGAGACAAGTTCACAGCATTAAGTGCTACATAATATTAATAACCAATTTTTTAATTAATAACCATAATTATTTGTGTGTGTATGTATTTTGTTTTGGTATTTTTGCCTTATTTGTTTCTTTTGTTTTGATTTTCATTTTGATATTTTTTAAAACATAATTGTTGATTCTTTGGAAATTTCACATCAGGCACCCCAATCCAGTTTACCTCCCAGTCCCTCTATATTTGCCCCTTGCCTTGGCAGTATGCTCCCCTAAAAAATTGATTAAAAACAAAACAAAACAAACAAACAAACAAACAAAATACCCACCTTGCCCCTTCATCTTTCCAACACCTCTTCATTCATCCTAGTGGCCTCGGGAGCCATGGTGTACCTTTTTGGACCAATCAGCCCCACCGACAAAATGTTCATTGCAATAAGTCACTGGTCTGGCTCAAGGCCTTTGGTTTCTGGTACACCATCATCACCAGGCCCTCATCAAAACTCTTCTCAGATATCCTGTTGTTGCCCCAAGTCTGGGAGATCCTGTGGTTATCATTACACAGGACCAGTCCCTTCGTACACTCCAGCAGGTCATAGATGGTGGCAGCTGTTAGGGCCGGCCAATCCAAGTTCCAGGATGTAGGTCTGAATGTTAGCTGAGTTAGTTGGTCTGGGCCTTCGGGACCAGCCCCTCAGGTAAGGGGCAAAGAGAGCTCTCTTTTGCCTGTCGTAAGTAGGGCCATCTTTCCTGAGAGCTGGGGTCAGCTCTCCCGTGGGAAGAGGGGTGCCACCTCCCCTGTTGTGTCCAGGAAGAGTCAGGGCCAGCTATCCTGGTGACAATGAGGGACAGGGCTGGCTCAGCATGGCCCTCAGATTTAAACATGCATGGTTCTTATGTGGTAACACGAGCCATGGTCATTAGCCCTGAGCCTGGCTGCTGTTAGACCACAGACCTAGACCTGGCCCATTACATCCCTCTGGGCCAAACCCCATGTGGCTGTGCAGGCCACTTGGATTGGCATAGCCCTGTGGCAGCGAGGCTCTCAGACACCAAAAATAGCCACAGGTAGCAGCCCAGACCCCTGGCATCTTTGTTGCCCTCCATGGTATCAGGAACTACAGACATCAGCACAGATCTTGGCTGTTCTAGTGCCACCAGATCCAGACATGGCACTCAGTAGCAGCCCTGACACACATGACACCATGATCCCAGCTGCAGCATAGCCCTTGGACACCAATATGGCCCCAGGATACAGGACCTAGACCCCGGGCATCCATGTGACCTTTGGTGGCACCACAGGTCACAGAAATCGCTGACCCCAACTGTGATAGATAGGACTAGGGACCTAGACATGATCCCTAGCCACAGCACAGGTTTGAATGTCACCACAGCCCCAGGTGGAAGTATGAGAGAGAAACAGAGAAACATAGACTGAAAGAGGGAGAAGGAAAGAGATAGAGAGAGGACATGAATTTGAATAGGTAGGAATGTGGGGAGGATCTGAGAGGAGATGGGGGATGGAAAGAATATGACCAAAGTATATTGTATGAAAATAAATCATAAGAAGTCATTATTATATATCCACCTAAAATTACATAAAATATATATAAGTATATACACATATATTAAGATATATATATATATATATATATATATATATATAATTTAAATGAAATTTAGACTTTCCCAACTGGGCTAACAATATCCCCCTCTAGAGAAAGACAATCTAACAAAACCTCTAACACAAGCATGGGTTATAACAACAATAACCTAAAATGTCATGATAGTCTCTTGGTAAACCCTGATCAACAACCCAAAACCTCTAACAAAAAAAGAGGGAGATAGAGAAAGGGACCAAGAGACAGAGAAAGTTGTTGGGTTATTGTCCAGGAGACTAGTGAAAAATTATAGGCTACTTGGGTTACCCTTGTTTAACTTCCAGAGATGGAAAGTTAGTCCCTATTGCTGAAGACACTATGCATGTACTTCAGACACAGGATCTAGAGATCTTGAGCTAGAATGGACATGAAATCTTACTCCATAGGGACCAGTTTTCATGGTGCAAGAAGGTACTATGAAAGCTCCCAAGAGAGAGAATCAAACAACAGTAATGCTCAGGTTCATGGTGTCTATGAATAGTCACAGAATGATACTAAAATATGTAGTCACAGTGCAGGCACATACCTTGGGGAAACCATGCCTGGTACTGGAAACCTAGCAAACTACCTAGGGGCAGTGAACTTATGGATCTTGGAAAATCTATAACTGCCAATTTACTAAACTAATTTTTAACTACATTCTAAATGTTTATCCTTATACCTACAGATGTACATCATTCCCACCCGTTATCAAAGAAACTTCTCTTGGCAAAAGAAGGATACCATTACAGCAAAACAAAACTGATCATAATGCAGTGACTAAGAGATCAGATAGTACTCAGTTGCAACTGATACATCTATAATACATTCATGAACCAGTCTCAGAAATCACTGAGGAAAAGAGTGAAGAAAGATTGTAAGAGCCAGAAGAAAAGGGAATTTTCATTGAGACTGTCTCCTAGAAATTTCAGAGAGGCTACAAATTCTAATCAATATGTATACCTAAACAAGACCTGAACAGTACACCAATGGACAAGCTAACATGGAATGGGGAAAGCTCAGAGATTGTGGGAAGCCTCAACCCTAGACCAAGAACTACAGGCAACTGGTGAATGCTGAGAGTGGGAGAAATAGTCTTCACAATGAAGAGCTCCCCTGTTTGTAAACCTATGCCAAGCCCTGAAATCATACATATACATATAACATTATATGGACTGAGCAGGCTGTATTTATGTAAGACTATAAGAGTCCTGGAGAGCAGCTGAGGTGTGGAATTGTGAGAGACTAGGAGATGCCATTGGTTAAAGTGCAGCCTTGGTTACTGTCAAGACTGCAGCATATTTTAAATGCCAGGACTGCAGCAGCTGTGAAATAAATCTGGCCTGAGCCTACAAGACAAGCTGTATGTGTTGTGGATGGCAGATCTGGAGACAGAGAGCTACCAAAGTCCCTTGGAGCCAAGAAGATTGTGAATCCTAGAAGCTATACATTTAGTTAAAGGGTTTGGTTCATAGGCCTGGGTGTTGGCTGTGCTTTGACTTGATTGTGACTGTATCCTGGTTCTTCCCTTTTGGAATAAGAAGTATTTAACATGCTTTTGATTTTATAGGAGCACACAGTTGACTTAGGACTTCTAAAAAGACATTAAATTTTAAAATTAGCTTGCACTTTTAGAATGTTGAAAATTTTAAAGACTGTGTGACATTTAAAATTTTTACAATATTGTTTTATTTTTTAAAAAGTATAATTACATTACATTACATTATTTTCTCTTTCCATTTCTTCTTTCCAACAGCTCTCATGCTCCTCCACTTGCTCTCTCTCAGATCCCTGCCCCCCCCCCTCTCTCTCTCTCTCTCTCTAATATATATTAAATATATTATATATTATTCATATCATATATTTATTATAATATTTAATATATAATCACTTGGCCAAAGCTGCCAAGTTCTGCTTGATTGGACTGAAATCTGGTCCCGTCCTTGAATTTCATTTACACAAGCTTTGAGGTGTTGATGCATTCATTTGTTGAGTAAGCTTTCCTTTGCTTTAGGAGATTTCTTTATATTAGTCAGAAGCTTAGCTGGGTGAGCTCTTGAGTTGAGGTCAACACTCTATCACATTTGGTATCAGTCATTTTTTTTAAACCTCTCATCTCTTTCAGCATAAGACTTGGCCCCAGCATGAAATCTCTTGGTGTTCCTTTTCTCCTCAAAATTTACATATTGTATCTCTTTTTGCCTGCTTTCTCTTTTTCATTGTATAAAAAAGTGATTCATAAGAGTGATCACTAATAACTACATGACACAGTCAGTACTAGGTTGTCTTGAAATCTCCTCTGCCAATGATATTAGTACAAAACTCTTTAATTAAGACTCTGGTAGAAATTTTTGGACAAGGGTGGAAAGCAGCTACATACTTTACCAAAATATCTAGACAAGTTGTTTATATTTTGCCCCTCTGAGACCTCTAGAGCTGGGTCTTCATAGCCTACATTGCTCTCAGTCCTACAGTATTTTAAGCATCTACTAGGATGACCTATTAAGTCCTACTTACAGCATTCAACTGTTTTTTTAATCCAAAGTCCCAAAAAGCAGCATGGTCAGGCCTATCAAAGCAATACCCTAGTCCTTGGTATCAACTTCTGTCTTAGTTACTTTTCCTCTATCATGACCAAGACAACTTATAAAGGCATTTAATTTGGGGGCTTGCTTACAGTTTCAGTTGGTGAGTCCATGATCACCATGGTGGGAAGCATGGTAGCAGGCTGGCAGGAATGACACTGGGCCAATAGCTGAGAACTTACATCCTTTTTTTTTTTTTTTTTTGGTTTTTCGAGACAGGGTTTCTCTATGTAGCTTTGCGCCTTTCCTGGAACTCACTTGGTAGCCCAGGCTGGCCTCGAACTCACAGAGATCCGCCTGCCTCTGCCTCCCGAGTGCTGGGATTAAAGGCATGCGCCACCACCGCCCGGCGAGAACTTACATCCTTATCTGCAAGAAGGAATCATAGAGAGTTAACTGGAAATGATGTTGGCTTTTGAACCTACAAAGCCCACCTCCAGTGACATACCTTGTCCAACAAAGCCACACCTTCTAATCCTTCCCAAAACTCTTCTACCAAGTAGAGACCTATCATTCAAATACATAGCCTATGGGGATTATTCCCATCCAAAATACCACAAGCTCTAAATGTTCTTCTATCCCAAAGACTCAAATACTTCTACAATCCTCCCAAAACCAACATAATCAGATCTATCACAATATCTCATTCTTTTCTACCAATCTCTATTCCAGATTGCTTTCTATTTCAGTGATAAATACTATGAACAAAAGAAAAGCAACTTGGATAGGAAAGGGTTTATTTTCCATTACAGCTTATAATCCATTATGAAAGGAAGACAAGGCAGGAACTCAAGGCAGGAAATGAAGCAGAGACCAGGAAAGAATGCTGCTTACTGGGTTGTTCTCCATGGGTTCCTCAACTTGCTTTCTTATACAATCCAGGGTCATTTTCCCAGGTTTGTCATCATCCTCCATGGACTACCCTCTCACTTCAATCATTTATCGAGAAAATGCAGCATAGACTTGCGTACAGACCAGTTTGATGGAGACATTGCTCAGTTGAAGTTTCTCTACCCATATGAGCCTGATTTGTGTCAAATAGACAAAAAAATTACAATAACCTACTGAGTTGCAAAAAATATTTCACTAAAGTGTCTAACTCCTACTTTCAAAAAGTGCAATGTGGGCCGGGCGGTGGTGGCGCACGCCTTTAATCCCAGCACTCGGGAGGCAGAGCCAGGCGGATCTCTGTGAGTTCGAGGCCAGCCTGGGCTACCAAGTGAGCTCCAGGAAAGGCGCAAAGTTACACAGAGAAACCCTGTCTCGAAAAACCAAAAAAAAAAAAAAAAAAGTGCAATGTGGGCTGACAAGATGGCTCAGTGTGTAAAGGTATATGCCACCAAGCCTGAAGACCTGAATTTGATCCCTGGAGACCATATCATGGAAAACCAGAATAAAATAGACATAAAGTTGTCCTTTGACATTTACATACATGATGTAGTACATTCACACACACATGCACACTCACAATGATTTTAAAATGTCAGAACTAAGATAGTCCAGACACTGGTCAAATGAAAGAAGAACTTCATATTGGGACCTGAGGTACCAAAGGAAGTTCAGAGTAGAGGATGTAAAGTTACCAGAGAAAAGCAATGCAGAGTCAAACACTAAAGATTCCACATGAACATGGCAGTCTAAACTTCCAAAGATAGGAATAATTTCAGGATTTTGGACTCTATAGTTAATAATATAAGCATTTGATTTTTCCCACTATTTATTATGTGTTCAGTGTTACAACGTTTGGCTCAAATAAGAAATTATATTACTTATATGGCCTTATTGCTCATAATGTATTTCCTCAATTGTAAATATCTCTGGAATACAGATTTGAAGAGAGAATGCTTGTATTTTCTCATTTGCACAGGTGTGTGTTTGTGTGTGCCTGCATGCACGTAAGTGTGTGTGCATGTGTGAGTGCTTTATCATAAGCATGGGTTATTTTTACATGATGTAACAATAAAGAAAATGCACTTTCTGAATTAAAATCAATTATTGATGAATAAAAAGTAATTTTACCATAAGTACTGGATGACTAACAAAAAATCCATTTATCTATGATATGACCTCCCTCACTTGAAAATGAAATAACTTTATAAATTTGTTAAATGGCTTCATTGTTTCAATTACAATCTCTGTTATCATCCCAATCTTTAAACTTTAAATCACTTTGAATCATTTATCACACTAAATGTTGTTAGTGAATCACAGATGAATTTATATATTGTCAAAGAAGTCTAGATCTTAAAATATACATATTTAATCATGCTTATTAGAAAACTGTATGGAAATGGGGAGACAAGAAAAACATCCCCAGGAACTGAATTACAATTTTAGTATAGAATGTGAGTGGCTTCAGGAACTCTCCTGGTTTAAACTAATCTCAAAGATCTAGACCTCCCTGGTTAAATAAAGCAGGCTGACACATAGTTTTAGAAAACAGGTTTCACAATTATATCATAAATATAACTGTAGCAGGCTATGCTGCAGAGGAACTAAACTATGATATATTAAGCAATGCTACCATCTTATGGCCAAGAATGGAAAGTCCAACAAAAGGAAGTTGTTTGAGAGTAGGCCAAATGGAAAGCACATGAATCCAATTAAAAACAAAATATAAAAATATAAAAGTTGTTGGTTCAAACCTGAGCATATTAATTTGACAAAGCAAGTACAAGTAAGTGGGTGTAAATTTCTTTTTTAAAAAAGGGTTACAAGTTCTGCTGCATCCTGCCTGCCTGAACCATTCCTCCCAGCCAACTTGGGAAGCATCTGCTTGGTGAAGACCACAGGACCCCGAGTTCTTCTCCATTATCCTTTCGACCTTTTCTTCTAGCCTATCTCCATTCCTTTGTGATTTCCATGGACCCATAGATTTCTCTCTACCAGAGACTCCCAGCCACCACACGAGGCTGGAACATAGATTAGTACATCTCAGCCCATTATCAGAGAAGCTTCTTCTTGCAGGAAATAGTAATTAACACAGAGACCCACAACTGGACAAAGTGAAGAGTTTGAGTTCCTTTGGAGTACTAAGTGCTAAATGAAATTTTTTCTCAAACCTTTCTCTTCAAGGCTTAGGAATCTATATATAACAAGAAGAGAAAAGATTATAAGAGCCAGAAATGGTGGTCGACACCAAAGAAATGGCATCTTCAGGACACAACAGATCTGAAACACACATGAGCTCACAGAGACTGTGAAAGTACACACAAGACCTACACAGGTTCAAGCCAGACAAAAATCCCAGTCCTGGAAAGGAGAAATTGACACAAAGTTCCACTACTAACCAAAAATATATTTCCAACATACCTGTGGTTGATATATTGTGCACCCCAATAAACTTGCCTGGGAGTCAGAGAACGGAACAGCCACTATATTAAACATAGAGGTTAGGCAGTGGTAGCACACACCTTTAATCCTAAGCATTCCAGATTCAGAGATCCATCTGGATCTCTGTGAGTTCAAGGCCTCACTGGAAACAGCCAGGCATGGTGACACATACCTTTAATCCCAGCACTTGAGATCTCATGTCTTCTTGGGAAAGACATACACCTTTAACCCCAGGAAGTGATGGCAAGAAGCAAAGTATATAAGGCATGAGGACCAGGAAATAGATGCTTTTAAGCTTTTAGGCTTTTATCAGCAGTTCAGCTGAGATCCATATCGATGAGGACGAGAGGCTTCCAGTTTGAGGAAACAGGATCGGCTGAGGAATTGTATAGGTGAGGTTGGCTGTGGCTTGTTCTGTCTCTCTGGTCTTTTAGAATTCACCCCAATACCTGGCTCCTGGATTTTTTTTTTATTAATAAGACCCTTTAAGATTTGTACTACAGATAAATACTTAGAAAGGGAAAAAAATCAGTTTTCTCTCTGATGGAGTGTTACTGAGTATATCAACATCACGCCTGGGCAGGACCCACTACTGGGAGTAGTTAGCCAACAAAAATTGGACTCAATGTTTTTTATGTTATTGCTGGTGTGTGTGTGTGTGTGTGTGTGTGTGTGTGTGTGTGTGTGTGTGTGTGTCAGAGAGAGAGAAAGAGAGAGCATTTTGTTTTGTTACATTGTGATAATTTTTTGTCACATTGGGTTTTTGTTTGCTTGTTTTGACTTTGGGGTTTTTGAGATACACACATGCAGGGAGGGTACATGAAGTTGAGTGCGTATGGAGGTGGGAGAAATTGGAGAAGGGGAAGAATACGATCAAAATATAATGCATGAAAAACTAAATAATTAAAGGTTACATTCAAATCGAGACTATGTCTCAGCTATTTCATGACATGTTAGAATAAGCAACATATGTTCATTCAGAATCCTGTAACTTAGCACCTCGTTGCAAGGCAGATTCACTAGATACCTGAGTACTTGTGTTCCCTTATAGAAGAAATAGTGACACTTCTTAAATCCACTCTCACTATTTCTCTCCCATCATAGCCACTACCTCCCACATGAATATCACCCAGAATCTACTAGAAAAAAATCAAAACAAGGAAGTACTCCTTAACATCTCATTTCTGGTAAGTTCCTCATCTGGAACCCCTAGGTATGAAATGTAATTCCTGCACTCTAGGGCACTGATCAATGAACTGTTTTATGAACACAATTTCATGCAGAAACTTACTAGAAATTAGGAGAACTAAGAGAGTTTTCATGATGAAATATGCAGTGCTCTGAAGCACCAACTCCCCTTTGCCTTGTTCTTAGGCAGCTCAGGTTGCAAAAAATGGGTTGAGATTAAGATTTCTTCAGGGCCAGGAGGTGGTGGCAGCGGCGGCGGTGGCGCACGCCTTTAATCCCAGCACTTGGGAGGCAGAGGCAGGCGAGTCTCTGTGAGTTCGAGGCCAGCCTGGGCTACCAAGTGAGTTTCAGGAAAGGCGCAAAGCTACACAGAAAAACCCTGTCTCGAAAAACCAAAAAAAAAAAAAAAATTTCTTCAGGTTATAGGGGGAAAGGTTCATTTGAGTCTTGTTTTCATAATGCAGAAGGTTGTAAATAAAGCAGTCTTTGTGTTTTCTGATCTGTGGTCTTTTTTTCCTCTTTATCCATCTGTAAGATGAATCTTAAAAAGTCTTATTAATTCAAAAAAAGCCTCAGGAGCCAGATATTAGGGTAAATTCTGAAAGATCAGAGAGACAGAACAAGCCACAGCCAACCTCACCTCGCCAACTTCTGAGCCAATCCTGTTTCCTCAAACTGGAAGCCTTTGAGTCCTCATCCAAATGGATCTCAGCTGAACTGCAGCTAAAAGCCTAAAAGCCTAACCAGGCTCTAGTTCCTAGACCTCATGCCTTATACACCTTTCTGCTTCCTGCCATCACTTCCTTGGATTAAAGACATGTGTCTTTCCCAAGCAAGATATAAGATCTCATGCTGCAGGCCGCAGGAATGTATCATAAGAACTCAGCTGGTGGCCGGGCAGTGGTGGCGCACGCCTTTAATCCCAGCACTCGGGAGGCAGAGGCAGGCGGATCTCTGTGAGTTCAAGGCCAGCCTGGGCTACCAAGCGAGTTCCAGGAAAGGCGCAAAGCTACACAGAGAAACCCTGTCTCGAAAAACCAAAAAAAAAAAAAGAACTCAGCTGGTTATGGCAAAGTCACTACCTGGAGGGATCAAGTATTTCCTCCAGAGGAAGCCAAATTCCAAGGAGCTTTTGGTGTTACTTGGCTTGTCATATATCAGCTGTCTTCTATTACGAAAATCAAGTGTGGCTTCAGAGTTTTCCCAATTGACTTTTCCCTAAGAAGGGCTAACAGTGTGGACTGATTACTCTCTGGACAAATACATTCCAGGTATTTGGAGAACAGCCTCAGGAAAGGCTTTCTCTGGAATCAGATATCTCCCTTGGCCACTTTCAAGAACTAGCAGTAATAACAGTCCACATGCAAGTCTCCTGATTTAAGGTAAATTCCACAAGGAGACACCACCTAGGTGCTGACAATGGACGTTAAGTAATAGCTTTACACAGTTTAGCTCGGACCCTCCTTTCTTACATCCTTACTAAATTTATAGACCTCTAACTCCTTACCTAACCACTTCTAGGAATGTTTAGATAACCTTCTGCGCTGACAGCTATGCTCAGCCAGAACCCCAGTTAAAGCCTCCCTGTAATTATCATCATTGGCAGCATCCGGCCAGGTCCATCCCCAGATGGAGGAAAGTACCTTATCAGAGATACCTCTGTACTCTCTAAGAACAGACTTAAGCATCCAGGCTACCTGTTTGAGAAGGCCTGGCGGATGTGCCAATTAAGCCTTACTTCCTCCTTTCCCAAATCTTACCTCTAGTTCCAGATCTCCCTTTAACTGTCACCAGAGGCATCTAGCTATACACAAGTTACCTAGCGACTGAGCACACTTTCCGCCACCCTGCAGAAAAAAAGGCAGATAGCTTGGACAGATAGAAGCCACAAGAAAAAAGAAGACAGTTTTATTTTCTCCCATTGACCTAGCAATGTACAGATTCTTAACATTTTCTACTAATCACGTTTAAGACTATAGTTGAGCACATAAGATTCCCTCTTCTTAGATATTACCCGAATTCAGCCTCTAGTTAAATCATTTCCCCATTGGTCACTTCCCTTTGGGGTTGCAAATGATAATTAATGGTTATTGCCCCCTATGTTATTTTTATCACCCCTCTGTTTGACCCTGGAAGCCTAGCTTTGCACTGCCAAGGGATTACTGCTTGTAAGTGTATATATACCGGGACTCCCAGGGCACAAGGGGACAGAGAAGAGAAAGGAGAATGGAAGAACTAGACATGTAAGAACTTGAGAGGAACAAACTGAGATGGGGAAGAACTAGACTGAAGGGCTAGAAGAGAGTACTAGAGGAACGAGATGGAAGATGAGGAAGAGGCAGATGGGGAAGTACTGTGGTGGTATTGTGTTCCCCAAAATATTGTGTACTCTAATAAATTTATCTGGGGTCAGAGAACAGACAGCCACTAGATACAAAGGCTAGAAAATGGTGGCACTCACACCTTTAATCCTAGCATTCCAGAGATAGAAATCCCTCTGGATCTCTGTGAGTTCAAGGTCACATTGGAAATAGCCAAGCATGGTGACACACGTCTTTAATCCCAGAAAGCCAGCCTTTAATCCCAGGGAGTGGTGGTAGAAAGCAGAAAGATATATAAGGCGTGAGGACCAGAAACTAGAAGATTTTGGCTGGTTAAGCATTCAGGCTTTTGAGCAGTAATTCAGCTGAGACCCATTCCGGATGAGGACTCAGAGGCCTCCAGTCTGAGGAGACAAGACCAGCTGAGGATCCAGCGAGGTGAGATAGCTGTGGCTTGTTCTGTCTCTCTGATCTACCAGCATGGAACCCAATAACTCGCCTCAGGTTTGATTTTATTAATAAGAACTTTTAAGATTCATGCTACAAAGTACTAGCTGGGTAAGAACAAGATGAAAAGGACCTAGATGAGGCAGAGTTAAGATGAGAGAATTAAGATAGACATTAGAGGGAGCAATAGATAAGTATAGAGAGAAATCAGGCAAGAAAGGAGCTAGACATGAGAACAGAACTGAAGCTGTGTATAAAGGACGTTATGCCAGAGGAATTAAAGCAAGTGGACTATAGAGCTCGGTGTGCTGAGATTCTATTTCCCGAAAACAGTCCTCGCCATTAGTAGTTCTCTCTCCTGAGCCCCTGGGATGTATAATATTAAGGCTGGTCCCTCTAATATTATACAAGAATCTCAAGTGCTAAGGTTAAAGGTGTGTGTCACCATGCCTGGCCTCTATATCTATCTAGTGGCTGTTCTGTTCTCTGACTCCCAGGTAAGTTTATTGGAGTGCACAATATATCAAGCAAATCCATCTTTATTAAAAACTACTTTCTTAAGACACACTTAACTAAAATAAACTAAATGAATTTTTTTGTATTAGTTACATTTTTAAATCGATGTATACTCAGCTGGATAACATCTCAGAAGAGCAACAAGAACACAGAATTAGGACAGTGCAAAGTGGCCAAACAGAGACACTCAGGACACTCTAGCTTTCCAATGGAGGTGTATGTAGCTTCAAGTGACCACAAGAAACACTGGATTCCAAGAGTACAAAAGTAGAAAGCCACTGAAATCCGAAGTCCTAACACATCAGCATAGCATAAGAAATTAAAAACCCCAATCTCTGCTGTTCTCTGACTGGTGACAAGGACTGTCCCCTCTGTGTAAGTAAAGGTGAAAGGTGACAGCCTGGCAAGCTATCCGTTCAGTTGCCTGGACAGCTTACAGTCTGAATGGGCAAGAGAACTAAGATCTTCACATTCATATCACAGTAAATTTTAAGGATGCTGTAGGAGAAAAAACATTTTAGAAATGAACTATTTTTGTTCATTAAAGTTTGAGTGTCTTAGGGATCATAAGGCCCTGTATAGTCCAGTCTTGGACACCTGACATTCATTCTCTCGCACTGCCTCAGTAGCATATTGTCTCCCAGGACAGACCTCGCTTAGTGGACTGACACAGACACACTCCAGATGGGTATTAGGAGCACAGAAGAGATAAAAACTATTATTGTTCTACTAAGTGGATGCCGTAATAAACTGACTCTTAATGACTTACTGTTATACTGTTGTGGCCACATCACGAGACCCTGAGCAAGACCACCACAGAGCCAATATCTGAAGCAAAACATACAAGGGTTTATTGATAACAAGCAAGCTTGGGCTTGGTCTGCATCCAACACACTGGCTAGCCAGGTGAAGGAGGACGGCCCTGAGTTCTCAGGGTGAGGGGTTTTTAAAGGGAAAAACCACAAACAGGATGGTACAAGCCTTGACATCATATGATTGGGTGAGGGTGTGTAACCTTTGAATTTACTGGTTGGGGGTTACAGTTATCATTTTAGGGCAGGCCTGGACAAGTCCCAGGCTTTGTCCTTGAGCTGCCATGGTGGCTGGCTGGCCTCACACATTCACATTGACCCATGCACGTAGCTCTAAGTTGGTGAGGGGTCCTAGACAGTAAACATCTGGCTGAACCTTGAGCAGTCAGAGTACGTGCAGAAAGGGAGCTACTGCAAGGAATATGTCTTTTGTTCATGGCCCTCCCAGAAACTGCTTCCTTAAGTCTCAGGAAACTGAAATTGAGGCCTAATTTCTGAGAGAAAACTGAGCAGCCTGTTACGGCATCTGTTTTGGCCTTTCAATACTTGTAGATTAATACATCTCTGAACCACTATCAGAGAAGCTTCTATTTGTAGTAGATTGTGATTAGCATAGAATCTCAGAATTAGGCATGGGGCACAGAAGAGACCACGGAGTACTCAGTCCTAAACTGGACATCTGTATCAATCACATTCCCTCCTCCCAAGGCTCAGGGATCATTGTGGATGAGCAAAAAAGGCTGTAAGAGCCAGAGGAAGCGGTTGAGTACAAGAGAAGAGTGTTCTCAGGATACAGCAGGGCAACTGCACACAGGAATTCACACCATGTGAAAGCCTTTTGCTAGCTCCAACCAGACCAAATCCTAGCATGGAGAAGGGAGGTGGTCTCATCCCTAGCCAAGGAGCTTTACCGATTTGATAGCTGCTGACAGAGGAAGAGTCAGGTCTCTTTAAGAATGGAGCCCCTGCTCAGTTGGTCATGCTCCAGAGGAAGGGCACACATCGAAGAATGTACGGACAGCACAAATTGGACGTGGTTGGTAAAGAAAAAAGAGGACACAAAGTTGGGTGAGCAGGAAAGAGGAGTAGAGTAGTTGATAGAAGGGTGAATCTGATCAAAACACACTGCACAAAATTCTTAAAGAACTAATAAAACGAATGAAAGAATCTCTAATGGCAGTGGAATTATTCCACTCTCGCTCATTCCAGTGAGCAGTTGAGCTGAAAGGAATTCCAACCAGCTTCAGCTGCTTGTGATTTACTGCTGCTAGATTCCAGGCAGGACAACTGAAGGGGAGTGACCAAGGCCCTGCCCCCAGGGCTAACAACTTAAGATGCCCAGAAAAACTTTGTGGTTAGAGCAATAATACAATATGCTCTTACTTGCTCTCCAGCTGAGAAGAGTTTTATTTTTCCTTTTCTCTGTTTGATGTGTTTAGTTTGGTTGTTTTTGTTTGTCTTAGGAGGTGCTGGAGATCCAGCATAAGCTTCACATATAGTGAGTTCATGCTCTGACATTAAGCTAAACCCCCTGCCAGATGAGAGACATTGAGTTCAGCTTCAACCAGCACCCACCCCTACTCAAAAGTGGCAGGCACTTCCAACTTAAAGAACTATAAGAGATATGCCCTCAGCTGGACAATGGTCCCAGCCATGTCCAGCTGCTGATTGAGACAACTTGAGATGCTGCTGCCAGGCAGACACACCAACAGTAGCAACAGGGAGGTATAACACCGCTGCTGACACACTTACAGGAGACCTCTTTATCAGTTACAGCCACACCACTGACCATGCCTGCAGACAAGACTGGTTGTGACTGCCATGGAGAAGAGGCTGTAACTCTTGACCCTCCATCCTCCATACAACACCTGGACCCACACGAGTGGCAGGTCAGAGACCAAATACTTCATACCCTTGCCAAAGACCAGCAAATCCAGTCAAAGAAATTCCTCCAAGTAACAGAGCTATTCCAAAGAATACCTCCGGAAGGCCTCATATTCAAACAAGGCTACCACTTTCATCATAGGAGTAACCATAGAGGATAGATCTTGAATGTACACTATGCTTTCCTAAATTGATAAAGTGTCCCAATTCCTGCAAAACTTGAGGAGGCAGTGCATCTCTCCTACTGTACCATAGAGACTGTGCCCAAACTTAATAACCAGTGCCAGATAAGCTACATGAAGCCCTGGATTCCATCCCCAGCAACATGTAAACTGAGCATGATTGCACATACCTATAATCCAGTACTCAGGGGCATTGAGGAAGGAGGCTTAGAAGTTTAAGGACATCTTCTGCAGCAAAGTAAGTTTGATGCCAGCCTAGGATACATGATGTGTGTGTGTGTGTGTGTGTGTGTGTGTGTGTGTGTGTGTCTTGTAAAGATATAACTCATTAACAAAGGATTCCAAAAATATAAAAATAGGTATACTGCCTGATAATTTAAAAAAAATTAAACTTGATGAGATTCGAGAAAATTTATGTAAACTAATAAATGAAATTAAGAATACAATGCAGGATACCAACAAGTAGTTGAGCAAAGAGGTGTGGATTGAAAAAGAACCAATCACAAATTTAGGAAATAAGTGCTCAGTAAAGTCATACACAACACCAGTAAAAATCCTCAACAGAAGACTAAATCAATAAGAAGAAAGAATATTAATAAAACTCAGCCTGGGTTGCAGTATATGACCCTGTCTCATAAAAAATGGGGGAGAGGAAAGGGAAATATGGAAAAGGGGAGAAAAAAAGAGAAAGAAAGCAAAGAAAAAAGAGAATAAGGGAACAGGATTATCAGGGCTGCTGCGGTTATTTCCAACTCCCATCCCAGTGGACATCTGCCACTGAACACAGACCAGCCAGAATGGGATGGTGAACAACCTATGAGTGGAACGATACCCCTCCTCCAATTCTATCCATGGAGACCTTTCCCCAGGCCACCACCCTCCCAGCTTGTCCCTGGCCCTGCTGCTACTGGGCCCCCACCACCCAATTACAGTGGTCTTCCACCACTGAGGCACAGAACACACCAGCCAGAACCAATGAGTAACTCACCAAACAATGGATCTGCACCCCCCCACCTGGATTCTGCTCCAGGTAACCATTCCCCAAGGCCATGCCATCACACCTAGTCCACAGCCCTAGACTGGGCACTCCTCCCAACCCCAGAACACTTCCACCAAGCAGGCCCAGGCCACACAAGCCAGAACAGGTGAGTGACCTCCACCTAGTAGCAGAACCATATCTCTCGCTGGATTCCTTGCACCTCAACCCTTACCCAGGCCAATTTCATTCAAGGTCTGTCCTGGCCTTGCTGCTGCTTGGCCCAGCCACCAAATCCAGCTGACTTCTACCACTGAGGCCCAGACCACACCAGTAGCAACTGCCCTCACCAGTGGACAAGTGACCCTTCTCTAGAGCTCCAGCAGACTCCGTAGACGCAGACAAAGTCCACACCAGTTGGAAGAACAGATGTCATGGGCCCACATACAGAGTCATACCATTTGACAGAATGACTCTAGCAACTCTACTGGGTGCCAGGCTGGTTCTAGTACCCCGGAAGATGACTCAGGCTTTATTGAAGACCAGGCCAGATCTAGAGACCCAAAAAGACTTTGGCTTTTCTAGAGGCCAGACCAGATCAAGGACCTAAGGCCCCAAACCACCAAGCAGATATACCCTACTGAAGCAGAAGACTAACCAGTCACCAGAACCCTTGACCACTTAGACCAGAAGAACATAGAAGAAACAGAAACCAAGGAACAAAACACACATCCAATAAAAACAAACACAGGAATCAACACCTAGACCTATAACCACCCCAAATCCAGATGCCTAAACACCAGTGTAAGAACCCAATAAGTAACATAAAGGGCAATATGTCACCACCAGAACCCAGCTATCCTACAACAGAAAGACCTGACCATTCCAACATAGCTGAAGCACAAATAAATGACCTTAAAAATAAATTTATGAAGATGATAGAGGTCCTTAAAGAGGAAATGAAAAAAAAAACTTAAAGAAATGGAGGAAAAGACAAACAAAAATTGGAAGAAATTAATAAATCCATAAAAGAATGTCAAGAAAAACAAGGAAAAAAAAACAAAAACTATTTCTGTCAATTGACAGAAACAAATAAATCTGTTCAAGACCTGAAAATGGAAACAGAAGCAATTTTTTTTTAAAACCCCAAAACTGAGGGAATTCTGGAAATGGAAAACCTGGCTAAGCAAACAGAAACTACAGATTCAAGCACCAACAACAGAATACAAGAGTTGGAAGAGAGAATCAGATACTGAAGATAAAATAGATTCATCATTCAAAAAAAATGTTAAATCTAAGAAATTCCTAACACAAAACACCAGGAAATCTGTGACACTATGAAATGACCAAACCTATGAATAATAAGAACAAAAGAAGAAGAATCTCAGCTCAAAGGCCCAAAAAATGTATTCAACAAAATCATAGAGAAAAAAGTCCCCAACCTAAAGAAGATTGTGTCTATAAAGGCACAAGAAGCTTATAGAACATCAAATAGACTGGACCAAAAAAAGTCCCTTTGCCACATAATAGTCAAAATACTAAACATACAGGATAAAGAAAGAACATCAAAAGCTGCAAAGAAAAAAAGCCAAGTAACATATAAAGACAGACCTATCAGAATTACAACTGATTTTTCAGTGGAGACTCTAAAAGCCAGAAGAGCCTGGACAGACCTCTTTCAGACTCTAAGAGATCATGGATGCCTACCAAGACTACTATACCCATAAAAACTTTCAATCACTGTAACACGAATCTTAAAAGGTCTTATTAATATAAACAAACCCAGAGCTGGGTACTGGGGTCAACTCTGGAATATCAGAGAAGCAGAACAAGCCACAGCCACCTCACCTCGCCAATTCCTCAGCTGATCCTGTTTCCTCAGACTGTAAGCCTCTGGGTCCTCATCCAAATGGATCTCAGTTGAACTGCTGCTAGAAGCCTAAAAGCTTAACCAGCTCTAGTTCCTGGTTTTCATGCCTTATATACCTTTCTGCTTTCTGCCATCACTTCCTGGGATTAAAGGTGTGAGTCACCATGCCTGGCTGTTTCTAGTGTGGCTTTGAACTCACAGAGATCCAGATGGATCTCTGCCTCCCAAGTGATAGGATTAAAGGGGTGTGTGCCACCATTTTCTGGCCTCTATGTCTATCTAGTGGCTGTTCTGTCCTCTGATCTCAGATAAGTTTATTAGGATGCACAATATATTGGGGGACATAATATATCACCATATTTCCCCATTTTTGTCTAAAATAATAAAAGAAGATTACAGTCAAGAATTACATTAACAATGTCTAGTCCATTAACATTTGACATATTCAGACAAAAATTTTTCAATACTTATCCTATTTAAAATAAGTAGTTTCTTTTTAAAAGTAGATTCAACAATTGACATTTTTTCTTATCATATCCATAAATCACCATAGACAGAAAAAAGCAAGATACTTCATGACAAAGTCAAATTTAATCAATATCTATCCACAAACCCAGCTCTACAGAAGGTACTAGAAGAAACATTCCAACCCAAGGATGTTAACTACACCCAAGAAAACACACAGGCAATAGATAATCCCACACCAGAGGGAACACATACACACCACCAACAACAACAACAAAAACAACAGGAATTAACAATCATTGGTCACAAATACTACTCAATATCAATGGACTTAATTCAGAAATAAGAAGACACAGGCTAACAGAATGAATGTGAAAACAGGATCCACCCCTTCTACTGCATACAAGAAACACACTTCAATATCAAAGAAAGATATTACTTCAGAGTAAATGGTTGGTAAAAGATTTTCCAATCAAAAGGACTGAAGAAGCAAGCTGGTGTAGCTATTCTAATATCTAACAAAACAGACTTCCAACCAAATTAATCAAAAGAGATGGAGAAGGATATTTCATATTCATCAAAGGGAAAAAATTCACCAAGATGATGTCTCAATTCAGAACACCTGTGCTCCAAATATAAGGACAGCCAAGTTTTTAAAAGAAATATTACTAAAGATAAATCACATATAGAACCCCACACATTTATTGTGGGAGACTTTAACACCCCAGTCTCACTAATGGACAGGTCATCCAGACAGAAACTAAACTGAGAAATAACAAATGTTATGACTCAAATGGACCTAACAGATATCTACAAAACATTTCACGCACCAAAGACTATACCTTTTTTCTCAGCACCTCATGGAACCTTCTCCAAAATCAAACACATAGTCACAAAGCAAGTCTTAAAGATACAAAAAAATTGGGATAACCCCTGTATCTTACTGGATCACCATGGATTAAAGTTGGAGTTCAACAACAACAACACAAACTACAGAAAGCCTACAAACTCGTGGAAACTGAAAAACAATCTACAGATTTAATGACATCCCCATCAAAATTCCAACACAATTCTTTACAGACCTTGAAAGAACAACATTCAACTTCATATGGGAAAACCAAAAACCCAAGATAGCTAATCTCAACTGAATCACCACTGGATCAAGGAAGAAAGAGAGAGAGAGAGAGAGAGAGAGAGAGAGAGAGAGAGAGAGAGAGAGAGAGAGAGAGAGAGAGAAAGAAAGAAAGAAAAAAGAAAGAAATGAAAGACTTCTAGAAATCAATGAAAATGAATGCAACACATACCCAAACTAATGGGACATAATGAAAGCAGTGCTAAGAGGAAAGTTCATAGCACTAAGTACCCTTATAAAGAATTTGAGAATTTCATACTAATAACTTAACTGAACACCTAAAAGCTTTAGAAAAAACACTCAAGAGGAGTGGGTGGCAGGAAATAATCAAACTGAGAACTGAAATCAATAAAATAGAAATAAAGAAAGCAATACCAAAAAAATCATTGAAACAAAGAGTTGGTTCAACAAAATCAACAAAATAGACAAACTGTTTTCCAAACTAACTAAAAGGCAGAGAGAGAATATCCAAATTAATAAAATCAGAAACAAAAGGAGGACATAAAAACAGACCCTGAGGAAATCCAATCAATCATTAGGTCATAATTTAAAAACTTGTAATCCACAAAATTAGAAAATCTAAAAGAAATGGAAAAATTTCTTGATAGATGCCACATAACAAAATTAAATCAAGTTCACATAACAATTTAAACAGACCTATAACCCCTAGAGAAATAGAAGCAGTCACTAAAAGTTTCCCAAACAAACAAAAAGCCCAGAGATAGATGATAGATGGTTTCAGCACAGAATTCTACCAGACTTTCAAAAAGCTCATACCAATACTCCTCAAATTACTACACAAAAGAGTAACAGGAGGAACATTGCCAAATACTTTTTATGAGGCCACAGTTACCCTGATACCCAAATCACACAAAGGCTCAACAAAGAAAGAGAATTACAGACCAATTTCCCTCATGAAAATTAATGCCAAAATACTCAATAAAATACTGCAAACCCAGTCCAAGAACACATCAAAAAGATCATACACCATGATCAAGTGGGCTTCATCCCAGAGGTGCAGGGATGGTTGAACATATGAAAATATGTCAATGTAATCCTCCAAATAAACAAATTGAAAAAAAAACACATAATCATCTCATTAGATGCTGAAAAAGCTTTTGACAAATTCCAACAGCCATTCATGATAAAAGTCTTGGAGAGATCAGGGATGCAAGGAACATTACCTAAATATAATAAAAGCAATTTACAGCAAGCCAACAGCTAACATCAAATTAAATGGAGAGAAACTGCAAACAATTCCACTAAAATCAGGAATAAGACTATGTTGTCCACTTTCTCCATATCTATTCAATGTACTACTTGAAGTTCTAGCTAGAGCAATAAGACAACAAAAGGAGATCAAGGGGTTACAAGTTGGAAAAGAAGTCAAAGTATCACTATTTACAGATGACATGATAGTATACATAAGAAACTCCAAAAATTCTACTAGGGAACTCCTACAGCTAACACAAAAATCTCAGTTGCCCCTTTATATACAAATGATTTAAAAAGGGGGGGGACTGAGAAAGAAATCAGGAATATAACACATTTCACAATAGTCACAAACAATTTAAAATAGCTTGGGGTAAATAACAAAGCAAATGAAAGACCTGTATGACAAGAACTTCAAGTCTTTGAAGAAAGAAATTGGAGAAGAAAGCAGAAGATGAAAAGATCTCTCATGCTAATGGATCAGTAGGCTTAACATAGTAAAAATGGCAATCTTACTAAAAAACAATCTACAGATTCAATGAAATCCCCATCAAAATTCCAACACAATTCTTTACAGACCTTGAAAGAACAATATTCAACTTCATATGGAAAAACCAAAAACCCAAGATAGCTAAAACAATCCTATACAATAAAAGAATTGCCAGATGTATGTCCATCCCTGATCTGAAGATCTACTACAGAACTATAGCAATAAAAAAGCATGATATTGACATAAAAGCAGACACATTGATCAATGGAATCTAACTAAAGACCCAGGCATAAATCAACACACCTATGGACACTTTATTTTTGACAAAGAAGCCAAAACTATACAGTGGAGAAAAGAAAGCATCTTCAACAAATGGTGTTGGCATAACTGGATGTCAGCACATAGAAGGATGCAAATAGATCCAAATCTATCACCCTGAACAAAACTCAAGTCAAATTTTACACTAAACATGATAGAAGAGAAAGCAAAGAATAGTCTTGAACTCGTTGACACAGGAGACAGCTTCCCAAATAGAACACTAGTAGCACAGACACTAAGATCAACAATTAATAAATTGGACCTCATGAAACTGAAAAGTTTCTGTAAGGTAAAGGACACTGTCAATAAGACAAAATGACAGCCTACAGAATGGGAAAATATCTTCACTAACCCCACATCTTACAGAGGGCTGATCTCTAAAATATATAAAGAACTCAAGAAACTAGACATCAAAAAACCAAATAATCAAATTAGAAAATGGGGTACTGGCCTAAACAAAGAATTCTCAACAGAAGAATTTCAAATGGCAGAAAAACACTTAAGAAATGTTCAACACCCTTAGTCAGGGAAATGCAAATCAAAATGACTCTGAGATTCTATCTTACACCTTTCAGAATGGCTAAGATCAAAAACACATATGAAAGCTGTTTTGGAATATTGTTTTAACTAGGCAAGGATGTGTTTGTTACATATGTTTTTGCTATGGAATATTACTTTAACTGTGTAAAGGTGTGTTACATTTGTTTTGCTGTATTTGCTTAATGATGTAAGGATGCATGTTTAATTCTGTAAAGATGTGTTGCATTTGTTTCACCTTGCCTGTCTATGGCCCCTGATTGTTCGAATAAAAAGCTGAACAGCCAATAGCTAGGCAGGAGAGAAACAGGTGGGTCTGGTGGGCAGAGAAATGTAGGCTTCAGAGATGAATGAAAGGAGAAAAGAATGAGGGAGAAAGATGGGGAGACACTTGGGGCTATCCAGGCAGCTGCCATCCCGACACAAGGAACAGTGAAAATAAGATATACAGAAGAAAACAAAAGGAAAAAAAAACGAGGCAAAATGTAGATAAAGAGAAACAGTTTAATTTAAATAGAGCTAACCAGAAAAGAGCCTAAGCCAGACTAGCATTGATAACTAATAATACCTCTCCATGTCATGATTTGATAACTGGTTGAAGGCCTAAAAGAAAAAGCTGGTACAGACAGCTTATGCTGGAGAAGATATGGAGCGAGGGGAACAGAACACTCCTCCATTACAGGTGGGAGTGCAAACTTGTATAGCCACATTGGAAATCAATATGGTATTTCTCAGAAAATTCTGAATCAATGTACCTCAAAACCCAGCAATATCTCTCCTGGGCATATACCCAAACTATGTTCAATCATACCATAAGAATACTTTCTCAACTATGTTCATAGCAGCATTATTTGTAATAGCCAGAACCTGGAAACAACCTAGATGTCTCTCAATCGAAGAATGAATAAAGAAATTGTGGTGCATTTACACAATGCAGTATTACTCCACTGTTAAAAACAATAACATCAGGAAATTTGAAGGTAAATGGATGGAACTAAAAAAAAAAAAAAACATCTTGTGTGAAGTAACCCAGACCCAGAAAGACAAGCATGGTATGTATTCACTTATAAGTCAATACTAGCTATAAAGTAAAGGATAACATGCTACAATCAAAAGACCCAGAAAGACTAGGTAACAAGGAGGGCCCAAAGGTGGCTGCATGGATCTCCCTGGAGAGGGGAAATAGAGAAGATCTCCTGGGTGGACTGGGGGTGGGTGGGCATGGGAACTTGAGGGATCAGACTTGGGAGGGATGAGGGGAGAGAGTGCTGAGAGAGGTGACTAGAAAGGCGGGCTTTTGGGGGTCAGGTAGAAGCCTGATGTAAGGGAAACTCACAGGAGTCTACAAGGTTGGCTCCAGCTAAGGCTCTTGGCAGTAGTGAATGGTAGAGTAAATTGGCCATCCCTTGTGATCAGATTGGTCCCATGGTTGGACTGGGAAAATTCCAATTGCAAACAGCTTCTTGGCTAGAGGTTGCTCTCTGTGCCCACTTTGCTTTCTCTGTGCCGAGGTTTTATTTGGCTTGAACCTTGTGCAAGTCTTATATACACTGCCACAGCCTCTGTGCAGTCATAAATGTATCAGCCCTATTATTTCTGGAAAACAGTTTCTTTGGAGTCATCCATCATCTCTGGCTCTTAACTGGCTCTTAAAATCTTTCTGCTTCCTCTTCCATATAGATCCCTGGGCTTTAAGTGAGGGTTAAGAAAAGAAAATTTCCTAAAAAAAAAAAAAAAAAAAAAAAAAAAAAAAAAAAAAATAGGACATTGGATGAAGTACTCAGGTGCATATTTACTCAGTAGAAAGGGCAAAAATAGTCCTAGACCAACGCACTTTGGTAGCTTGTAATTTCATCTAAAAGGTTTTCAAAACAAGCATCAAAATATCCCAATTATTTCCAAGGAACTCCATTGTGTTCCATAACAAAGTTTTATCTAGAAACTAACAATGTGTAAAACTTATAGTATCTGGCATCCACTCAAAAAAGTAAGGCATGTAAAACATAAGAAACACAACCTATAAGAAGAAAACTAGGGGGCTGGAGAGATGGCTCAGAGGTTAAGAGCACTGGTTGCTCTTCCAGAGGTCCTGAGTTCAATTCCCAGCAACCACTTGCTAGACCTTGTCAGCCCTAGGCGACGTTTTCTGTACAACCTTCCTTAGACTCAAGGGAAAGCTAGTGATCATGTGTCTCATTCCTGTCTCACACTCACAAGACTGTGGAGAGGGATGATAGTGGGTTTTCTTTCTTCCAATGAGTGATGCCCTAAGCTCCTTTATCAAAAATCTCAGTATCATGGATAGCTCTCAAATAACACCCAAAGAATGAGATCCCAGTTGGTCTGTCCTTCAGACATTCTCAAAAATTCTTGAGTGTGTCCCTATCCAATTCTATCTTTGGAATTTCAGCAAATTCTTACGTTGGGATGTTTAAAACCTCTTCCTCCAAGCCCTGAACTAGCAATTGTGTATTTAGAAACTATCTTTTCAACATAGTATTACTTACATTTTTATTATCTTTTATATTTATTTATTTTATATTTTTACATTCTTAAATGTAATTACCTCATTCCTCCTTCCCTTTCCTCCTTCCAGTCCCTGCCACGTTCCCACTCTTCAACCCCTCCCTAGTCCCTTCCCAACTCTCACATAGACAGCCTCTTTTTTTATTATTATTATTGTTTTATAGATAGGTAGATAGATGATAGATAGATAGATAGATAGATAGATAGATAGATAGATAGATAGATAGATAGATAGACAGGGACAATACATACATACAGCCTGCTGAATCCAATATATATATATAGTTTCAGGGCTGAGCACTTTGGATTGGGAAAGGCTATTTCTCTTCTCAGCAGTCATTAGCTGCCTGCAGCTCTTTGTCTAGAATTGGACCTCTATGAGAATTCCCCTCTCCCATGTTAGCATGCCTTCTGGTATTGTCATTGTTCAGATGTTCAGATGAGCCATTTCTAAAAGAGGTGGTCACACAGCCGACTTCCTGGTATTCTGACACTTGCTACCCGCTTCATCTGTTAATGTGTGTTTTAGGATTTAAATCTATAGGGTAGAGTATGATAATTTGATACACACATACAGTGTATAATGATCGAAACAAGGAGGTTAAAATTTCCACCTCCTTAAACGTTCTATTTTAAAGATTTTGGCTTAAACATAACTATTGTGCATAACTCTGGGTCACAGTTGCATATTTAAATTTCTTATTTTAATTTTATTTAGTATTATTGAGTGTGTGTGTGTGTGTGTGTGTGTGTGTGTGTGTGTGTGTGTGTGCGCATACAGGACACAGGACATGAAGAGGTCAGAGGACAGCTTATGTGAGTAGCTTCTCTTCTAGCATGTGGACCCAGCAGATGGGACTCAGCTCATCCGGATTGCTCAAAAAGATTCTTGAAGCACTGAGCCATCTGCAGTTCACACGTCTCAATTCTTGTATACAGCATTTACTGAGCAAATCAGTATAATTCAAGTTTCCCTCTATCATTACTTTCCTTTTTGAGACCTGAAGCTCCTCTGCTCAGTTTTAGAGGAACTAAGTGTCATTCTTTGCTTTGTCCACAAGAGGTCAATACATCCCTAAACTTTGATAGAACAGGTTTTTGTATAGTTTCCATTTTCAAATGTGAGAGTTTGGTACAGGTTTAAGCTATACTGAGATTTATGAGAATCAGAAATAAAAGTCATCTGAACATGCATAGAAGCTTGTTTTACTTTCAAAAACACAGTCTCCTCAGCCCTTTAACTCCAACCTGCCTGGAAAACACATCTTGTTTCTATCCTTATACAACTATAAAAGGACTCAAATGGTTACTAAATGCCAGACTTTTGTATGCTTAATTCAGTAGCTGCTTCACATACTTGTATTATAAGTTGCAAGATTAACCATTTCAATAGTAGTAAAAAAAATTTACAACAGCCAAACAATCTTACGTTGTTTCATTCTGTCATTAACTTTATTGAACTTAATATCCTTCTTTCTGTCTTTGTCCTTCTATCTGTCTGTTTCTGTCTCTCTATTGTGTGTTTCTCTGTGTCTGCCTCTCTCTCTCTCTCTCTCTGTGTGTGTGTGTGTGTGTGTGTGTGTGTGTGTGTGTGTGTGTGTGCAAGAGATGGAGCTAGGTGAGCATATCATCTCTAAAGTACATACCCAGCCCTTAAAGATTGTCTCTGTAGCTTTAAGCTTGAATGTCGATTATAAAACCAACTCTTCCCTAATAAAAGAGCATAACATAGCAGTAAAGAAATGTTATGCCAGCAAAATGATAAAGTCTTCATGTGGTATTGCTGAAATGTTCTGTTTGTTCAAATTACATTGTTGACATTCATTTTAAGTAGCCTTGTTCAAAAGAGGTCTGTGCTCTTCTCTTCTGCTGAAATGATCAAAAGGAAGCATCTCCTTAAAAAAAAAAAACATTATATCACTGGCCTCTTTTCATTCACAGGACAGTTTATGGAGAGAACATATAAAATACTTATTAATATAAGGAAGGTATATTTTGATGTTAAGAGAATGAACAAAATTTCTATACAAAGTCTGACATAAAATTCTTAATAGAATTAATGATCAGATATGCCAGTTGTAATAGGATATCAACCAGGTACATCAAATAGTACTGCTGAACAGTAGGTTACAGAATATTGTAAGCACCCTGACTGATGAGGTAAGGGCAGCTGCAGGAGTCCCAAAGGGCCATATCACTGAATCCTTATTCACAGCTTCTTTGGACATCTGTGGCCTGCATTTGATTATGTGCTTTGTTTATAACACTAGCCAGGATCCCGGGTTGGTTTTAGAAACTATAATTCTGAATCGTTGGCCTACTTTTCAAACTGACCTGCCACTCTGTTCAACACATACATCTTTCAGCAGTATGGAATATGGACATGGTTTCAACACTGACACTGTTCTCAGACGGCTCCTGTGTTCTGGAAAAAATGTTTAACACCATTTATATTCTTGTTTGTCACTATGGTATCCAAAAATAGAAGACTAATGACAAGATAAAGAAAATCAGTGAGCCTCTGGAGGAAATATTGCAATAAGCCTTACAAACTACAGAAAAAGCTTGCCTATGCAGCTATGTTTTATGAGGTGTTATACTTCCAAATTGTATTCAATGAAACATCAGTGCGTTAGTTATGTCGTTTTAGTAGTTGATCTAATTTGGTCTTGGATTCTATGCCTGGAGAGTAGCTATGAATTGTATCCTTACCCCTGATGTGTCTTTGGGCAGGATAAGTAGCTGTGAACATTTACCGTAAGACAGCTGACTTGAACTCCTGGGAGCTCATGGACTCTAGACTGACAGCTAGGGAGCCTGCATGGGACTGACCTCTGCATATGGGGGACAGTTGTGTAGCTTGGTCTGTTTGTTGGTCCCCTAGCAGTGGGACCAGGATCTGTCCCTGGCACATTGTGCTGGCTTTATGGAACCTATTCTCTATGGTAGGATGCCTTGTTCAGCCTTAATGCAGGGAGGAGGAGCTTGGTCCTGCCTCAACTTGATATGCCATGCTTTGTTGACTCCCATGGGAGGCCTTACCCTTTCTGAGGAGTGGATGGGGGAGGGAGAAAGGAGGTGGGATGGAATGGGAGGAGAGGAAGGAGGGGAAACTGTGGTTGGTAAGTAAAATAAACTTTAAGATTTTAGTAAAAATTAAAAGACACATATTTGCCTCTGTGCATAGCTTAATTTATAAGTAGGTGCCTGGCATCTGGCCAGTTGTTCCTCTTGCAGGAAAATTATTTATACTGGCAGACGTCCTCTGACTGTTGTCTAACCTATACCTAGTTTAGTCTCAAGAAAATAATTTACTCCCTAGGTCAGTACTGACCAGGAGTAGCATTATGTTTGGGTGTATCAGTCAAGTGAGGCAAAGTGGGAGCAACAGCATGAAACACATGAGCTAGCAGAAGCAGTATACTTCTCCGAGGCTCCAGGGAAAGGAGCAAGTCTTACAGAACCAAGAGAAAGTGCGAAACTATCCTGTATATACATGTTAAATCAGTTGGTAGGGAGCAAATAGGAGAGGGCTTTGTGAATAAAAGCCTTTATTTGGGCTGAAGGTGTTGCCTAAGCAGGAATTCCTCTGGGTTCTCTAACTGGTGAAATGAGAACAAGTGATGCTATAACTGAGAGGAGTTATCTTTGTCATATCTCTCCACTCCATCAAGGGGGATGTGATAGTAAGTGAGGCTGGTCAAGTAAACTGAACCTGGCTGTTCCATAGGAGGTAGTCTGGGATTGCCTTCTGGAGGCGGTTGTCATAAGGCAGGTGTCTGGTTTAGACACTTTGTGGAACTGAGAGGAAAAGAGCTAGAAAGTCAGTCATATTCAAAACACATGTCATGGCAGCACAAAATTTCACACACTTTTTAAATATGTCCAAATAGCTACTAAGTAATTCTTGGATGTGTAATAAGCATTTCAAATTAACATGCTTTCTAAATGGAGCTAGTAATTTCTTACCACCAAAAACAAAACAAATCATCTTCCTCCACTGATTCTTATTTCAGTAATGGCACTGTTGAGAATCAAATACTCAATTCACTAGCTACTGATAATAATTCTTTATATGCAGATAAATATCCTACATTTTGTAAAAAGCTGTACTATGAAGGGTCAATGAGATAATATGTCTAATGTATAACAGAAATCCAATCAATGACAGGCATTTGAATGACCATAATTACAATTCTCAAACATTTTCAGGGTAAACAACAAATTCTATGTTTGATCTTCCCAATATATATCTCACTACAACAGGTGTCAGGGTAGACTGTGATGTCATTGTGCTTGGCACTTCTTCATTTGTGTGTGCAGCAACAGATTGATGGATGGAGAAGATGGACATAAGGATACAGAATGGAATGTAGAGACATGCTATAAAGATTCATACAAACAATAACCCAGGGATGAGTGCAGATAAATGAACCCAGGGAATATTCTCTGAGTTTTTAGCACATCAGTCTTTGCTTTCTTTACTAAATATTTTATACCTCTGTAGCATCTGTCTGACCTAGTGTTCTTTACTGGTCATGAAGTTGTCCTGTTGAGATTCCTATGTCTCTCAGTTTTCTAAGTGCTAAACAGCAATGGTGAATAATGCTTGCTTATATGGGGTAGTTAACTAAGTGTAAATGGAATATGAAACCAGAATAGCAGGGCTAGTACAAAGGATAAAATGTGACACCATGCCATCACAATCTTACCTGTGTTAGAAACGAGTTCCTTTTTGAAATCTATGGCAAGGTTTTTCAAGAAGCATAAAAAAACTTTTAAGTAGGTATAATATACATTGGGAGTAAGGAGAATGTCTTTGGTGGGATGCACACTGCATGAATTGTGGTATTCTAGAATGTCTCATGTCATATTGTGAACCTCCTGAAGTCCCAGGGTTCATATAAAACATTTTAAATATGTCCTGACCAATCAAGTCAGTATGAGAGACATACAGGACATGTGAGTAGGTTCATCTAACCGTTTTATAATGCATGTTTGTCTATATATACTGTCTAAACTTCTGGTGGCCTCTGGATCTTTACCAAGTGATATTCTGGGTAGACATGAATCCCTGCATTCCTCGTGCATGTGGTCAAGTCAAGTACTCAAATAAGTAGTTCACAAGGCCAAATGGCAGCCATGGGATTATAATGGAATACCAAGCCTGGGATAAAGAGCCAGGGTGGGTTGAAACTGATGTAACTGAACAATAAAGTGGAAGAGGTGTAAACACTTTTATTGGTAACAAATCAGTTGGTGTTCATAAGTAAAAGATATGGAGAAAATAATTTCTGGCTTCTGACCCTTTTAGTCTGTTCTTTTTGGGGGTCTACTTGCAGTTAAAATGTCCTTCACCTAGATTAGTTGGCAAATCGTTACCTCTGGGCAGAGAAGACAGCCATTTGGTACTATCTCATGTAGAAACTTGTGCAGCCAGTCCTCTAGAAAACAAATCCCAAAGAGTAAGTTGAGATACATATTGGTTACTTTGCTGTTGCTGTGATAAAATACCATGATCAAAAGTAATTTAAGGAAAAGGACTTATGGTTCTGGAGGGGTTCTGTCTATTGTGGTAGGGAAGGCACAGCAGCAGGACAGTGAAGCCAGACCGGTGATCAGAAAGCAGAAAGGTCATGTTTTATCCATACACAGGAGGCAGAAGAAAGAAATTGCTGATGCATAGCCATTCCCCAAGCCACAAACCAAATTGTATTCTATTTTGTATAAGTTATCCTGCAGGTAGCATTCTGTTATAAACAGCAAATAAAATTTACTAAGGTAAGCTCTTCCTTGTATCTTAATGTGAGGTGACTTTGTTTAGGGCATTGCTAATATGCATTCCCCTCTCCATTGCACCTCATTATCTAACGAGCAGCTATATACAGTGTTAAATTGTTCCATAGAAAAGAGCCTAAGTATTAATTTCCTTAATGTTATAATCCACTCACTAATTCATGTGAACATATTAATTATAGCACTGTGCTAGAAAATAGATATACAAACTCTACAACGCACTTGTCTTAAATTATACCTATAACAACCTAGGAATCCAACCCATGAATCAAACACTATATGCACGATGTGGGGAAACATTTATGTATCAGTTCTTAATGAGAAGCAATGCTTAGCATACAGTTTAACAAAATTACAAATTAGCACATCCTAACTCCTTATATCATTTGTTTATAATTTTCAAGACTAACAACAATCTAAATGATCATAGTAACTGGTTGCTATGGTTTGAAACGTAAATGGTCTTCACAATGCTAGAATTTTGAATGTTTCCCAGATGGTAGTGCTATCAATAGATGGGAGGCAGAATAGAGAAATTCCTGGTACATAGCAAATGTACTAGCAAATTGGAGAAGCTGTGTAACCTTTAGGAGGTGGGAATTAGCTAAGAGGAGAAAGGGACTAGAGATGGGCTCTTGGTGCCTCCCTCATTTTCTGTTTCCTGGTTTTCTGTGATGTGAGGAGCCTCCATATTCTACTCTGGTTGCCAGGATCTAAACTGCTCCATTTTCCCCTTCTACCCACGATGCTCTGGAACTTAAAACAAACCTTTCCATCCTCAACTGTCTCTGTCAGGTATCTTGGTCAAAGCGACATGACAGTAATTATACGATAGTTAACATTAAAGTGTTTGTGTCAGTGAAGTTAATGGAATAAGGACCTTCAAAAATTCTCTTTTCCAAAAAACAATGTGAAAAAACCTGCAAAAATCAACATTTTCAGGATCCTGAAAATTAACCAGAATATTGCAGCAATCTGAGGAATGTTGATTCCAAAAAATAGGTTTCAGTTACTAGAAATATTTTTTAAACTAAAGGGAATTTATTTATAGAGATAGTTAAAATGGCAACCTTTCCCCCAATAAATTTGCAGATTTAATGCTGCTCCTGCATTATTCCTCCTTATATGGAGGAATAAAGTCCTCACAAATTGCTGTAAGAAAGGTAAAAAAATAGCAGAACTACTTTGGAAGATACACAGTTCCTCAAAGTATGTAACAAGGAGTTAATATATATATTTATATTTCAGCAATTACAATAAAATATATTCCAAATTAAACACATATGACCACTTTGAAACTGTACATAGCAGTGTTTATTGCAGCATTATGGGATGAGAAAAACAACCAACCCAAATGTTATTGAAAATGGATAATTGACAACATAAAATAGTATACAATCTATAAGAATGAATAATCAACAATAAAGGTGAATGAAGTGATGACACATATTGCAACATGAACAAATCTCAAAAACATTTGAAGTGAAAATTTCAGAAAAAGACATATTTTATGATTACATTTATATGAAATTTTAAAAATAGGTAAGATAATAGAAAGCAACACCAGATTGCTTGTTGACAGGTACTTTGAGTAGAGAAGTATAGAATATGCATATTAATGGGTATGAAGTTTCTTTTGGGGGCAATGAAGTATTCTTGGATTAATGGTCATGATACCACAATTTTCTGAATATGTTAGAAGCACTGAATTATATGAATTAGAACATTAACTTTATACATGAATTTTATCTCAATCAAAAATTCATAAGGCAATAAATAAAATATTTCACATGGTGAAATATTCACAAATATGAATGAGGAAATATTTTATATATTGATTCCAAGCAATATTCAAAATATGTTGTGAAGTGAAAAATGTTATGGTACAGATGACTTGTGAAAAAGAAAGTGGGATTGCATAATATGTCCATAGATATGTGTATTCTATGTGTGCATGCACATACATAATGTATGTAAAGGACACATGAGAGACTGGAAATGCAAGATGCCTGCAGTCAGAAGACAACTTCCACAGGAAGATACTCTGTTCCTTTGGAAACCTAAGCAATGTTAACGACTAATATTTAAATTACAAAGGCCAAATGCAAAATGGGAAAACATTTTAGAAGCTCATATAAACCAGTGATAATAACATTAAGAACCTTATGAAAATATTTATAAAGCTTACAGATAATTCCTAGAAGAGAAAATGCAAATAACATAAATATATTAAAAAAAACTCTTCCACATATTAGTCACTTTTCCCCATTTCTCTGACAAAATGCTTTGCAAAAGCAGCTTAAGGAGAAAAGTTTGTTCTGAGTTACAATTTTAGGACAGTAGTTCATTCATTTCAGTTGTCACCTTGACTAGATTTAGATTCACCTAAAAAATACAGTTGTGAGCTTGTGTCTATGAGTCTGTTTCCAGAGAAGTTTAAGGGGAAACTAATGACTTCATATACTAGTAATTCAAAATAAATCAAAATTATTCTTGGTCCATAACACATGCATAGACTTTTTTCTGTTTCTTTTTAATGAAAATATAATTATATCATTTCCCCTCTCCTTTTCTCCCTTCAGCCCCTCCCAAGTCTTCCCTTTGCCCCCCCCCCTCCAATTCACGGCCTCTTTTTCTTTGTTATTGTTACACATATATAGAAACCTGCTCAGTCCATCTAGTTTTATTTGTCTGTATATGGTTGCACAGCTGACCGTTCTGTATTGGATAAGCAATAAGCGGCCTCATCCTTGGGGAAGACTATTTTTTCCCTGCTCTCAGCATTCCTTGGATGTCTGTATTTCTTTGTCTAGTGGTGTGGCCCCAGGAGATTTCCCCATTCCAATAGCATGTCTTTGCCACCATGTCACCCAAACCAAAAAGGTTGAATTTGAATATAACTATTAGTAACTTTTTGTGGCTAAATAAGCCCCTAGTGAGCCAGACTGAGATTCCAAGTCTGTCTCAGATTGATATGCAAATGTCCCTCAATCCAATCTCATTCTCCATCATTTATTTGCAATCTTCCCTGTACTGAAAAAATGCCCTGGGCTTGACCTCTTTTGACAAAAGAGTATTCTTCCATCTCACTTAAGCAGGTCCGATCAGCCCCTGCCATCTTCTCTTATCATTAACATTAATCTCTGCTATTAGCTGCCAGACCACTTAATGGCCTCCTATGAAGCCTTGTTAGTTTGTGACATAGTTTTGTAGAGCACTACTAAATGTCCTCCTTCCCCACATCTTCCTAATCTCCACACATCACCTTCAAGCTGGTGGCCAAATAGAATACAGTGTTTCCGGGCATTTCAGTTTCTCATGTTATCACTGGAACCCCTCTCCAAACAGGCAATGCTTTGTAATCATTCTAAGCATCCCCAAATCTAGGATATTGTGGTCATATAGCCAAATATACAACAAAGGATTACGTCCAATGGCATCAATATGTGAAGTGCTTAAAACAGCCCCTGGACAATAGGATTTTTCAGCAGAAATGTCAATAAAGTCAAAATTCCAACTGCAGAAACGCACGGTAGAAGTTCCATATATGGCCACTAGATGGCAAAATTGCAAAATCATAGCAAGCAAATTGGTCTCTGGTGGTTCACGGAAAGACAGCAATGAGCAGAAGAAAGAAAGCACTATAATATTGAAGAGCAGCATCGGCTCCTGAGACTGAGGCCAAGGTTAATATCAGAAAAACAATCTGCAGAAAGCGAAGAGACAGGGCTTTCAGACAGGCAATACCTAAGAGATATGTGGATGACGCATACAAGCAGCAATATAGTCCCAAAAACAATCATAAAAATTACACACTGAGAGACAAGGAAATAAACTGTAGCTAAGAGGAACTGTTTTTTGAGGCTCTGGGATCAAAACCCTTGGCTTTGCCCTTATATATGTTAGAAAGTTCCACGGTAGGAATTGAGGAACGTTAGAGAATAGGAAATTGTTGTTTAATGAGAACAGAACTATTGCTTAGAGTGATGAAGCAGATCTGGAATGAAATAGTGGAGGCAACTGTAGCAACATTGTGAATGTATTTACGGCACTGCATTGTGTGTTCAAGAAGT
This sequence comes from Peromyscus leucopus, assembly GCF_004664715.2. Taxonomy (NCBI): domain Eukaryota; kingdom Metazoa; phylum Chordata; class Mammalia; order Rodentia; family Cricetidae; genus Peromyscus; species Peromyscus leucopus. Next base: position 69,907,232 of record NC_051083.1, read on the forward strand.
GAAAATCTACTAAGTTTTAGCCAGGTGTGGTGGTACATGTTGTTAGCCCAGTATTCTGGAAACAGAGGCAGAAGGATCATGAGCATGTTTTATTATGTATTTTCTTCAATGTAATTTCTTCAATATGAGAAAGAATGGACCAATAAATACAAGTCAGCAGGATCCTAGCTTAGAGTAGATGTTTTCTAGTTCCTCCATGCCATAGCATAACAGTCTGCCACTCATTTTACTTCACATAAAATGTTCAGCCAATAGATGGTTCCCTTTATTCTCTTGAATCACTACATCAGATCAGTTAATAACTCATCAAAATATTTAATATGTATTTTTAATCTCACATTTCTGCTTCATTTATCATGTAGATCTGAACTTCCGACCTATATATTTTTTCTGCTTCAAAGAACTTGTCTTACAGCTACTTACAAGGCAAATATACGCTGGCAGTAATTTCCTCAACTTCTGTTTGTCTGGGAAATCTCTCTCTCTCTCTCTCTCTCTCTCTCTCTCTCTCTCTCTCTTCTCTCTCTCTCTCTCTCTCTCTCTCTCTCTCTCTCTCTCTCTCTCTCTCTCTCTCTCTCTTATTTCTGAATCATATTTTCACTGGATCCCGAATTGTAGGTTGTCAGTTTTTTCTTTCAACATTTTCAACATTTCACTACACTCTTCTCTTGGTAGAGGATTTCTGAAATACAATACAATGTAATTCTTATTTTGTTCCTTTGTAAGGTAGCTTATTCTGAGATTTCATCGCTGCCTTGATTTTGATGTGCATGCTGTTGTTTTGGTATCAATTCTCTTTGCTGTTCTTGAAGCTTCCTCAGTTTGTAGCCTGCCATTAACCTTAGAATATATTTAGCCACTGGTTTTTCAAATCTTTCTTCTGTTTCTTTCTCTTTTCCTCCTCATAGTTTCCATACTTGGATCTTACATTGTTTATGTAACCTTACAGTTGGACATCATATTCTGGGGGTGGGCCTTCATCTTTCTCTTTGTGATTCAATTTGGGAAGTTCTGTTGATGCTTCTTAAGAAGTCCGTGAGTGAGTTCATCAACAGTATTTTGAATTTTAGTTACAGCATTTTGTTGTAGTGATTGAAACAAATGAATCAGTAAGTTAAAGGGTAGCCTTCTACTCCTGGACTCCAAGAGCCTACTGCCTGGGTGGCTCTTACTACAGACAAAAAGCTAGTTAACTATTTTTATTCCTGGAGTTTCCTCGTTGTGTGTTTGTGAGCAATCTAGGTCACACAGAAAAAATGATATTGAAGCACAGTCCCTTGATTCCTTCTTTGCCCACATTTCATATCCTCCCTGATAAGCCTGCAACAACTCTATATCAATGCAAATCCAGAGTGTACTTTACGGCTTACTCCGTGTTATAGTTTTATAAATTTTGATAAGTCTATAAAAATGTATATATATAACCATAATACAAAATTAGCTATAGATTCACTAGCCTAAAATCTCCATGCTTTAAGTATTCAGTCTTCCATTCTCCCTAATCCCTGAAAACCACTGATCTTTCTCTATCTGCAGATTTGCCTTCTCTGGAACAGTACATAGTTGAATCTCACAATACCTAATGTTTACAGATTGTCTCATTTTAGTCAGATACACAAAAGTTTTCACTTTGTCTTTTCAGGCGTGATAGCTCATTGCATTCAGTGTTGAATTTTCCTTCGAGGTCTGGAGAGTCTACAGACTTCCCATTCATTCAGTGAAGAATATCCAGCTTAATTACAAGTTTGAGCAATTATTAGTAAGTTGCTATAAATATCTAATGTAGGATTTTGTGTAGACATACATTTTCAACTTTTGGATGAATGCCAGCAAGAATAATCTCTGAATTGAACAATAAAAGTATATTTTGTTTTCTTGGAAACTATCAAACTGTCTTCCAGAGTGTCTGCACAATTTTATGTTCTCAAGAGAAATAAACACATATCCATGGAAACATTTCTTCTTGTCAATATTTAGATTTGTTTCTGTCTGATAGGCAGGTAGTCACAGTCTCCCTTGATGTTTATGTTCTATGTATCTCCCTTGGTAAAGATTTTGTACAAATATTTTGCCTTTTTAACATAGGTTTGTATATTTTCTTAGTGCTAAATTTTAAGAATTCTTTCTTATATTTTTTGTATTTTGTCTGGATAGTCTTTTGCAATTTATTTTTTTACATTCTGGCTTGTAAAAATCCTCTTTCAAATCCTTCTTCATGTGTCTATCTCTCTGCTTGCTACATGTCTGTTATTACATATTGTCCACTTTTTCTATTTGAAGACTAATACATATAGTTATCAGAAATTCCCAGTCTGATCATTTCAATATCCCTGTGTCTTAATCTAGTTAAGATGATGATTTATCCCTTCAAAACCCTTTTTTTTCTCTTGTAACATATACCTTGAAGAGTTTTTGGTTGAAGGCTAGTCGTTGTGTATTTAGTAAAGGGAATTCAAGCAAATAGAACATTACTGTAAGGTTTGTGTTTATCTACGAGTACAGTGGTCTTTCTGTTTTCTTTAGCTGAAGGTGTGTTAAAAGCTGAAAATTACTCTAGGGTCTTCTTTTTTATTCCACTTTTGTGTATGGATTTCCCTAGGGACCTCTTCTTAAATAGCATGTAAACCTTAAAGTTCTTGATTTTGCCATGTCTTTGTAGCATAGTAGAAGCCATACTGTTGTAGAAAAGATTACAAATGCTATGGTTAAGTCTCCAACATTTAGTGAAACTACTCATTTCACAAGTGTTTCTTAATTCCCTCCCTTGGGGACCACAGGAATGCTTTGCAGTCTCAAGCTGAGAATTTCTCTTCATCCAAATGGGGAAGTGGATGCCAATTAGGTTTTTATAATATAATGTCTGTTAGTGCCGGCTTCTTTAAGAATGCAAAGATCTGGGCCTATACTGAAATACTTCGATTTCCTCCCCATGACAAGACTGCAAAGGGTTGTTTTTCTGCTTTTCATTCTGAACATCAGATAAGGCTTCTGGAGATAAAACTTCTGAAAGTATGAAGGTCCCTAGAGAATGATTCCCTGAGAATTTTATCTCTGAAGATAATCAGTCACCAGTTTCCATCAATTCTCTGATCTAAGAAGAATTTCTGAATTTCAGTCTTGTCAGATTTGTGAGGACAAGAATGGCAACTTCCAAACTCTTTGCATGTTAGAACTTGGTTTTTCATTTTGTTTTATTCATCCACTTTAAAAGTCACTGTTCTTCTTAAAATATTTGGGTAAGCATTTGGAAAGAAAGGACCCAAATGTACACTGTACACTAAATGAGAACGTTTCTGTGTATTCTAAAAACTTTCCAGAGTAGATTTTTAAAGTACAAAATAGATGTGTCCATTGTAAAACTTGAAACACTACAGAACAAGCAGAAAGCTCCAGTCTCTTCCAGTATTCTCTTATTCCCAAGCTGATCACTCTGAGCATCTTCTTGCCATCCTTTAGTTGATGGAATAAACATAGACAAGCACATTTGCTGTATTTTTTTTCACAAATGGATCAGACTGCCTTTACTCTTTTCTAGTTTGCCTCTCTTTCTTTTTATTTATTATAGTTGTGATTATATGTGACACAATTTTATGTACTGCTTTTTAACTTTCAAGTGCTTAACATCATATTTCATAAATATTTATTCATTCAGTCATTTTGATGTTGTGGGTTGACCCTAAGCCCTTATATTTGCTAGATACATGTTATACAACAGAGTGAAGTCCTCAACCCCCATTCCCCTGTACTTAAAGTGCTAATAGTTATCTTCATTATACAAATGCACTGCAATATACTTAATTAAGTCCACTTGTTAAGCACTGAGTGTTTTCTTATTTGTTTTTCATTTATTCATTTAAGAAATATTTGTTGAATAGTTACTTAATATTTGTGTCACAGCAAGTATAAAATTTTGTGCCTCTCTGCTTGCATATACACGTGTATTGCGAGCTTCATGATCCTTAAATTCAAGCTGTTAAAAATAATGCTGAAGAATACATCAGTACCTGACATTTCTCAGTATTCCTTTTGTATTGAATACAGAAAGTGGAATTACCAAGTCAGAGAATATCAATAATTTGAAACCCTTAATATAAATTGCTAAATATGTTGTTAGAAAGATTGAGTCATTTTATTAGCTTATAAACATTAGACAAGCAATATTTATGGCTACCTTTTTCATGATATGCTATATTACCACTACATGAAACAGTGCTTAGTACATATCAGATGGTTGCTGCATATTTAATAATGAATATATAAAATCTGATCATGCTTCACTTTCTTATGAGGTTGTTGTAATGATTAATAATGCTAATTAATCAATATAAACCTATGTGGGTGTATATATGCATTCTACATATTCTCCAGTTTTTATTTTGTGAATATCTAGTATGACATTATCTTCCTTTCCTACTGGAAAACTATGTTAAGGTCAGTCCTAATGCTTTGTATAAATCTCTCCTTTGAAGTAAAAATAAGCAAATAAACCTTGAGCTGTGACATCAGATGCATAAGACTTTGAACTTAGATTCTACCATTACTTTTGTGAGCTAAATAGACATTCTGTATCTCTCTTATGTCATGAAGGTTACCTAACACCTTTCTGTAAAGAGTAAATGACTTCTTATCAAAATACAGTTTTAAAGTTACAAATAGGTAGTAATGGCTCTGCCAGTACTAGGTTTCTACCTCTCACTAAGACAATTGTGACTTCTGTTTGTAAATCTAGAGAAAAAGTCCATTCCTCAAGCTGGACTCTGATGTCTCGTGTGTGTAGTGGTCACTTTCCCATCTCCACATGTTTACCAGATTTCTCTTGTCACTTCTTTCATTTCGTTTATTCCTAGCAAAATTCATGCAATTTGGTTCAAATACTATCTGTTCCAAGCAATGTTTCTGGATTTCCCATATGATCTGGGGGTGGTTATTACCTTCCCTGAAGCCACACTGTACCATTCTGCATACTTGTGCTATATTTCATGGAACAATAAGCCACTTAAAGTAGGGAGTTTGTTTCTGTTACCCTCCAGTGTGAAACACTAAATACATTCTCTATATCAACTTGTTAAACTGAGGCCCCACTGTTTCCAGGCTTATTCCTCAGAGTTCCCATATTATTTGGGTGAAGCGGGGAAAGAGGTGATGTCTAATAGGAAGAAGTGAAAGATAACTTTCAGAAAATGCTTTTTAAGTTGTGTTTTTCTGATTAAAGTATTGGTGGGAAACTCACCATGTGAGCTGCTTATATCATAGCCTGCTGCTTGGTTCCAGATATTTAAAACATCTCACATTGATTTATTTCTACTCATTTGGCAGGCAAGAGAGGAAAGGAAAAGAGAGCAAATACACAGACTAGAATGGGTTAAGAAATTGCCACACACTTTACAAAGATGCAATAGAGTTAGGAGAGTAAAACAAACACAAAACAAAAACTTGATTGAGATTACCCAAATACAGAGAAAACCACAAAATCCCCCCTTCTTCCCACCCTGGTAAACTTACATGAATCACTCATTCATCTCTCCTTCATTCACTTGTTCTGTTCAACAAACCTTTACTGAGTGACTATTATAGAAGGAGCTGTATTAGAGACAGAGAGCTCACAGTCTGGGAATGGAGGTGGCTATATAAATAACAATCATACAAGGAAGACAGCATAAAATATGTATCCTGGAATGTAAAGAGAAACAAGGGTCCCAGGGCTAAAGCTAACTCACAGAGCCAAGCAAACAATAAGCTTCTTTCTTCTGCCTGCAGCTAATGTTAGTAGCTCAAAATTCATTAAGAGTATATCTGCCTGACATTTATGTATTTTGCAAATTTTTTGACCAGTTCTTTTCATATAACTTTACCCCTAATATGGTGAGGAAAGTTGGGAATAGTATTTACTTCTTTCTTTGAGTTTTCTTTTTTTCCAGTCCTAGACACCAAACTCGGGGACTTATGCCTGCTAGGCAAATTTTCTATCATTAAGTATTATCTCCAGCCTCATCATTTTTGTCATTTTAGCTATTTTTGTTATTTTCTGTTTTAATTTTGAACTAATTTTATTTGTTCTTTATGTGTTCCCTGCTCTATTATGACTTCCCCAATATCAAAACAGAAATATATAAGAAAATATAGATATATGTCTTTTTTCTTTTTGTCAGTGTTTGTGGTACCATTTACAGATGCTTTTCTTATTATGAAAACCAAATTGACCAGTTATCCTATCCATATGATTACCTAATTTATTGAAAAAGCAGTATTCAAATAATTTTTGTACAAATAAGTCTCCTTTAAATAAATGAGGTAGGGTTGTGATAGGAATCTTATGCTTTGTGAGCCTGTCAATAGCATTTATGAGACAGCTACAGGATGGCTAAGGACATGTCAAGCAATTTGAGGAAGTTCTGAATAGTGTATGCAGCCTTGTGCAGAAATAGCACAAAACACTCGCAATTATAACCAGCCACAGTCAACAAAAGATAAAGCAATAAAGCAAGCTAGGCCAAGCTAATTGGGCTACAAGGCAGACCACTGTTTGTTGGGCAGCAGTGTCTCCTCACAAAGGCAAATGACCACCCAAATTATAGCAATCTGGTACCTTACAAATAACTGGGACACAGATCTTCTAAGCCCTCTGATGTTAGGAGACAGCACAACAGAAATATCGCTCTCTACTTTGAAATCAGGGTAATTATGATTGGAATTCTGGTTTTGCCACTTATTAGCTTTGTAGCCCTGTGTCACTCATTTTCCCTCTCTCAAACTTCAAGGCAGTAATTGTACCTACTTCGTGGGATGGCTTTGAAAATTCAGTGACATTATACACACAAAATGCATGGGCGAAGAGTTGCTAACAAACACAAGTATGTTGTTTGAATTGGGAAGATGTCATTCTTTTTGGACTTTTGTTGGGTCTTTCAGGCTCCTCAGGCTTCAGTTTCTCATCTTATAAAAGTGTTGGAAAGGCTCTGCAGCAAAAAGAATAGGAATATAATAGCATTCAGAAAATCATAATCTTCAGTGGAAATGTTAGTTGTTCTTGTATGTATGTCTCTGTGTGGTGTGCGTGTGCGTGTATGTGTGTGTGTGTGTGTGTGTGCGCGCGCGTGCGCACGCGCGCAGATACACCTGGCCATAGAGGACAGAGGTTCATGTATTCCTCAATTACTCTTTTATTTTGTTTTTAAAATTTATTTGTGTGTGTGTGTGTGTGTGTGTGTGTGTGTGTGTGCATATGATGTGTGTACATGAGTGTACGTTCACAAATGCTGTAGCACACACGTGCCACAGCTAATGTGTAGAAGTCAGAGGACAACTTGCTGGATTCTGTTCTTTCCTTCAACAATGAGGTCTGGGAATGGAACTCAGAGCATCAGCCTTGTGTGGCAATCACTTTTATCTGCTTTGCTCTCTGGCTGCTCCAGCTTATCTTTTGAGGCAGGGTCTATCATTTGAACCCAGAGCTTATCAGCTTGGCTAGGCTCCACAGATCTGTTTGCCTATCCCACTTTCCTGGCACTGGAGTTACAGATACACCAGCCTCCAGGCCTTGTTTTCCTGTGCATGCTGGGAGCCAAATGCTTGCATAGCAAGTCCTTTACTGACTGAGGCATCTCCTCAGCTCTATATGGTATTATTTGTCCTTTCAGCAGCACTTCTTATTGTCTGCTTATTACCACACTGAAACAACATTCATTCAGCCTTCCCCTTCCTAAATGTATTTCCTAATAGAATGAGTCAAACCTACTACTGTTGCTAATTAAAATGCTCTTATAGCTGAATGAACATATCAACCATCCTGTGTGGAAGGAGAGTAGTTGAGGGCGTATGTTAGAGCCTGAAAGGTCAATCCACTATTTAAAAAACTTCATTTCTTGGAACAGTGAATTTCAGGCCTTTTTTTCTTTCTCTAAGGGACAGGGCGAATTAATTAGATGTGTGTTCCTCAATGTACCACACTCGCATATGTGTACATGTGTTCCCTTTTCTTATTATTGTATTCCTTTTGCAGAAGGGATAGTACCACATCCTGGAAATTAAAGAAAAGAAAAATAATCCACTGTATTGATTTACCCATTGGTAACTGTTTGGAATTTCAGAAGCTATACCAAGTATATTTTTTCCTTCCTTTGTGAAAGTGGAAAGAAAATTCAAAAGTATGAAAAAATACAGCTCAATAGAAATCAGATTTCCCTAAAAATGGGAGTTATTCAGGAAAATCTGTGCCTAGTGATTTTTCTCCCTGCTCCCAGTGAAAAGGGCTCCCTAATATTCTGGGTACCATGTTTCTTTCAAAGTGTACTCTTAGAAACAATTGCATGATAACCCCCAAAAAATAAAAATAAAAATGTGTTGGAAGTGTCACAGACAAATCTATGAAATTAGAGCCCCCAGCATCACCAGGAGCTTCTAGGCTACTCTGCTGTCTCTGCTTCCATCAAATTCTAAGGGCATTCAGACTGCAGGTGCCAGCCACCACGTTTGGCTTTATTATGAAGGCTTCGTGATTAAACTAAGGGAATGCAACTTTTACAGCAAACACTTTTACCTACTTACTCATCTTTTCAGCCAGAACCACAGTTTTTAGATGTAATTTTTTTTTTTTTTTTTGGTTTTTTGAGACAGGGTTTCTCTGTGTAGCTTTGTGCCTTTCCTGGATCTCATTCTGTAGACCAGGCTGGCCTCGAACTCACAGAGATCCGCCTGGCTCTGCCTCCCGAGTGCTGGGATTAAAGGCGTGCGCCACCACCGCCCGGCTGAGATGTAATTTTAATGTATTTATTTTTTTTCATATTACCTTTCTTCCTACCAACCATTCATGTGTATCCCCTTGCTATCTCTTAAATTAATGACCTCTTTGTTATTTATTATTGTTATATATATACATATATATATGTAAACATATATGTCAAACCTGCTCAGTATGTACAATGTTACTTGTATGTATATGATTTCAGGGCTGATCACTCGTTTTGGATAAACATTTGGAGGTTCTCACCTTGGCAAGACTTTCTCCCATTCTCAACATTGCTCAGTTGCCTATAGTTCCTTGTCTAGGGTTGAAGTCTCCATGAGATTTTCTCTTTCCATGTTACCATGCCCTATTGGTGCCATCTTTATTTAGATTTTGTTTAGGCAGCTGTGATGATGAGATTTTATGGCTATAGTTTCTCTGGATTTTCTAGGAGATGAAATCTTGTGGCAAATTTTCTATTCCTCTGGCTCCTACAATGTTTCTGCTTTCTCTTTTTCAATGATCCCTGCACTGTGGATGCAGGAGTTGTGTTGTAGATATATCAGTTTGGGACTGGAAACTACACTATAAATTGTTCTCTGCATTTTCATCAGTTATAGTTTTCTATAATGGCCTTTGTCACAAAGAGAAATTTATTCAATGAGGGTATGAATACTACACTTATTTGTAGGTATAAGAATAAGTATTTACCATTTAGTTATAAATTACACTGGTTTAATAAAGTAGTCGTTGTAGAGTCCCCTTCAAGATTCATAACTATAGTAGGCCTGAACAATTGGCTAGGTTTCCAGTACTTGACATGACTTCCCCTTAATTGGGTAAGCCTTAAGTCCAAACAAAGGGCTGTTGGGTACTGTGAATGTATGCAGACCACCATGGCACTCTTCCGGTTGCCATGCCATGCTAGTCTTTGTTCTAAAGAACTGCATTTTAATAGACTCTGAATCTGGTTCTACATGTGATAATGCAGATGAATGTCATAGGACAATTAGATTGATATAAATATTTCCAGAAAACATACACATATGGTAAAACTTGCATTGCTTTTCTATCAAACAGCTCAAAAAATATACAACACAAGTTAAAACTTCCAGGCCAGGTGTGGTGGTACAGGCCTTTAATCCCAGAACTTAGGAGGTAAAGACAGGTGGATCTCTGTGAGTTCAGGGTCAGCACTCAACTCTGAGTTCCAGGATAGCCAGAACTACATACAGAGATCTCGTCTCAGAGAGAGAGAGAGAGAGAGAGAGAGAGAGAGAGAGAGAGAGAGAGAGAGAGAGAGAGAGAGAGAGAACAAGTTGGGGAGGATAGGCTTACACTTACACTTGCACATTTCTGTTTGTGGTTGATATATTATACATCCCAATAAGCTTATCTGGGAGTCAGAGAACAGAACAGCCACTATATTAAACATAGAGTTTAGGCAGTGGTAGCACACGCCTTTAATCCTAGCATTCCAGAGGCAGAGACCCATCCGGATCTCTGTGAGTTCAAGGCCACACTGGAAACAGCCAGGCATGGTAACACACACCATTAATCCCAGCACTTGAGATACCATGTTTTGCTTGAGAAAGACACACGCCTTTAATCCCAGGAAGTGATGGCAAGAAGCAAAGTATATAAGGCATGAGGACCAGGAAATAGAGGCTTTTAAGGTTTTAGGTTTTTTGTAGCAGTTCAGCTGAGATCCATTTGTATGAGGACTCAGAGGCTTCCAGTTTGAGGAAGCAGGATTGACTGAGAAGTTGATAAGGTCAGGTTAGCTGTGGCTTTTTCTGCTTCTCTGATCTTTCAGCATTCACCCCAATACCTGGCTCTGTTTTTTTTTTTTTGTTTGTTTGTTTTTCTTTTCTTTTTTTTTTATTAATAAGACCTTTTAAGATTCATCTTACAGCTGTTCATCAATGAAGGAATTCATGATAGGATCTCAAACAGGGCAGGATTCCAGAGGCAAGAATTGATGCAGAGACCATGGAGGGGAGCTGCTTATTGATTTGCTTCCCCTGTCTTGTTCAGCCTGCTTTCTTATAGAACACAGAGTAGAATAGCAGCCCAGGGATGGCACCACCCACAAACGGATGGGCCCTCTCACATTGATCACTAATTGAGAAACAACCTTATAGCTGGATCTCCTGGAGGCATTTCCTCAACTGAGGTTCCTTCCTCTCTGATGTCTTTAGTTTGTGTCAAGTTGACACACAGAACCAGCCAGTACACATAGTGTCTCTGCAAATTTTCCAATTTACATTTTCACTAGGGGTGAGCAATGGTCACAGTTTTTCCACATCTTCACCAATGCTTGTCTTGTTGACTCATTCTACCATGTGGTGTCTCATTACGGTTCGATTTGTATTCTAATAGTTACTATATGGTGTTGAACATCTTTTAATATGCCCTTTGCCTGTTTGTCTTCTTTAGAAAAACATTTATGGACACATGTTATAAACATTTTAACCTTATTTAAATTGACTAAAATAATTCAACTATTTCCTGAATGTATATATAGTGCATTCTGTTTACCATCACTCTAACCCTCTTTTATTTCCTTCCTGTTTCTATTATCCCCATACCTGCCCTTTCCTTTTCACACATGAATGCCTTTCTTTGCTTTTGTGACCCTCTTCATTTTTTCCTGGACCATCAGTGGACCCTCTTCATTTTTTCCTGGACCATCAGTTACAAGTTTGTAACTAGTCATCGCAGCCTGGTGGGCTTTCCATTTGCAACATAACTAAAAGGCAACAACTTTCCCACCCCCAGAATCCATCAGGTGCCAGTAGTTTACCAGGGCAGAGTAGGGACCCATGAGCCCATTCTTGATCAGTGATTGGTTGTTTAAAGTCTTCTGACACACTTGCTGCAGACAAACACAGCTGCATGCTATAACATCATGATTGCAATGTCTATGTCATACCCTGAAGATAGCATTTCCCATTTCTTCTCCCTGTCCTCTGACTCTCACATTCTTTCTGCCTTTTCCTACTTACACAGTGTTCTCTGAACATCAGAGGAGGTGGTATGAATGTCTTGTGTAGGTCTGAGCACTCAACCAATCATTTATTCTAAGCATCTGAGTAACAATGATTCATGACATTCACTGCCAGTCACTGCAAAGAGAAGCTCCTCTGGTCAATGAAAAAAGGAGCATTTGTCTATGGGCATACATATAAGTACTTACATCACAGTGAGGTTCCCCTTTGGGTCTATTCTACCCTTCCCCAGCAATGGGTTTGGGACTGGGTTTAAAGTACCAGGTATAGAGTCTGCCCTATAACACAGACCTCAAATACAATCAGAAAAGGGTTGGTTATCCCATAAAGGTAATGTATCAGTGGCCACATCATGCCTGGCAGGGTGACATTTATTGTATAAGAAACTTTTCCTGGGGAGAGTCAATGTACACATGTCCACTCTATACAGAAAAGAAGTCAACAACAGAAGAAAGACACAACTTTTTCAATGTCCAATTTGGTCAGTCAATGCAATTTTTTTTAATAGGGGTTGCTAACAGATAAGTGAGAGGATATATACAAGGAGCAGCTGCATCACAAAAATGCCAACCCCAACATGTGGGATGATTCCAGAAGATTACAACCCTGGAGCTGTCCAAACATCTTTTTCTTTTGGAAGCTTTGCTGACCAGTCTCCCTCCAGAGAACTTCCTTTTATACTGTTGAGTAGGGTCCCTCAAGAATCCTCCAAGTTTTTGTTCTCCCTTCATGTGATGTTTGTGAACTTTTGTTTACCTCTTGAGGCTTATTAGCCTCTCTTTCCTCCTGAAGGAAATGTTTCAATTTGCAGGGAATGGCACAATTTGGAGGAACATTCGGCATAACAGTATTGTAGTTGATAGGGTTCACAGTTAGGTTAGACCATTGATAACTTATCTGCCTGCAGCCTACCTTCTGTGCCTGTAGAGAACCTTCTATTACTGTGAAAGCTAAATATGTCTTGGGTTTACTGAAAAAGATCAAGGCATTGATTATAGTGTCCTGGCATGTTTTATAAAATAACTCTTAGTTATAGATGATTCTACTTTTAACTTACAACATAGAAGATCTGCTTAATTTCTTTATTTGGTAAATAATTCAAACCTAAGCAAGGACCAAAGTCTTTTTATTGTAAGGCAAAAGACAAATGTTTCTTGAATCTTGGTTCTAAGTTCTCTGTATATTTCAGATATTAGTCCTCTGTTGAATGTATAGATGGCAAAGAGTCTCTCCTGTTCTGTGGGCTTTCTCTTCATTCAGTTGATTATTTCTTTAGCTGTGCAGAAGCTTTTTAGCTTAATGAGGTTCAATTTGTCATTTACTGGCCTTAATTCCTGTAGAAATGGAGTCCTATCCAGAAAGGTCTTTCCTACACCTATATTTTGTAGGGTGCTGCCCATGTTTTCTTCTAATAGTGTCAGAGTCTCAGGTTTCATGTCTCTGTCTCATTCATTTGTAGTTGATTTTTCGTGAAGGGTGATAGTTTTTTAACAGCCAATTATAGTCACTTAAGAGCATTTCTGAACTTTAATGTGGAAAAGACATTACATTTTATCTAATTTACTAAATGTAGTTGCTGCAATGAGGTTGTTACACACTTTTATTACTAAGATGACAATCCTTTCTAAAGCTAAACTGAAGAAAAAAAGCCGAGATAGAAAATGCTAGACCTAGAGTCTGCTCTAGACCAAAATCCAAAAAAGCTGTTTAACCTTTAGAAAGAAGGTACTTTCTTCAGATCATTTCAGTGAGGAGAGGTACCTCTTGTGCTTACACAGATAAATTGCATACAGTAACAGATTTCATTCTGACTTATTTCTCCAAGCATGCCAATTACTTTGATCATAACCATTCACCAGTATCCTATTATCCTTTCATATCCCCCTCTCCTTGATCTCCTTTCTCTTCCCCAGTAGTAACAAGGCTAGCTCTTCAGGGAACCAAGGCAAGAGGGCCTTCCTAAGTTTCTGGTCCTCATGTAGGTTAGTGAATAAAATGCATCTTATTAAATGGAAATCTGAAATTGATTTTAAATTACACCAGCAAATAAGTTGAGTAAATGCATGAGAGAGGGCCCACGTTGATTTATAACAAATTCCTTGTATCATAAATGAAAACTGCCTTGTTAAAAATCAGCTATGAACAGAGTTGAAAGTAAGAACTTAAGCGGCTTTTTTTTTCATGACAACAAATTGAATCCTAAATTCACACATACTAGGTCAGTACTCTTATCACTGAGCTATACTCCTTGCTCACTCAGAATTTAGGTTCTTTTAACTATAAAATCTCAGCTTATAAGATAATCCCTACCACTTTATTAGGCTTTCCATTTTACTGGGATAAACAAATTGTAGCCTTACTTTGTGGAAGAAAAATGAAGAAAAGGCAGACTATGCAGAACCTGCTGTAGAACCAACATCCATTGCACTCAGTCTGACATTCTTCACTCCTTCACTACTCTCTCTCTCTCTCTCTCTCTCTCTCTCTCTCTCTCTCTCTCTCTCTCTCTCACACACACACACACACACACACACACACACACACAGGTTCCTTATGCTTTTAACAAATTATTTATGTTTTCTCTGTTTGGAAAATGCTTCCATTTCTTTGACAATCTATCATAGGTCCAAATGAGGGCAGTCATAAGATGAGTTGCATATAAACAAATTAATATCAGAGAAAGCTGAGTTTAGACATTAGCTTAGCTTTTCATAAACTGTGTGACCCAAGATGATTTACTTGTTCTTTCTAAAATTTCATATCCATATTAGAAAAAAATATGAGTAACAAGAGTTTCTAGTTTACAAGGATGTCATGTTATTTTAAAAAAATATATATAAACATAAAGGTCTTATGTCAGTACCTAGCATACAAAAATCACTTACAAAGCCATCATTATTATTATCTGATGTTTTTGTTTGGAGTTTCATTCTCATCCCAGACTATTGTTTACAGTTTTTCAATGGCAATTTATTTGAACATTTCCTGTCTCATATTTCCTACATTCAACATAGTATTTAATTAATTTTAAAATGAATGAAGTTGTCATATGTTTTTTTGTTCTGAGGCATCCAAGAAAATATAAATTGACATTTTGAGCCCCTATCTAATGAGAACACTTTGGACAGATTTCTTTATATGGTATGCATCTTATTTTATAAAATCTTCTGGGGAAAACACTAAATATTGGTGATGACAGAGTGACATCGTGGTGCTCCTACTGCTTTAAGGTATTCACCCAAGACAATCTGAGATCTGGCCTCCACAGACTCTGAGCAAAGCCATAAGCAAAATAAGCTCCGAGTTTGTGTGTGTATCTTGTCCTGAAATAAAAAATTCTATTGACTTGCCATATATCCTTACCTCATTAAGGGTTTAACAGCTCAAACTTCGCGAGCATCCTAGGGAGCAAGCAGGCAGAGGAAAGGACCTAGAGAATAATGATCTGGTATACGTCTTGAGTATTGAAGTGTGCTAAAGGCAAATGTACCTCAGCTACTTTCCCTGGTACCTGGAGGCTTTAGATAATGATTTTCAGACAGTCTTACTCATAAACAATGGCTGCATAAGTTATGCAATGGAATGACAGAGGGAAAAGGAAAAGTCTGCTCCTTAATGAAAAGAAAAAAAATTCTTCTAGTGGCCACACAAGGTGCTTGAAATGCAAATGTTATTAAGGCTGAAGTAGAAGTGAGTGCTGGAGAGAAACAAATTGCAGGGGTACATTTATCAAGTTAATCAGCTGTTTAATGAGACTAGAACAGGGGACTGATGATTTAGTCAGAGAAATAGGAAGAGATTAAGTGTTAGCTTGAATGAGGAATTAGGGAGATAAAATGGATTCCTGAGAAAGCTGATCTTAGAAGCCAGGGCAATGGATTCGAAAGGGTGAGGACCTTCTAATTTTAATTGTGCATAGCAATGAATTTTGATTCTCAATCAGGGCTGAATACACTCTCAACCTCCACATTTAAAGGAGATTTTATTTACTCAAAAAAGAACTCCATTCATAATGACACATGCATTCATTTCTCTTTATCTAATTTTGTGGTATTTTTTCATTGCTTGTTTTTCCTGTAGACAAAGAAAGAGTAATACAGTCAAGAAAACATGATGACCATTGATCTTTCTTCCATACTGACCTTTCCAACCTTCCAGTGAACTGTAAGGCTATTTTTTTTTCAAATGAGACAGGGTCTCTCTCTGTAGCTTTTTGAGCCTGACCTGAAATTCCCTCTGTAGTAGCCCAGGGCTGGCCTTGAACTTACAGAGATCCACCTGCCTCTGCCTCCCAATTGCTGGAATTAAATGCCTGTGCCACCATTGCCCAGCCTGTAAGGCTATTCTTTAAGAAGCAGAAATATGAAGGTCTTTTTTCATTAACAATTATGATGAACTAGTACATGCAAGTTAAAAGAAAGTTCTCAACAGCTGACGTAGCTAGTACAAACCTGTTGAGGATTATATCCCCTGTAAACATGATCTCTGATTCTGATTTTATGAGCTATATAATTTCATGGTACTGTCAGTTCAAAAGTATTTAATTAACTGTTTTGAGATAATTATAGAATGGCATCTTATGTGTATAGCGATATGAAATGCACTCAACACATTCTCCTAAGGATAACAGCTTGTATGCTGGAAGACATTATCATAGCCAAGCTACTGATGCTGTTACACTCAAGCAACAGAGTACTTGGGCTAAAGCAACATCAATCATATTGTTCTTTTACAGCTTGACCAACTTCTTTACTGCTGCTTCCCTCTCAAAACCCAGAATTCCACATCTCTATAATTTTGTCATTTCAAAAAATATTTTATTAATAAAATCATACAATGTAGAACCTTTTGTAATTGGCTTTTGCTCTCAGCATAATTCTCTGGAAATTCACTACAACTGTATGTATCATTTAATTTCTTTTTATTGCTAAGTAGTATTCCATGATATGAATGTTTAACTAATAAAAAATGGTTTAACAGTTCACTCATTCAATGACATTAAGTTTGTTTCTAATATCCAACTACTATGAAAAGGGTAGCTATAAGTATTTGTGTATAGATTTTTTTTTTTTCAAAACAGTTTCTCTGTGTAGCTTTGGAGCTTATCCTGGAACTCACTCTGTAGACCAGGCTGGCCTCAAACTCAGAGAGATCCACCTGCCTCTACCTCCCCAGTGCTGGGTGGGATTAAGGCATGTACCACCACCACCCAGCTTGTGTATAGTTTTTTGTTGTATGTTTTCATTTCTGTGGATTAAATCTCCAGTAGAGAAATAGCTGGATCACATGGTAGTTTTGATCTTTAAGAATCTGCAAAATGTTTGAGTGCCTGTGCATTTTTACACTCCTATCAGCAATGTATTAGCAATACTTTCTTTGCATGACATCTTTTTATTAGTGCTGTACTTATAGGTATGTGCAGTGGTGTATCTTGTGACTTCAACTTGCATTTTGCTTATGGTTAATAATTTTTGAATTTTTGTATATCCTTACCTTCCATCTCTATATCCACTTTAGTGAGATGTTTCTTCATGCCTTTTTCCCTATTTATTAGATTGACTTGGTTGCATTTTAAGAGGTCTTTACATATTTTAGACATTAGACCTTGGCCAGATATGTGGCTTATAATTACTCGACCCAACATGTAGTTTTTATTTTCATCTTGTTGAAGTCTATCATAGAACAAAATTTTTGTAGATTTTCAAATTAATTCCTTCTTTAATAATTTCAGACACGTATGACCCGATCCCACATTTTTCTATTTGTTTTGTGACCACTGTGTTTAAACAAGGCCATCTGTGTGACCATGGATTTTGAACAATCCATTGGTGCCTGGTGGGCTAACCAATGGGTACTCAACTGATGAAACTGACTCTAGTTCCCGTTGAATTAATCAGTAACCAGTAGCTCAGCACTGAGGGGTTGTACACCCTGAACTCCTACCCCATCCCATCCCTGCTTGACTGTTGACAGACTCATTCTTATTCAGTCCCAGCACCAGCAAACACAGGTGCTGTGATGTGAGTTCATGATTGTGTAATCATCATGTTTTGTCTTACCCAGAGCTGGTATTTCCCGGCCTTTCTATCTTTCATCTCTTACATTCTTTCAGTTCACTCTTTCACAACGTTTCCTAAGCCATAGATGATATTGCATAAATGTCTTGTTTAAAGGTGAGCACTCCTTATTTGTCATTTACTCTTGGAACCTCGAGAAGCCATGAGTCTCTGTATTCACTGGAGAGGCTTTTCGGATTAAGTATGGCAATAGCATTTGTTGTAATATAAATGTACATATTTAGTAGGTAATTTGATATACCAATTTAGCTAAACGACCATATTAATTCCTACTTCCTTGGCAGGGGTGGGTGTATGACTTCTGCAGTCATGGGTTTTTGACCTGGTTTACAGAGTTCTAACCAGGTATTGATTCCCTCCTGTGGAGTGATCCTTGAATCCAATAATTGTTGTTACAATACTGAACAAGTGTACACATCTTACATGAGAGGTATTGTAGTTGGTAGAATTCCATAGTTGTGGTATACTGTTGATACATTTTCTCCACCCCTACCCCTGAAGCCTAGATAGCACTTTCTGTCACTATGAAAAACAGCCATCAGGGAGGAAGCTGCCAGTATTATTTAGGGGCCTTTGTTGGTAACCAACAGCTTTCTAATTGAATGCAGGGCTTATCCAATAAGAGGGAAATCATGCTTGGTACTGGAAACCTAAACAACTATCTCGGGATAGTGAAGTAATGGATCTTGGCAGAGAACCTACAATAAATACACAAGGAGGTATCCCACACTTGGCATTGGGATTTTTGTTTAATAACCACAGCTTCCAAGAGCAGCATTATCTAGCCTTGCAAGGTATCTCCCTTTAAATGTTTTTTAAGTTACATTTTTATAATTAATTCATCATTAGACATCCGAGAAATGCAAATAAAAACTACTTTGAGAGTCCATCTTACCCTAATCAGCATAGCTACCATAAATGAGTCAAAGGACAACAAATATTAGTGAGGATGTGGGGAGACACCTGTACTCAGTGTTGGTGTGAGTGCATTTGCTTTGTTTAGCCATTATGGAAACCTGTATGGAGTTTTCAAATACAATTGAAATAAAACTACAATATGAGGCAGTTTTTACCACTCCTGGACATATACCCAAAGGGCTTTATATTCCACTACAGAGATACTTGCTCAACGGTGTTCATTGCTGCTCTATTCATAATATATAGGAAATGCAATCAGCCTCTATACCCAACAGATGAAGAATGAATAATGAAAGCATGGTACATATGCACAATACAATTTATACAACTGGATATTATTTAGCTGTAAAGGGAAACAAAATTATGAAATTTGCAGGAAAATAGATTGATGAGGAAAAATCTATACTGAACGTAGGTACAAAAAGGCAAATGATTCATGTCCTCCTTCATATGTGGATCCTAGCTTACAGTCTCTATTTTTGTGTGTTCATCCTAGTATACTTGTGAAATATAGGCAAATAGAAGGAAGCCACTATGGGGAGGCATAAAGAGGTGAGAGAAGTAGAATATAGGTGATATAAAAATATAGAGGGGAAAACACTGAGCTTGAATAGGTTTAAGTGGGGAGTGTCATGGAAGACAGGAAGATGGAGTATGGAGAGGGAGGGTTAACCAAATCAAAGTTGTTTTTTTCCTTGTTGATTAGACTTTTTCTAAAAATTCCAAATCATTGCCTAGGCATAAAATCTAAAGATTTTTTCCTATATTTTTCTTTTTTTTTATTTTACAACACCATTCAGTTCCACATAATAGCCACAGATTCCCCTGTTCTCCCCCTCTCGCCCCCCTCCCCCTAGCCCACCCCCCATTCCCACCTCCTCCAGATCAAGGTCTCCCCTGAGGACCGGGATCGACCTGATAGACTCAGTCCAGGCAGGTCCAGTCCCCCACTCCCAGACCAAGCCAAGCGTCCCTGCATAAGTCCCAGTATTCAAACAGCCAACTCATGCAATGAGCCCAGGACCCGGCACCACCGCACAGCTGCCTCCCAAACAGATCAAGCCAAATGACTGTCTCACCCATTCAGAGGGCCTGATCCAGTTGGGGGCCCCTCAGCCTTTGGTTCATAGTTCATGTGCTTCCATTCATTTGGTTATTTGTCCCTGTGCTTTATCCAACCTTGGCTTCAACAATTCTCGCTCATATAAAACCCTCCTCTTTCTCACTAATTAGACTCCCAGTGCTCCACCAGGGGTCCAGCCGTGGATGTCTGCATCCAGATTCCTCAGTCCTTGGATGGGGTTTATGGCACAACTATCAGGGTGTCTGGCCATCCCATCACCAGAGTAGGTCAGTTCCTGCCATCTCTCGACCACCATTGCCAGCAGTCTTTTGCGGGGGTATCTTTGTGGATCTCCGTGGGCCTCCCTAGCTCTCTGCTTCCTCCCCTTCTCCTGTGGTCTTCATTTACCATGGTCTCCTATTCCTTGTTCTCCCTCTCTTTTCTTGATCCAGCTCAGGTCTCCCACTCTCTTTCCCTCGACCGTCGCCCTTCATTGCTCCCACTCATGACCAGGCTGTTCATGTAGATCTCATCCATTTCTCCGTGTCTTTTTTGGGGTCCACAAACCCAGCCCTACAGAAAGCACTAGAAGGAAAATTCCAACCGAGGGAAGTCAGATACACACTCTCCTATATTTTTCAAAACAATATTATACTTTATATTTTGAATTTACATCTGTGTTGGCTAGTTTGGTGTTAACACAAGGAGGAATCCTTTGGAAAGAGGACCTCAGTTGAGAAAATGAGTCTCTCCCCCGCCCCCCCAGACTGGACTCTGAGTAAGCCTGTGGTGCATTTTCATGATTGATGATTTCTGGAAGGACCCAAAATACTGTTCTTGTGGAGGTGGTCCTGGGTGCTACAAGAAAACAAACAACGTAAGTACAACCTAATCAAACTGTATAATGTTGTTTGTATACATTTTCAGGACTGGCCAATTGGTAATGAATAACTAATTGGTGGTCTTCCCTGAGGAAGACTATTTCTCCTACTCTCAGGATTCTTTAGGGTTATATGTGAGGATTTGGAGGGGCAAAAGGGAAAGGGGGATTGATGTGATTATATTATATATCAAAAATAAATGAAATAATTTTAAAGAAATCAGGCTGAGCCAGCGAAAAGGAAAAAGCCTGTAAGCAGCATTCCCCTGTGGTCTCTGTACATTTATACTCACTGCGATGATTTATTTTCAGTTTCCTTCCAGAATTCTTCTTTGGCCCATAAATTGTTTACCTTTAATTTAAACTGGTACATAAAAATTGCATGTATTTATAGGGTATCATTATTGCTTCAATCAATTATGTATTGTGTAAAGTTCAAATCAACACATAGCAATCATTTTCACCTTTTACTGTGAAAATGTTCAATCTTTTCTTTTGAAAATATACAGTACTTAGGTTTTATCAATAATTACCCTATGTGTTCTATTGTTCACACGTTTTTCTCCAAAACTTCCTGTCATAATTTCCTTAATTTCTATTGTTATTTCATTGTTGGTTGATAGCTAACATATTTTCACTAATTTTATGGTTTTAAATGTTTTGAGATTTGTTTCATAGATGGAACAAATTGTCTAATTTGCAAATATGCTCTGGTGATACTTTAAAGCAATGTGTATTCTTCAGTCTGAGGATGGACTCTTATATAACTGTAGCTCTTGTTGACTGATGACAGACGCTATTGAGTTTGCCTCTCCCTTGCTAATTTTATCGTTACTTGTTCTTTTAAATGTTGTGACGTTTGCTGAGAGTTGCAAATATAATTGGGGATTTTCTATAGTTCTTTTACGTTTCATTAGTTTTTATTTCTGTGTTTTGCACTTTTACTATTTGATGCATACATATTTAAGATTTGTATTTCTCCATGTATAGATTGCCTCTTTTATTATAGCATATTCAATATCTAATATATATGAATATACACACATATATTTCCAATCTTTTATTTTCAACTTACGCTAACATATACCATCATATCTTAAGTAAATTCTTTATAGTAAAGACAGTGTATATGGTTGAGTGAAGTTTCTAAATCAACATTGACAATATGCTAATTGGCACATTTGATTTACGTTTAAGATTCTTAAACTGTTAAACACTATTAGAATTTACAATTATTTTTTCTTTTAATAGGTATTTTATTTCTTTATTTTTCACAAACAGAGTGCTGTTTCCCCTCCTTCTTCTTTTCCCAGTCCCTCCCCCCATTTCCCCTCTGCCTTCCCCACGGATATCAACCAAACATGGCAGATCAAGTTGCAGAAAGACTAGCCACCTCCCCTCCCATTAGGGCTGGACAAGGAAATCCAGTATGAGGGTAAGGGTCCTAAAGGCCAGCAAAGGGTCAAAGACAGTCCCTGATCCCAGTGTTAGGAGCCCCACAAGAAGACCAAGCTGCACAATTTTCACATATATGCAGAGGGCCTAGGTGAATCTCATGCAGGCTCTCTGATTGTCGGTTCTGTCTCTGAGAGCTCCTATGAGAACAGGTTAGTTGATTCTCTGGATATTCTTGTGGTGTCCTTGACACCTCTGGCCTCTAGAATCCTTCCTCCCCTTCTGCAGGTCCGCCTAATGTTTGGCTGTGGGTCTCTCTGCATCTCTTTCCATCAGTTGCTGGATGAAGAGTCTCTGGTGACAGTTGGGCTAGGCACCGATCTATAAGTATAGCAGAATATCATTAGGAATCATTTCATTGATTTTATTCATTCATTTATTTTTTTATGTTTTGCCAGTCGTGTTTGATTCTGTCCTAGTTCTCTGGGTCCTGGCCCTCCAAGCATATCAGGGGTGGGCTCCCTCTGATGGCATGGATCTCAGGCTGGATACTCCTACACTCCCACAATTTCGGAGCACAGCTTGTAGGCAGGACAAATTATAGGTAGAAGTTTTCATGGCTGGGTTGGTGTCCCAATCCTTCTACTGGAAGCCTTGATTGGTTACAAGATGACCAGTTCAGGCTCCATAACCCCCATTGCTGTAAGTCTTAACTAGGGTCACCCTCATAGATTCCTGGTAATTTCCATTGCACTAGGTCCAGTTGTCTCTCCCAGTACTCTCTCCATCCTTTCCCTCACCTGGTCCCTCCTGTTCCTGTCCCCCACACCCTCTCCTCACCCTCGATGTCTATTCGATTTCCCCTTCCCAGGGAGATCCAAGTGTTCCTCCCTTGAACCCTCCTTGTTACTTAGCATGGGTATGTCTTCCTACATTCTAGGATTGTATATACTTTTAATACTTTCAATTTATCTGTAGTATTACTGAGTGTACCTATATGAATATTAGTGGTAGCTCTATGCATTAATTTATATAACTTAAGATTAAGCTAATGTCATTTTAGCAGATACCATGAAGTTTAGAAAATTAATCTCACATAACACCAATTTAGTTTCTCCACAATTTCCTTCAGTATTTTTCTACCTAACCACATGACAATGTTATATTTTGCTTCAAAAATAAGGCATAATTTATAGAGTTTAAGTCTATTGTACTCATGCCTGTTTTTTTTCTTACTGTGTTCTTTCTTCCTTACTAATAATCATTCAAGATTCCTTCAGTTGTGCTTATCACTGGTTCTTGCATCCTTTTATTCTAATCATGGCGTTTAGATGGGTCAGATGGGTCTCACAGCATTGCTTTCCTGCTGTCATCATCTACTAATCTACTAACTGTCATTTTCCATACACTGCAATCTTTTCAATATCATTTTTATTGAAACCTGAATGTTTTGTGTTGTGAGACTCTGGATTTGACTGAAACTATTTGTTTTTATTGGGTTTCTGACACCACTCCAACACAGAAAGTAAAGATGCCACCCACCCCTTCAGTGCCAGGTGAAGGCAAAATCCTGGTTCTCCCTTAGCCTCTAAGGAGATCTAAGGAAATGGTAATCCTCAATAGTACTGGTTACGAATAAGAAATTACAGCTCTTGGGCTGGTTAGATGTCTTAGAGGATAAAGGCACTTGTCAGCAAACCTCACAACCCCAGTTCAATCCCCAGAATCTTTGTAGAGAAAGGAAGGAACCAACTACTACAAGCTGACCTCCACAAACATGCTATGGCATGTGTACACCCATATATGTACACACACAAAGGCATACAAAGTAAATACATAAATGTAAAAAGCAAACTGAAAAACACAGATCTTCCAACCCTTCATAAATAACACACTGGCTAGAGAAACAGTGGGTTATGAATAGTCCACACGTAACATTCACTAATGCCTAAAAGGGAGGCGGGATTGCCTCAGTACACTGCTGTTCGATGGTGGAAACTGTGTCTTCTCTAACATTACCCAAACAATGGGTATGAAGTTGCCTCATTGATAAAGGATTTAAGTGGTAATATAGACTTTATCTCCCATTGGACAGTGAATTGTTACTACAGATTAGCAGGAAATGAAAGGCTGGTCTCTCCATTCCACCTGGACTGAAAATGATAGAAGTTCTGTAGTCTCTCACAGCATAGGAAAGGAGAAAATGTAGACTTTCTACATAACTCTTGGTGGCATAAGGATGGATTGGCAGTTATCTCTGGTGATGAGCCCTAACACAGATCTTAGGGTCAAAGGTTTTCTATTCTATTAACTCCCCTTTTCCTGATACTTTGGTGATACAAACAGGATTTTGTTGAGACTTATGGAGTCTATCAACCTGATATCACCTCCAATGTATTTAAAATAACTTCACTTATGATTTTCTTTGTTCTGTTAGTATAAAACTTCCATCAATCTGTTACTACCCTGGAACAGATGTGAGCTAACCTCAGTTTGTGTTCCCAGGCCATGGTCACTCATATTTGTCTCCAAAATAAAATATCCTTTATCCCTTTTAATATGGGAATTGTTTTTTCACAGATATTTGACTGTCTTTTTTTCATATTTAGTTTCGCAGAAGACTCTGACACTTTATTTAAATAATGATGTATCATCATGTTCCCCTTACAAAGCTAAATAAGAAGAAATATTAATTTTCTGGTTTATGTTTTATATTTCCAGAAAGACTAATTCTTCTCTGGTAAGCCTATTTTAATCCACTATCAACCCACTGATGTTAATGAAAAGTCAACTATTAGTTAAGCGTTTTTCATCTAAAAATTATATTTGCAGTATCTATTTGGATATGTATTGCAATTTTATGACTTTTTTCTCTTTGTTTACTTTGAATAACTGAATAAACAAATTGAACATCTTGGGAAGGGAGTACTAGAGTATTGTCTTTTGTGCATTCTTTCAGTTAAAAACGTTAACATTGGAACATGAAGATTTGATACAATATCAACTGATGTCTTAGGCTTTCTATTGCTTTGATAAAACATGACTAAAAGCAAATTGGGGGAAGGGTGTTTATTTCATCTTATAGCTTGTTATCCATCAACCAGGGAAGACACGGAAGGAACTAAGGGCAGGAACATGGAAGCAGGAATTGGAGACTAAATTTCTGTCTTTGCTAGTGTTTCTTTTGCTGTGATAAACACCATGACAAAAAGCAACTCGGGAAGGAAGGGTTTAATCTCATTTTCACATCACAGTCTATCATTGAAGGAAATAGGGCAGAAAATGAAGGCAGAAAACTGGGGGAAGGAACTGTTACAGGGGCCAGGGAGGAATGCCATTTAATGGCTTGCCCCTTGTGGCCTACTTTCTTATACCACCCAGAACCACTTGTCCAGGGGTGGCACTGCCCACAGTATTCTTGGTCCTCCCACAACATCAATCAAGCAAATGAATCACAACTTGCCTACAGGTCAGCCTGGTGGGAGCATTTTCTCAACTGAAGTTTCTTCTAAAAGGACTCTAACTTGTGTCAAGTTGACATAAAACTAGCCAACACAACTGGAATTACTGAAAGTTATCTAAACTTAATTTCAGTTACCAAATCTACAATAACTCATAGAAGAATCATGGACTGAAAGCATTATATAATTTTGTGGGAAGAAGATAATAAATCATGTCAAGATTCCTTTAAAATAAACTTGGAACAACAATATGAAAAAAAAAACATGACAAAATGAAATAAAAGATACCACAAGTAAATTCTATGTCATTTTAAGGAAAAGATTGTTAGTTTTAGAACAATATTTAGAAGTTTTAAAATTTACATAATTTATAGGTTATAGATTCTAATGTACTTACATGACACTAACTCTGTATTAATTATACTTATGAAACAAAGAACCTCATATAGAACCAAAAGTTAATATCTTATTCAAACCCAATCTAATCAAATGTGATAGAAATACATTTGTGCTCAGCTTCATACAACTTTGAACAGTCTTAAGAACCAATCTAAAATACAATTCTTCATGTGACCCTTTCTATAAAATTAAAAACTGGTCATCAAGTTTTCTTTGAATATCAATAGTAACAGAATACTCATATCACAAGTGAGTGTTCTCTACGCATGAGCAGGTGTATATACCTATATAATGAAAAGCTGATGGCAGTCCTATGATTAAATATATGGATGATAAGGCTAATTCTTAAGCAATGTTACAATATACTATAGAATAGCCAACCTAACTAAAGCATTTGTGTTGGTTTCCTGAGATTACATGGAGATACAAAGGAGTAATGTAATCTTGACAGAGAATGTCACCTCTTATGAAGATGTCAAATGTGAAGTCTCATTTCATTAAAAACTGTGCTCCTAAAAACTCATTACTTGCCCAGGTGAAAATTTCACCTTTCAGGAGACAGAAACACAAGAAATCTGACACTCTAAATTAAATTTTGATCACCAGGGGAAAACTAGTCAGTCAGATGAAAGTGGTACAAACGTTGAGAACCAGGTTTCATATCAGGTTGACATTTGTGATATTGAATGAAGAAAATACTGGGAGATAGTCATGCACATATTTTAGATATAAGAAGTCATCTTAGAAAAATTCACAGATAACTTTGTCAAAATATATAAAGTATAGAAGAAAAATGCAACGAATATTATAGGGGAGTCAGCTAAAATCCGAAATTAAAAAAGAATGATTGAAAGGGAGATTCTGATGAACTTATGTATATAAACAAAATGATATGCTCAAAAACTAAAAATTAAAGATTACATTTTTAGCTATAGACCTCATTTGAGTTTCATACTTAAAATGAATTCATTTTTTTTACTCCCTTCTTTCATCTTTTGCACTCTCCTGCTGAAATGCAATATATAGAGATTTTGTTTGGCCAGGGTAGGATAAAGTAGATTTTATTTTTAACATGCATATAATAAAGGGCTGGAAGATGAGGAGCACTGTGAAACACTGGCCTCTGGAATGACATGGCTGTTACACACATGAACTCACACAAGACCTCCACAAGATCAAGAGTTACAAATTTCAACATGGAGTGTGTGTGTGTGTGTGTGTGTGTGTGTGTGTGTGTGTGTGTGTGTTCCTGAGGGCCCACCCCCTACTTAAGGAGTTATTGACAGTTGATGTCTTCTTAAGAGTCATTTTTCTTTGGTGGGAGTGGTAACTGCTAAGTTTCTCATGCCCTAGTGGGTGACCCCATACATATGCACATACTGGTGTCACTAATTATTTACTGGGTTATTATTTTAAAGACATGAAGTGTGGAGCCAGTTGGGAAATATGTTGGGGTGGTGGTGGAGAGGAACTGGGGGAAGTGTTAGATATGACCAAGATAAAATATACACGTTTTAAATTTTTTAAAAAAATGCTTACAACAAAGTTGGTGCTCTTGTGCTTTTTAGCACCTTTTTTTTAAATATGTAAGGACTATTAGACACATTGTTTATGGAGTATCATACAATTTAAGAATTCATGGCATGGATTTTCTGGCTAACATCTTGTCTATATTTTGTTTACCAAAAATAACCAGCTTCACACTGGAAAGGTGAAGGTAATAATAATTGAGGCATCAAAAAGAAAATAAAATGCAACATGTAATCCCTATGCTATATTCTATGATCAAATATGATTTAGCAAATTCAGGGTTTGGCAGCTTGAACATACACTAAACTCAGTTGAATAATCACCTTGTTAAATCACAGGTTGCTGGATCCCAGCTTCCACTTCTAGTAAGTTCTCAGATGAAATTACTGCTCTTGACAACTACTGTCTAAAAATAAATGCTTTCTGACATTTCTGGGAAGAATGCAAAATAGCCTAATGTCAATGGAAGATATTTTGGCAATATCTTAAAAACAATTATTTGTGATGGCTAGTCTTTAAAATGTCAGTTTTTTTGAGAGCTTGAACTACCTGGGAGACAAGGGCCTCTGAACATGCCTATGGGAGATTATTTTGACTAGGTTAATGAAAGTAAGGAGATCTACTGTGGGTAGCTCCATTTCCTGGCCTGGGATCCTGTACTATATAAAAGGGAGACAGTAGGCTGAAAATAAACATTCATTACTCTCTGCTTGACTGGATGCATGTGGCCAGCTGCCTTCCTTCCCTGCCTTGACTTTACCATGATGAGCCAACACATGTCCTTTATCTCTTAAGTTGCTTTTACTGGGGTATTTTTATTACAGTAACAGGAAAAGCAACTAAGACAGAACTTATTAAATCAAGAAATCCGGACTCTAAATTTTTATATTAGGGTAAATAATATACAAGTTAGAGATACATCAACAACATAAAACGTATGTATGAACTTTACTGTACATTATTTGTGATTGCAAAACATTGGAAACTGTCAAAGCATAGGAGCTTAAATAAAATATAAGAAATATACACAATGAAGAAACATGAACCTGAAAACAAGAATATGAAGGATACCTATAAGCTAATAATTTCCAAAATACATTGAGTAAAAAAGCAAAGTGCAGGAGAGTACAAAGTCTGAGACCTTTTCTAATGAAGAAAGGAAACTGTGGAAGTGCTTAGCTTTATATAAAGAACATGAATCAAAAAACAACGATGTTAGTTACTGTTATGGTTTGAATCTGCAATATTCCGCATAGGCTCAGGGTTATAGTCCTTTATTTCCAGATTCTGGCCCTACTTGAGACTGCAGAGACTTCAAGAGGCAGGGCCTGGCAGACAGAAGTAGGAGTGGGCCTCTGAATGTTCTATTAGTTTCTGGTTCCTAGTCTACGAGGATGTAAGGAGATTTGGCATGTATTTTCATTGGCACAAATTGAGCTACCTTGTCATAGACTGAAATCCCTATGAAGCTGTGAGCTTTTTCTCTTTTAGTTGTTTCTATCAGAGGTTTTAGTTACAATGATGCAAAAGTTACCTAGAGGAGGTGTGCAAGGATACAGTAAGGATGACATCGATGGCATGTTTAGTATACTTATCTATGTAGTGACAGCCTTCAGAACTATGTCATTTTCTACATAGTAAACAAACAAACGATTAAATTAGAATGAATAGGAAAAGGAGGTTAATATAGAAACTCAGAAATAGAAATTAACTAAAAATGAAAAACTAAAAAACATACAAAAGACACAATCAGAAAAGTTAATCAAGGGACTATGTATCACCTAGAGTTCTTGGTCCTGAAGTTACATTATAGAAACAGATGCAACTTTAGGTGTTCTCTAGGGAAGACTGGGATAATATATGCATTTTATGAAAGCATACATATTTAAAATGGGCATGCATACATGTTTATTATTTAAATTTCTATTGATGTCATAAAATAGAATGGTTAAAAACGACTTATGGAAGAATTTATTTTGACTTACAGTTCCAGAGGGAGGAGTCCATCGTGATGAGGAAACATAGAAGCAAGTGGTAGGAGATACCTTCTTCCAGCAAGGCTGCACTTCCCCATTACCACCTCAAACAGTACCCACCCAGGGAACAATTCTTAAAATGCCTGAACCTATGGAGGACATATCTCATCTAAGCTACCATGATACAGGAAAGATACTGGGTAGGCAAAAAGAGAATAGCCACTACCACTCTGTTTGCCCTTATATAGTACATCACATTCCATTAGAAATGCCCTCTCCCTTTCCAATTTCAGTCAAGTGTTCCTTAGTTAACTCTACTCCTAGGAGCTAGGCATGAGAGGAACTGAAGGTTAGACCTGTTATTTCCATCTTGGAATCATGCTGAGTCTGAATATGGGTTAGTTTCAAAAATATGGTTGAAAGATTGAGGAAACAATAGTTCCACAACAGTGATCAAGACATGAAGCCAAACAATAAATTCCATTTGTATGTTCAACTCATGAGTTAGGTATTAGCATCTGTAACCAAAAAGATCTTCAAACACATGCTGCAACACAATGTGTTAAATCATTATTCTCTTCAATGGTCCACCATAAGGTTGCTACTGCATTCTTTTTTAAATAAGCAATCGAAAGTATCTCTTGAAAAATTAGGATGCTTGTCACATAATTATTTAATCTGTTGTTCTTTTCTTGCCTCTCCTATTAGAAGTTCAGATCTAAATTTAATGCTCAAAATTAATGATCTGATAGTTGCAGATATTGGCATAACTCTCATTTTCATAGCTTTGCTGAAGTGTTTCATTTTTAAAAGCCTTATTTGTCATTATTCAAAAAAGTTTAATCTTTGTTTAAAAGAAAATCAGCAACAGTATCTGGCACAAAAATACATGACACATTTGTTGAGTAAAATTGCATCTATTAACAAAGAATTCATTTTGTTCAGAAACTGGGTAATCTGTTATCAAGTATGGTAGCTTATTTAAAAACACTATAAACAAGATAATCTAAAATAGCTATGTTCAGAAAATATATCAACTGTATCTGAGAACCCTGAAAGGGAAGGAAGAAAAAGTATAGTGTCTAATCTACACAACAGCAGGGAGACTGGCAAGTGCAGGAAGGAAAGGCAAGGCTTCAGAGTAGAAGGCTGCCTTGTGCTTGGGTAGAGAAGGTTCGAGGATCCACACCAATCCTATGAGAGATAATAACTGTACCTTCCAAAACAGGTCCACAGTATTCTCAACCTGTTGCTTCAAGTAAAAGGGAGAATACTACGGGAACCAAGGGGACAACAAACTCTAGTCTGCTTCTTTTATCCTTTTCAATCAGGATGCGAGGCCAACAACTTCCCCAAGACCCACTGGCTAAAACTACACTCCCTTACTTTACATGAGAGAAGCAAATGCAGAGCATACTTTTTTAAGGTAGCCAGTGGGAAAGCAAATTCTACAGAGTCCCCCAATCAAACCTGGGATATGCCCTGCTTACCTCTAAGAAGCTTGGAAAGTAAGAGGTACATGAAGATTTTGATCACTGCATAGGAACTTACGTTTTACAGGTGTACAATGTAACATGCCATTGCTTCTTCTTCAGTTACATTTTTGTATTTACTCTAAGCATACAAAAATTGGTCAGCACTTGGAGACAAATATATTAATGCTCCTACTACAGAAAAGCCTGTCACTTTAACTTGCAGATAAATGCATTCTCTTGATAAGATATAAAGTATTGTATATCTGCATGCATATTTTCTTGAATATTTTATTTATATTTTATCTTATAAGGATACTAGAATAAGAATCTTAAAGGAAAACAATATTACAGTTCTGGAAATATCAAGGAATATGTATAACCAAGCAATATTTTTAAACAACTGTTACATTTGGCTCCAGAATCTTGTGTATACATACACATTCATATTCTCTCTCTTTCTATTTCCTTCTCCCCACTCAATGAATTGTGTGATTTAGCTATGTATTCGATAAAAGCAGACAGTTTTGCATCCATAAATGATCAAGCAAGGTCAAGTATAAAATGTTAGGAAGTTACAGCTTTTTTATTTAGTACCCAGAGAATGCCAGTAATTTAACATAATTTCTTGATAATTGTTGCTCACAGTTTTAACAAGAACAAAAATAAATATAACTTTATGTCATCTTTGGCATGTTGTAAATTCAAAAGGATAGCCATTTCTTTAGCAGCAATGTGAGGTAAAAGAATACTGTAGAATGCACTACTAAATCTAATCTTACAAGATGAAAAATGTACAATGAATGAAAACATCAACGTCAAAAGGAAGTGTCTTAAAGAAAAATATTTACGAAATAAATGATAGTATAAAACCTATAGTAGTTTGGAAATACTAATTTATAGCAACCTGGGGACTTTTTCGTCAATCTCAGCTTTTAGATTTTTAAGTTCCTGGGAAGTAAATCTATATACAATTTTTATTTAACACCATTTCTGTTGAAACGTGCAATGAAACTCTAGTGAATATAAATGCCTGTAACAAAACAATAGGTACATGAATTGCTAAGTGTTTGGGAAGTGTCAGAAAAATGAACTTTTTAAAGATATGGCAGTAGTAAACTATGCTATTTTTGCATAAATCCTGGCCAACTCAAGACTAGTGATAGCACTTCTGTTTTGCCACATACTTTTTTTCCTTTATATTCTGGACTATAATGAAAGATAAATTTACATACACACAAACCATGCTAGGACTTGAATATTTAATTAAAAGTTTGTGTACAACTTTTAAAAGTGGTAGTTTCTTCCTAGATTGCTTTCCTGGTAATGAAAATAACTTTACTGAACTAAGAAAAGTTTATACTTTTGATATAAATGGTATGAGTTTTAGAAACAACAAATTTTAAGCAAGAAGTAAAATGCTATCTGAGCAATATTAGTTGAGTAAAAGAAAAAGGCAACAAATTAGTCAAATAATATCAATTATTAATAAATTAATGCACATATTAATATATTCTCTAGAACTGTCCCACATAAAATTGGATGTTTAATAACCATTTTCAAGAATAATTAATAGTTATAACTAATCAAAGTAAAATCAAAACAGTCATTTTCCAGGTGTCTATGGTTTAGAAATAGGAATATAGAACAAACCTTTACTTGGTATATGTTCAGAGACATATACTAAACATTTAGCTCAAGGTTTTTATCCTAATCAATTACTAAAATGTATATATTTTCTAATACGATGTAAGCAATTTTGAATTTCTTTGTTTTAAAAGTACTTAAAGTACTTTTCTTTTTGTAACTTTCTTAATATTCCAAAGAAACATGTGCTTGTAATCTAAGATTTATTGTATATCCAAGTATAGGTCTTCTACATATTAGCAGTTAAGTTGAATTTTAGATGGTAAAGCAAAATTATTTTACAGAAATTATAGAATAGACTCCATTAGATTGTAAGACTAAAAGCAGGAAAAAACTACTCCATGAGCATAACGGGTATTGTAAATAATCACTAACACAATACTTCATCATCATCTCAGCAATCACTGATCTCAAGATAAAGAAGAAAAACTCCTTAGGAAGCACTGAAATGAACAAAAGGACATTAAATAAATTTAAATGTAACTGGTCAATCTGGATTTACTATGGCTTGAATTATTGTTGCAAAACAATGTAATACAATGGATCTCTGGGTCTTAAAATCTAGACAAAGAGTCTAGAAAAGGAATCCATTTAAAAATAATTTTTGCTGGGCAGTGGTGGTGCATGCCTTTAATCCCAGCACTTGGGAGGCAGAAGCAGGCTGATCTCTGTGAGTTTGAGGCCAGCCTGGGCTACCAAGTGAGTTCCAGGAAAGGCGCAAAGCTACACAGAGAAACCCTGTCTCGAAAAACCGGAAGAAAAAAAAGAAAAAGAATTTTCATTTGAATTTCTGTGCTTTTTTCTATTAATACAATTGTGGTTTGAATAAATATCCTTATGTTACTAAATATGCATTGTGAGAAATTAAAATATAGAAAAATATGAGTTTAACAACATGTAAAGAAATGACTTCCAATACTTTTCTCTCTATATACCACTTTGTTATAGAGTAGTTCAGTATATGAAAAAGCTTGGGCTATTTTAAGACAAAATACAGAATGCCTGGAAAGGAAGGAACTCTACAATATGAGTACATTTTATTGAATGACTTAACCCTGGGAACTTCTGGGAACTCTTTAACTCCAAACTTCAACAATAACTGAATTTAAAATTATTCTCATTTGATGAGATTGCCTGAAATTCCTGCAACTAGAAACACATTTGCCTAGTAGCATTCTTCATTGAAAAATGCTAATTCTCTACTAGCCACTAATAAAATGTGAATTAATTTAGTGATGCAGCTTTCCTGCCATCTTATTAGCTGAACTCCACTGTTCTTAAAATGGAAGTCTTGATTTGTGGAAAAAAGAAAGGAGTAGGTTCTTTTGGAATACTTAATCCTCTGAGGATTTGGTAAATCTTAATGGTAAAAAACTGCTGTGAAGAGAATGTATGAAATGGATAAACTGCCTAGTGTCAAGTATATTTTCTCAGTGTGCCTTTGTTGGTTTTCTTTTTTATATATGAAGGGTCTTCTTCTAGTCCAGATACTACTAATCAAGTGATATTAATGAGTTTCTATGAGCAATATTATTTTAACATGTTTCAGTGTAGAAATATCAATACCAAGCACCATTGTTAACTTTGTGGATTGCCAAACAAATTCAATCACTAACCAAAATTTCTATTAAAAAATCAGAAAACAAAAATAAATAATAATAAAAAAACAATATTCAGGCATTCCTATCAAAACATGTTAAAAGTTTGATACCAGAAAATCAGTCACCAACACTGCTTTCTAATTTTCTTGGAAATGGTTTCCTGAATATTCACTCATGGTACTGTGTGCTTTCAGACAATGGATTCTTAGTCCACCTTATTGACCTAATGTTTTCTCTTCAAGAATAATAAGTTCAATATCTTCTCCTTTCCAGAAGAGTAAAACACCTCAAAGTTTTAGCTCAAAATGTGCTGCTGTTAAATACTACCAAATAATGCAAAATAGTTCTTCATGAACCCATTAGGAACTATAGTATGCTAAAGTCTTATAGAAAGTTTAACTGGTCACTCATTTATAGAAGCCTTTTTTTGAGAAGTATTTGAACCTTCACTCATTCTATTTGGATTTATTCTAGCCAAAAAGGACATGATTAGATACCCCACTTTTACAAAACAAGGGTAATATAATGTCTTTCTTTTATAATAATGTTGTCTCTCTACTACTTTTGTTAAGCTAGTACATTTGAAATTTCTAACAGCAAGTTTCTCACAATTAGGTAAATGCTCTAGCATGCCTGTATCTTCTGCACAGCAAATACTCACTGGGGGATAAGGAAGTATGATATTCATTGCTTATTCCTTAGTGTTCCTTTCATATCAGGCTGTACAACACAACCCTCTGAGCAAACAATTGAAAATCATGGTAATCTTTTAAACCCATTCATTATACAAAGGCTGAAGGGCATTTTATGATGATTTTTCATTTTCCAGTTTCATTTTCTCTAATTTTATTAGCTGGAAAATAGATATGGAAACAGTATGTGTCCTAAAAATTCAATAGCAAAATTACATCTTTGAGTTTGAAAAAAAACTGATAAAAATGTGTAACTGCACAAATGAGACAATGACAGGAACACAATAACTCAAAGTATATGGACACAGATTTTTAAATGCAAGTACTTAATGTAAGAAAGCAAAAAAAGGGGGAATGAACCACATTGGAACACCAAATTCACAAAATAGGACACTAAGTCTAAGTAATGCTATTATGTAGCATCAAATCAGCTGTTACTTAATATTGTTCAATTATTTTAAAAAAGACATCTCAAAGTAAGAATACATCCTTTTATATATCAAGCATAGGAATCATATTTATGCATGAATACAGATCTCTTACATTTTAAAGAGAATACATATAGTTTGTTTTCTTAAATACTAACATTACATGTCTCCTAGCCTAAATCATATACTCAGTAATCAGTTCTTTCTGAACTAAGCAAAGTAAAATGCACAGCAAATAGTACACCCAGCACAAACAAGTATACATTTCTATTCACTAAACAAAACTGACATCCTCCAGTTTACATTCATGAGTTATTTCTGTCAGTAGTAGTAGTTAACGGTATTTTCCTGGACAACATAAAATGATTTTTTTTTTAAATTTCAGCATTCAAAGAAAACAATACATTATTATACAGTGGTTCTGAATCATAAATTTAGTAAAAACAATTTGGCTGGTTTACTAAAAATATGATTTTTAAATGTGCTCAAATTTCTGTGTGAATCATTAATGTTGTTTTCCTAT
The DNA here is from genome assembly GCF_004664715.2 of Peromyscus leucopus. Taxonomy (NCBI): domain Eukaryota; kingdom Metazoa; phylum Chordata; class Mammalia; order Rodentia; family Cricetidae; genus Peromyscus; species Peromyscus leucopus. The sequence goes on from NC_051083.1 coordinate 69,943,027, forward strand.
TTAAAAATCTTAGATTATCTTCTTGAAGTACAACTATTATGTAGAATTGTCTAATGCTTACTGAAATGCATTATACGGTTTCATATGTGCTAAGTGCACAAGTCCACTATAATAAAACTTCAACTACATCACCATAGGATTCAAGGGAGATCAATCAATACACTACACTGTAGCTCAAATCACATGGAAATCAGAAATAAAACAGTGTAGCTCCATTTATAAAGGGGAAAGATGATCAAGAAATTGAACTGGTTAACTTCAAAGTCAGTTTATGTAACACTAAGATCACATCAACACCATGTACTTAATATTCAAAGACTTAACTATGACATATTTAGGAGATTAAAGACCAACACGAAACCTTTGAATAAAAATTTCTTCACTTTTACTACAATTCCATTAGCTGTAAAACATTAGAAGCCTTATGAAAACTTTGTCTAGATGAAGTCACTTACAGATAATATACAAACCTGTCTGCACATATTATTAGTGATTTAATTATTCTATCAGAACTTTGGCACCAACCATATCAGGACTTCATGTATTAGCACAAATGGATTTTACTCTGACACCAAACTACTTTTGCTACATTTAGCATCTAAACAGACTCAAATGAATGGAGTGCTTTGGCTATGCACAGCTACTAGAATACTTCTGTTTTTCTTTTAAAAACAAAAAAAGTTTTTCTTCAGGATATGATATTAAAAAATACTGTCATTGTTTGACATTATAATATTTATAACATATGAAAAGCATCTTGATTACTATTAATGACTCCCTAAACCAATTTTGTGTAAAATAATAATAGGATAACTTTGTTTGAAAGGAATTTGGAGAGTTAATGTGCAGAGAAGTTGTTAAGACCTTGTGGGCATCAATTATATAGTTAAACATTTGGATACTACTGCAAAATGACATAGTATGAATATTATGGACCTATGTATGTTTGTTTAAAAATTGAACCTCCCACAAAGAGAGACTTAAATAGAATATTCAAGTAATGTGAAAGGAAAAAAAAATACCTTTGATATAAGAGTAGGCAAAAACAAAACAAAACCAACCCACAACACATTTAATTTTCTCTTCATCCAGTTAGCTGAGGAATAGTATGAATCTTACAAGGCAGTTGATGTTCGCTTTTTCATGCTCCGTCTCTGAGCTAAACTTGAAGCAGCAACAGGCTCTAGGACTGGTTGGAAAGGCTGGTGAGTCAAGGCAGAGTATGTTGCAACCATTGCTTCCTAAAATAATGACCAAACATTACAAGTTCAGTAACAATCTCTGTAGGAAAGAATTATTTAATAACACATAGCCAGACCTCTACCTATGAAATTTGCCCTTTCATATAGCTGATCTAGCAAGGGCCCAAGTTATAGAACCAGCTAAGTTGCCAGCATACGCGCGTATGCTAGTTTGGAATGCTTGTACGTTAGTTTTATTTAGTCATAAAAAAGAACAAAATTATGTCATTTGCAGAAAAATGGGTAGAGCTGATAATAGTCGTGTTAAACAAAATAACTACAATCTAAAAATAAACACTGCACACTTTTTCTCATATATCATATCTATGCTTTAAAAAGACAAAGGTACTATTACTATTACGAATGTAGAGCAAGATAAAGGGGATGAGAGAAAGGGATATCAGAGGGCATTAGAGAGTATGATCAAAGTACATCATATGTATATAAGAAAATGTCACCATAAACCCCACTACTTGGGGAAATTCATATAAGCTAAAAGATAATTTTATCATAAAAGACATAGTAAAAAAATAATAGTTCATGAATGTTTACAAAAAAATCTATCTTCAAGAAATAAAGATACTTAAATAATCAGTGGGTTGTGCCGGGCAGTGGTGGCGCACGCCTTTAATCCCAGCACTCCTGAGGCAGAGCCAGGCAGATCTCTGTGAGTTCGAGGCCAGCCTGGGCTACCAAGTGAGTTCCAGGACAGGCGCAAAGCTACAAAGAGAAACCCTGTCTTGAAAAACCAAAAAAAAAAAAAAAAAAAATCAGTGGGTAACATGAGATACATATTAAGTGTGTGTTTGTTTTACCGTAACAATATATGGTATATCATCTGTCTTTGGCTCATCCCTCGGCAACTGTTCTCTGTGAGTTATCCAAGAGTGCTTTAATACTTCTCCTGCAGTATAACGCTGATGTGGGTCCATGTGAAGCATATGAGAAAGCAAATCCTAAATGGATACAGAAATTAATATGAAAATATATAATTCACATTTCCTCAAAATATGAAAGTATCAATAATTTTAATGTTTTGTTTTCTCAATACTCTGTACAACTAACTCTCTCTCTCTCTCTCTCTCTCTCTATATATATATATATATATATATATAGTCACAAATTTGAAAGGGAAAAGATGGAGAGAGAGACAAGGAAGGGACAAAAGTGATGTAGATGCGGTGCTCGTGTATGAAATTCTCAAAAAAAAAATCTATAGAAAAAAGATAATCTTGAAACAGATTTTTCATTATGTAGTAAAGTTTTTATTTTATAAATCAGTGTATACCAAATTTCTAGAACTGGGATTTGGTTAGTAATGAAAGAGGGAAAAACCACCTAAGATAACAGGAGTTTTCCTGGAATGTTTTTAAATGGGCAAGAAAACAGCTATAGAACTTTTGTTAGAAAGTTAGACCCCAAGATGTAATGGTTTGTATATACAAATAAAATACAAAGGAGAGGTTGTTATGTAGTTAGCTAATCCACTCAATAAGGGCTGAGCACAGCAAAATATAAATTCAATGTCAGCAACTAATGTTTTGATAATGGTCAAGTCATCATAAGTCTTTAGCAAATTAACTTTGAATATTTGATTTTGTTAAAATTATAACTGTTATACAACATAACTTCATAGAAACATACAAGTTTAAATACACCAAAGCAGGTATGTAACACTTTGAGTAAACTACCTTTACTACTTTTAGGAGAACAAGTAAAATCCCCTCAACAAGAATTTCCTAATAGATAAAGACATTATTTGTGCAATCTTTCATTACCCAGAATAATGAAACTAAAGATGATAGGTAATAAGAACAGATAAAGGAGTAATATTCTTGTATTCTCACAACTCAATAGGCTGAGCTAGGAGGATCACATTAAGTTAAGGCCAGACTAGGCTACATGGTAAGTTTAGCACCAGCACTGTTTGACCCTGTTTTTTCAAAAAAGGTGAAGAAAAAATATGTTAAAAAGATTTCAGAGCCGGGTGGTGGTGGCGCACGCCTTTAATCCCAGCACTCGGGAGGCAGAGCCAGGAGGATCTCTGTGAGTTTGAGGCTAGCCTGGGCTACCAAGTGAGCTCCAGGAAAGGTGCAAAGCTACACAGAGAAACCCTGTCTTGGAAAAAAAAAAAAAAAAGATTTCAGGGCTCTAGATAATCAAAATAACCAACTTGGAACAGATATGCAAAAATAAACAGACATTTAATATTAAAAATGAGACAAAGGGGGGAAGGGGAAGGATGATAAAAGGGAGAGTGGGGTTGGGGGTATATGATCAATGTATATTAGATATTTGCATGAAATCTCCTTATAAAACCATATAAAATGACTATATGAAAATAAAATATAATGAAGATTTTAATAAAATATTCTTAGTGAATCATAAGAATTATTAAGTCACTCTTATTTATCAAGCCCATTATTACACATGTAACCAAAGGAATTAAAATCAGTATGTCAACGAGGTATCTGTACTACAATATTAACAGTAGCACTACTGACAACAGTCACGAATTAAAAACAACTCATCCTTCCATCAACTGTTAAATGCATAAAGAAATGTCGCATATATAATACATGGTAGTGCATGTATATATGCATGAGTGAATATTATGTATATGTATGTAAATGAATTTATTTTATTTTTATATATGCGCAAGATGGAATACTATTCAGTCACAACAGAATAAAATCCTATAGTTTGTGACAACATGGATGGAACTGGACATCATTATATTAGTGTAGCAAGCCAAGCATAGCAACATAATTATGATATGATTTCACTCAGTATGTGGAATGCTAAGGCAGTCAATCTCATAAAAGTGAGAGTAAAATGTGGGTTAGCAGACATGATGCAGTATAGTGGGGAGGAGAGACAGGTAATTTTGATCAGTTACAGTTGGAAAGCATCAAGAATTTCTGGTATGCTACCACAGATAAGCGTGACTACAGATAACAACAAACACCTAGGGGATTTTTCAATGTTTCATTTAAAAGAAATGATAGGTGTTTGAGGAGATAGATACGTCAACCTACCTTAAACATTACCCAATGTATGCATGTATTAATGCAGTGTAAGTTGTATCATTAATATGATCAAGATTTATGGTTTATGTATCAGTTAAATACAAATATAAAATAAGCCTGGTGAAGTGTCACATACCTGCAACACCAGCACTAGGAAGGTAGAAGCAGGAAAGGGAGAAACAATGCCAATCTCCTATGTTTTATTAAATAGCCATATCCTTCAAAACCAAACAAGAAGATGGGGGAAGAAAGATATCCTGTGTCTCCACTAATCGACAATAGAGCATTAATTGTATTGGCTACAAGCAAAAAAGGTTGATGACAAGAGAAAGTAAGAGAGGGTACTAGCAACCATTAGACAGAGATGAGGTAGAATCCAGGAATGTTCAACTTTAGATTTGTAAAAGAAACAGACCCTAAAACAGCAGAAGAGGGAGAGCATCTCTCCCAGCAGAGCTTTAAGCAAAAGACGAAAAAGAAAGTCTGTGAGTTCCATAGATACACAATATGGACCTTTGCAAAACAAACAAACAAACAAACGAATGAAAATAAGAGATCTGGGCCGGGCGGTGGTGGCGCACGCCTTTAATCCTAGCACTTGGGAGGCCAGCCTGGGCTACCAAGTTAGCTCCAGGAAAGGCGCAAAGCTACGCAGAGAAACCCTGTCTCGAAAAACCAAAAAAAAAAAAAAAAAGAAAAAAGAAAATAAGAGATCTGCAGCCAAGTATTGAACTACAGGCTTGATAGTAAACAGGCATTGAACTACAGGCCTCTATACTACATGCTCACTGGTGCTCAGAGGGTAATCATGTTGAGGTTTTACACTCAAAACATTTTGACCAGAGAGAGCAAATTTTTGTTACCCTCAAACCCCCAAAAGTTCCCCTTCTTCAATAACTGGGCAAGTAAATATCCCAAGAATCAGTACGGGCCCAGGATAGTTGTTGTAATCCAGATGCAGCTCACAAACACAGGTCTGCTTAGCTGAGAAATACAGGTATGACTACAGAAGAAAGTTGATTAAATCTGGAGGCCTTCAACTGGACCTCTGGGAATAGACCAGCTGTGGGAGAACACTAGTAGAGACCAGTATAGCTAGATCATGCAGGACCAGTCAGTGTTCCGTGCTTGACGCTGTAAAGTACATATTACTTTGGTCTGACAGATTAATATAATCTCAGAGCACTGGAAATATTTGGTGGAAACATAGCCTGCCTCAGGCATTTTTTCCTGCTCACCAATGCACTGGCAAAGCATGCCTGGTATGAAGGGGCATCCAACTGTTAGGATATCCCTGGGCTCATCTAACAGAAGCAGTTTAAGGGCAGGTCCTATACACCTGTATTGCCTGGCCTCAATGAGGAAAACACTTTCAGGAATTCAGTTCAGCCAGGGTCAATCATATATTACTGTTTCTTGGAAAAGGCAGGGTTTGTATCAATCTGCTACCAGCCTTTTTTTGGCCCAACCAGGGAGAAAACAATTAAATGCCCAAATGCCTCCAATACCCAAAAAAAAAAATCGAAACATAAGACTGAGACCTCCACATTATGTATCTTCAGGAACTAAGAAACGTTGGCAATTTTTATTGTTTTTTTTTTCTTGCACTTTCTTTCACATCGCTATTATTTCTTATGCTTTCATCCCATATATGCTTCTTCTCTTCCCTGTCTTCCTTCTTCACTCTTCTATCCCTTCCTCATCCACTTCCTTTTCACTACTTAATTATTCACACTTCCAACTTCAGTAAATTTGAAATTCCTAGGGTTTATTTTTCTTTAAGAACCCTAACTATCCTAGCTCCTTTCTTCTCTAGCTAACCTTTTATATTGGAATTGACACTTCTAATTGTTTTTTTTTTCTACATTTAAACACTTGGTTTGCTTTTGAATTGCTATTGTCTGTTTTCTCTCCTTTGAGTGGTAATGGGGATTGGGTTTTGACACTTGGGAGGTAGAAGAAGGAGGGTCTCTGTGAGGTTCAAGGCTTCCTAGAACTACAGAGTGAGACATTGTCTAAAAGGAGATAGAAGACTGTTCATTAAGAGGATATCTATTAACAGAACAGAAAGAGGTATTCGTGCCACTTCCAAGAGACTGAACCTGAAAATCAATCCATGACGTAAAGAAAGGAAGGAAAAGATACCCAAACTAAAAAGACTGAAAGTCTATTAAATGAAACTACAGCAGGAAAATTAAATAGTGGAAAAGATACATATATCCAATATAAGAAACATTTAAAACCCACACAGATATGATCAGAAAGAACTTTTCCATCTTATATTATAATGAAAATACTAAGCAATGAAAAGAAAATATTCTTGACCTTTAACAGATGTGTCTCTTTACTTTTAATCACCAAAATATACCTCAACACACAAATCGCCTACACAGACTTCAAACTTCACAAGGGAAAACAAAACAAAACCTTCATCTGCTCATTAAAGCTGATCTGAACTTTTCTACTTGCCTAGGGATTTTGAAGGATTTTTGAATGGTACAGATAGTGACAAAAATAAAGCAATGAAGAATAATTTTAGGAAGGGCATGTCTGGAAATATTGAAATGTACTGTCTTAAATTTTACTCAGAAGGCTCTCAGTTGCTGATTATCTGCCATATAGCACACTACAATCATATTCTCACTAAATACTTGAGCATTTACTAAGTGTCACATATGCAACCTATTTTGAACTACACACAATACTGATATAACATATATAAGGTATTTATTCTAATAACCCTGAGGTAGGTACTACTAACATCACTTTTTGATATGGTAAGTGACATATAAATAGATTCGACATCAGTCTCAAAGTCACAAACTTACTAAGCCATAGTCAGGCAATGCAGTCTAAGTACCATCCTAAGTCTTTATTGCTAGTCTGGATGACTTTTCATCCTTCCCCTATTATACTAAAAAACTGATGCGTGAATTTAAATAATTACTACAACTTTATTTTTTGTTTCTCTGCTTTCATTTTAGAAACAGATTCTCATATGCCCTAGGCTAGCCTTGAACTTTCATATACCAAGGTCATCCCGTTCAGGAATGACCTGGAACTTTTCTATTGTTTCTTCTACCTACCTAGTGATAGGAACAGAGGCATGTGTCACCATGTTCAGTTTCATGTGGTATTGGGGAGCAAGCCCATCGCATAAATATAGCAATCATTCAATATTGGTAGCATTAAGTTATAGCAATTATGAATAAAGTAAAATCTCTTATATTTTTGGTTCTGAGCCTAGCCTTTAATGGCTGAGCCATCTCTCCAGCCTTTAGACCGACAGCTATGGAGCCTGAATGGGACCAGACTAGGCCTTCTGCATAGTTGTGTAGCTGGGTCTGTTCGAGGGGCCCCTGGCAGTGATGATCAGGATCTATCCCTGGTGCATGATGTGGCTTTCTGGATCCCATTACCTAAGGTTGGACACCTTGCTCAGCCTTGATGGAAGGAAATAGGGACTTGGTCCTGCCTCAACTGAATGTACCAGGCTTAGCTGTCACCCCCATAGAACAAAACTTTCATCATATTAATGGCCAGTTTTTGAAAAATTATACTAAACTATAACAAAGAACAATCATGTATAATCAGCTGGGTATTTATACTTAAAATAACATATTGAAAATATGATCAACAAAATTAATAAATTCATCTAAACTGAAGCCCTGAAATATTTTCTCATCTATATGCACTTTTAGTAAGCTTTATAACCTATATTAAAACAAAAGCACAGCAGATTTTCTATTCACTTCACAATACTCAGATGTCAAATTCACCAGCTGTACATAGTAACAATTTATGAGCTTTCAGTTTTGATCAACTATTTCTATTCAAGTTCATTTGGTATATGTGATGTGTAACAGATGCTACAACCAAAAAAAAATCACCAACACGGCTCTCCAATATGTCCTTAACTGAATGACACCAAGAGACATGCTAACATGGAAGAGGAAAAACTCACAAGAACTTAACCCTATCCAAGAACTACAGGCAACAACGAAATACTTTGAGCAAGAGAAATTAGTTTTTCCCAGAGAAGAGCACACCAATTAGTTATCCAATACCAGATCTTCAGCTCTGAAAAGATACACACAGGTAACATTATACAGACTGAGCAGGTTAATTTTCACACACACACACACACACACACACACCACAACTACCAAGATCACCAACACTTAAAGAAAAAGAGGCCATTAATTTAAAAGAGAAAAGTGGGTTAAATGGAAGGTATTGTGCTCTAGGATATCTTTCTGTATGTTGTAAATATGTGTTGCTCTGATTGGTTAATAAATAAAGCAGCATTGGCCTATGGCAGGGCAGGATGGAACCAGGTAGGAAGATCCAAAAGAGATAGTGGGAGAAGAAAGGAGAGGCAGGAGAAAAGTCAGCTTGTTGCCCCCCTGGAACAACATGCCAGCAGACCAAAACATTTGGTAAAACATAGATTAATAGAAATTGGTTAATTTAAGATATAAGAGCCAGCTAGCAAGAAACTTGAGCGATATGCCATCCAGTTTGTAATTAATATAAGCCTCTGTGTGTTTACTTGGGTCTGAGTGGCTGCAGGACTGGGTGGGACACAGGAAAACTTACAACTACCAAGTCGCACGTAAGAACATGAAGGGAAAAATCAAGTAATTATAATCTCAACAAATAAAATTAAATACTGACATGACAACATAAGAATAGACATGGGGATATAGTTTCTGGATTTTAGTAATTTAATATGAACACAGTAAAACTGAACATATTTATTATTTATACCTTAGCTCCATCTGAAATATTGTCCCAGTTTCCACCACTCAAAGAGAAGTTCCCATTGCCTATACGCAGGAGTATTTCTTCAGGAGTATCATTGGGTCCATTGGAAAATGGAGTGTAGCTGTTAATATAATAGATTTTAATAAACATGAGAAGCAAAGGTACATTTTATACATAATTAAAAGTGATGACTATAAGTCTATATACAAAGATGAAAAGGAGCCAAGAGCATTACCTAATATTTCCCTTTACTGTTAATATGAAATCTCAAACAATGAATTTGATCCTAATAAATTATTTAATGAAGTACAGAATCTTGCTGATTACTTCTTTGCTTCCTTTGATCAGCTAGTAAATGCAAAATAAGGGTGGACTTTTATATAAACATACAGTATTATAATGAGACCATGATAAACACAAATATTCTATTTTGATAGGCTTAAGTTAGCAAGGATATATATCTACTATGAAGAAGTTTTAATTCTTCCATATTTATAATGTATTTATTGTGTCAATTCAGCTTATTCATTAACATTTTATTCATTCATTCATTCATTCATTCATTCATTCATTCAGTTTCTTGAGAGAGGGTTTCTTTGTGTAGTTTTGGTACCTGTCCCAGATCTCGCTCTATAGACAAGGCTGGCCTCGAACTCACAGAGATCTGCCTGGCTCTGCCTCCTGAGTGCTGGAACTAAAGGCATGTGCCACCACTGCCCAGCTAACATTTTATTTTTATGACTATGATTAGTGTAAACAAGTTAAAATTTTCAGTTAATACATATGAAAAATAATTGTATTAATTACTGATGTCAATGTAATAAAAACCACAGCTGCTGAATTATGTACATAAAATTATTCATGGGTTAAAAAGAAATTCATACATTTAAGGTAGATTTTAAAACTTAACTGGACAAAAGTGATCATTTTTGTTGCATGTTTTTAGATGTAACTGAAATTTCTTTATATTGGGGAATCAGAAAGCTGACTTATGGTTAAAAGTAGTAGGAGATAGCTTTATGCAGTAATTTTTCATTCCTTCATCTAACAATTGGGTTTAGATAACATCAAACATATGTTTATATATAATAATTTCTTGTTTAGCCATAAAGCAAACATTTAAAAGCAGCAAGCAATTATATCCCATGGTCTAAAACCTATAATATTGACTATATATGACAAGGTATATCATTCTATAAAGAGCTTATAATATTTAAAATCCTTATATATCAATTATGCACAGTCAATTAACTGTTTAACATCACTTTATGCTACTAATATATTTTGTTTTTATAGAGCAGTTGAATATTTAAAATATCATACCTAGTTGATAGTTACAAGTTAAACATTCCTGTTTTTAAAAAAATGAGAATAATATATAGAACCATAAATATTCACTTTTAAATAAAAGTGCTGCTCTCTATTAAGAGTAAACTATCATTTTCATTAACTATAAATTATAAAATTAACATAGTCTAATTATTATTACAACTGTTTTGAGCTTATCCTTGTCCTATTAATGGTGGACATGTATATGCATGCTTCTCTAGGTTTATATTGTTAAGTATTGTATTTTTAACAATCATTTTACTAAATCTTTGTTGCCCAGACTTAAAGCGATTTTTTAAATAAAATTATTTACTCAACAAGTCCAGAACATGCTCCTATTATAAGACACATCTACTTTATAGTCTAGTAAGTCTATTAAAAAGTAAAGCACTTAATATAAAAATAAAAGGTTTATTCTAAAGCATCTATTATATATGAAAACTTTTCTATTTCTGTATCTTATTTTACAAGTAAAAACTATAGATTTGAAAATATTAATAGGATGTCTTACATTATTTTATTCTGTACTGTTCTGGATGAATATATTCAGTAAAGTTCAAATAACAAGAGTTTATAAATATCTTACCCAGCCAACATAGTGTACAAAAGGACTCCTAAGCTCCAAATATCACAAGCAGCATCATATCCCTGTTGAGTGAGAACCTATGAAAAAAATACACAAAGTTTGAACTATTAATATATAACGTCAGATTTCTTTTGAGGGATATTGTCTGGATTCTAATAATTTTATAAGTACTAACAATATAAAAATAAAAAACAATTTCTTAAATTTTTATGTCATTTTATACCCTTTAAGGGTAAAGGTAAAATATTCTCCATTCAGCAAACACTGCATAACCTGGGGTTACTCTAAGCTGGTAAAGTTATTTGAACTACACACAAGAAACAACAACCATGTAAGACATAAAACCTGACCTCAACAAGCTTTCATTCTTCTCATTTCAAATTGGATATACAGACACCTAAACGTAAAGCTGATATGTACAGGTGTTTGATGGAACTATAAATAGTACTGAGGTATTAAAATTGTGATACTGTCTCTATGAGTTAGATATCATTCCAATTCTAAAGATAAGCCTGAGCGAAATGTTAAGTAACTGGCCAAACACCATAAAACTGGTCAGTACTGTAGAACAGGAATTCTTACTAAACGGCAATGCTTTCAATATCTATGAAAACTGCTCCATTTTTTTTATGAGATAGGGTTTTCTTCTAAAGCCCAGAATGACTGAGAACTCATTATTGTAGTTCATGCTGCCCTTAAGTGTGTGGCAATCATCTTGCTTCAACATCCCAAGTGTTAGAATTATTACATAAGATATGAGTCATCACATCTGGCTTGATCACTCTTTGCTAGTGGTGTGTGTGTGTGTGTGTGTGTGTGTGTGTGTGTGTGTGTGTGTGTATGAATATTTTGTAAAAGGACTACACATTATAGAACAATGAACTCTATGATTTATATCTATGTAATGTGGGTATAAATTTGTAATAAAAATGATAAAACAGCCGGGCAGTGGTGGCGCACGCCTTTAATCCCAGCACTCGGGAGGCAGAGGCAAGCGGATCTCTGTGAGTTCGAGGCCAGCCTGGGCTACCAAGTGAGTTCCAGGAAAGGCGCAAAGCTACACAAGAGAAACCCTGTCTTGAAAAAACCAAAAAAAAAAAAAAAAAAAAAAAAAAAAAAAGATAAAACAAGATAAGAAAAGTTGTGATCTTCTGAAATAGTCTGAGACACAAGGCTGGTATCTTGAAAAAAAAGCAGAATATTTCTGGTAAATTCCCAGCAGCTTTACTACTATTTATACAATAATTTGTGTAACTATTTTGTCTGAGGGCCAGTATTAATAAAAACAAAAACTATTTTTACTATAAATTAATGCAAGATCTCTCTATGACCTCAACAGCATTTGCTAGAAAAATAAAGGGATGAGGGGGCAGTGAGATGGCTCAGCGAGCAAAGATGTTGCTGCCCCGTTTGATAACCTGAGTTTGAGCCTTACTCTTTCGACCTCCACATGTATGCCATGCTGTGCATTCTCCTCATGCACAAAAGCACACAAAATAAATACATCATTGTAATGTTTTTAAAAGTGGAAGAAAAAGATAAAATGAGAACATTTTTTAAATTAAAAAATTAAATACACTTCTAAAGTCTATTACATAAGAAACAAAATTTAAAGATTATTAATTCATTAACGACGAAGGCTACATAACCATCAACATGGTCTTTTCATCTAGAAAAGGCTAAAAATATTGTAGTTTTGGCTTTCACAATTATCAGACATAAATAGTAAGTAACTTGCTTAAAATACATTTACAATTCCAATGAATACATTTATTTATATAAGAACACACATGTGGTTATGCATGGGGATGCATGCTTTTAATCCTTGCAATAAGGTAGAGGCAAAATCAGGTAGAGTTCAGGCCAGACTTGGCTAAATGTGATATTTTCTTAGAAGAAAGAAAGGACACGTGTAAAACTGATATGCTATGGACTACAGAAGCCCTAATGAATGCACTGCTTTTACTCTTGTAGTCTTTCTCACTTCTCATCGCCTCTTACAGTTCTAGGCATTCCATGTTTACTCACTTTGCCCTACTCATATTTGTATTTTATGCTTTCACAGTCTTATTGGAAGTGGTGGTTTGTCAGAACACGATCCATGAATGAAGCTGCATGAGGAGGATTCTGAGAGCTTGTGAGGAAACTCCAAGGAAACAAGGCAAAAGTCTTGTAACCTCTGTATCTCTGTAACATATGCCTTCCTGCCCCTCCCAGGTGCAGAAAATAGAAGTGTGTTTACTTTAGATTACCCATATCTTACCCATTATTATTCAAAATGATGTTTCCAAACATAGGTTATCCTTGTGACTGTATACAGCCTAAACTCATGTGACCTTTGCTCATTTGACCTTGCTTAACCCTTAGAATATAAGTTGTCTGATGCTTTGAATAAAACTGGCTATTGCATGAGACTTCAATCTGTCTCATTTTAGGTTCTGCTTGCCCATATTCATGCGACAGCAACAGTAGTAGTCCTAGATACTTGGGAGGCTGAGGTAGAAAGACTGCTTAAATCCAGAAGCCTGAGGCTTTAACAAAAAAGGTCCAGTATTTCTCTATCTTTTCTAAGTTATGAGAAGAACACAACTGGGCAGTTGGTGTCACAATGTTATAGCTTATCATCTAAATCTCATTTTTGATTTCCTACATACTTAAATACATTCTGTGTGGGTAAAAAGAGACAACAATAAGACAATTTTTTTTTTGGTTGTTCGAGACAGGGTTTCTCTGTGTAGCTTTGTGCCTTTCCTAGAACTCACTTTGGAGACCAGGCTGGCCTGGAACTCACAGAGATCCGCTGGCCTCTGCCTCCCGAGTGCTAGGATTAAAGGCGTGCACCACCACCACCCGGCGAGTCAATATTTTTTGTTCTATGATTAGTCTTCAATGTCCTACAATAATGACTATATGAAACAAGCCATGCTGGCAGAATTAATGAATGAGGATGGTAGTCAGCCTGCATTTTATATCTCTTCACTTGGATAAAGATAAACTGAGAAAAATAAAAGTCACAATTAAAGTAGTCAATTCCATAAGTCTCTCTTTCATTTGGCTTTGTGTTGGTAATCTAATTGTACTGAAATGTGATTTTGATTGTATGTTAATAAATAAAGTTGCCCGGGGGTCAGAGCTATTAGAACCATAGCAAGAGTGTGGCGGTGGTGGCACATGCCTCTAATCCCATAGATCTCTGTGTGTTCAGGGATACAGCCAGCATTGGAGACATATACCTTTAAGACCTAGGGGGCTGTACATTCAGACAGTGACGAGGCAGTCACGTGTTTGGGTTTACAACCAATGAGAAGGCAGAACAAAATACTTAAAAAGACGAACAGACAGGATATAGCCCTCTTTCGGGAAGCTGGGACATCGCAGGAGGAAGGGTGAGATTTTAGCTCTGAGCTCTGACCTCTCGGCTTTCTCTTTTACATTGTTTCTGTGTTTCTTATTTAATAAGACTGTTGGATACATCTACATGGCTTTGCAATTCTGCAACAGGTAATATATAGACATTCTCATTCCCTTTGCACTAAGTTTAATTCATATTCTATACAAAACATATGACTGCACAGGCCAGAGGAAAGTAAGGTAATTTCAATACTATATTATCAGAAGTCGTGAATCTATCATTCTTCAAATTTGTTTTAAGTTTGATTAATTCATGACCATTCTAAGACTTCATTACACATTTAATATCAGTCAGATAATATAATATTCACATTTTGCTTTTATAAAAGTAAATAATGGAGCCGGGCGGTGGTGGCGCACGCCTTTAATCCCAGCACTCGGGAGGCAAAGCCAGGAGGATCTCTGTGAGTTCGAGGCCAGCCTGGGCTACCAAGTGAGTTCCAGGAAAGGCGAAAAGCTACACAGAGAAACCCTGTCTCGAAACCGCCCCCCCCCAAAAAAAAGTAAATAATGGATATTTTAATTTTAGTGAGGCAAGTACAAAGAAATGCATATCTATGAAGTAAAACATAAGAGGTTGATTGAAGTGATACATATCCCAAAACTGAGTGAATATTGTTTCTTTATTGTTATGTGAAAATTGCAATAACCAGTGATTTTTCTTATAAAACCAGGATTCTTTATGTAATGTGATGAAATTATGAAAGCACAGCCCTATAAATTTTATTATTTCTTAAAATACTTTCATGACTATTTCAATCTTTATGATTCCACTTTAAAATGACTAGCATATATATAAGTTGATACTATATTTTGACAGAATCTGAATTTAAAAAGAATAATGTATTTCATTTATAACAATTTAGAAATATTTACTAACTTTTGGCATGTTCTTCAGGACTTGATAAAATATGTCAAAGCACTCAAAACACACAGTGTGAGCTAAAGGTAGTTCAAATGCTAGTTGTGGAAAAGCGGTCTCCACAAGCCCACCTGAAAATTCTCACTATTACAATAAACAAAGTGTCTTATTGCAATGGAAGTCTGCTACGATTAAAAAGCAGCAGTGTACTGTATCATACTGTGTACAAATATTCATTGAAAATGACTGCCTAACCATTAATCTTAAAATGTTTACCTAACCATTAACCTAAACATACATACACTGTGAGTTTATTCATTTAATTTATTTTTTGGGGGGAACACATTCATTCCTATACTTTTTTCTTGTAAGTTTTTATAAAATACAAAAAATAGAACTATACAAAATTAAGCCAAGATTAATAATTTACCCATTGAAATAAGTAGTTAATACATTATTATTTTCATTAAAGAATCTATTTAGAATATCTATGGTGACTATGTCCCTTACATTTAACAGAAGATAGCACATTTCAAATATTCTGTTTTATACTACTAAAAACAAAGTCTAGAAAAACTAAACTTTTTTATGTAAAAGGTATTATCTCATACATGTGAGGGCAGTCCAAATAAAATAACCTCTTTGGTAATATGTGCCCCAGATTTAATTTTGAAAAGCACAGTTTCTACCCAGTATAATGTGGTAAAAAAATGTACATTCATTATATTATGAGTTTCATGAAAGTACAGAATAAACCAGTTGTATAATTTGATATAGGCCAAATCATATCTTAAAGAGCTTATAAAAGCAAGCATTTTATCTATACCACAATAATAAGATCTTAAAGCAAAATTTTAAAAAAAAATAAAATGAGAATTGTTCATTAATAAAGTTACTTTTCTATATTTTCATTTTAGGAAAATTATTTTCCTAACAGCTAATTTAAAATATAGATTTACAGGTAGTAAATATAATATCTGCTTAAAATGATCAATTATTTGATAAAAAATATATATGAGATAAGAATTCACTTTCAGATCATCTTATGACACTTTTCTGATTTGGCAAATTCAATTTTTCAAGTTTTAGATATATGGATTAGTATGCAATAATTGCCATTGGTTATCAACATCTATAACACGTTAATAAAAATTCCTGAGTCATAAACAAATGTGATAAAGAACTTTACATAGCCAATGCAATCCCTGACTGATTTTTCACCAATCTTGTCTTTACGGCTTCTGGAGGTACTAGTATCAGAGAGCTTCCCAAATGTGCAATCTGTACCCTCAGCTTTTCCAGCCTTATCTTTCCTTACTCTTCATCCCCCAGGAACAATGATGATTTACCAGGAAAAAACAATGTTTCTATTTAAAAACAAATCAAAAGGCAATCTAGAACTGTATATCAGTTGTAAAATGCATGATTCTCAGCATGCCATGGTGACACATGCCTGTAATCCCAGCCATCAGGAGACAAAGAAAAGAGACTTGCTGTGCATTACAGCTATGGTGAGTAACAGCTATGTAGTGAAACCCTGTTGTGAAATCATATGAGTTCTATATTAGTATAATGTCTAATAGAACAGACTACTCTGATTATAAGATATATGTTTGTTTTAGATGCTAGTAACCACCTGACTTTATATCATGAATTATTATAATTCAAATTTTAAGAGTTTTCTAGTTGTGAAAAAAGACAAGTCTGTTTTTAACTGTCTTCACCAAACAACATGACATACTTGTCATCACATAGAATCAATTTAAGGAAAACAATGAACAGGAAATAGTAAAATGTAAAGAATACCTCAGGTGCTACAAAGTTTGCAGTGTAGCAGGGAGTTAACAGAAGTCCATCTTCTCCTCGAAGCTGTTTTGCAAACCCAAAATCACAGATCTTAATGGAATCCGCGTTCGCTGATTCATCCATATACAAAATATTACTGGGCTTAAGATCACGATGAACAACCTTGAACATAAAAGAAAACATGTTTTTCCCCCCATGATCTTGAGTCTATTTCTTTTATTTTTTGCATTTTTCTTTATTAAGAAATTTTCTACTCATTCTACATACTACCCACAGATCCCGCCTCCTCCCTCTTCCCACCCCCCAGCCCTCCCTCCCAAGCCATCTTACATCCCCACATCCCCCAAATCAAGGTCTCCTTGTATAACTAAATTTCTGTTAAAACATTTAATATGTTTATAGGAAAAAAAAATCTTCCCATTATTTCCCCAACCTGTGGCATCAAAAATAATGAAAAAAAGTATTCTGCTAGGTAGACATTTCATTATCTACCAACTTTGTTAAGTATTTCCATCTACAATTATTGGTTCTACTTATGGATATAACAGACTGAAGTTTTATCCAATGCCCCACCCTCATGCCAACTATTAACTCTTGATATCGTACAAAAGTTAAGAGCCTACAGGTCCAAGAGAATTTAGAAAAGCAGAGAGACATTGATAAGTAACACATGTGGTTCAAGGATGAAACCAAGGGAGTTGTGGATAGGTTCTCATATCTGTGCCTTTTACACTAAGAACTAAGAACAGTCTCTATTATACACCAAGGTAGTACACATTCATTTGGAAAAAATAGTTTTTCTGTTTAAGAAGAACAGAAAAGATATAGCAGAAAAGAATAAAATCAAAGTGGGGAATATTACACAGCAAAGAACCAGTGCTGAAACATAAAACAAAAATACTTGTAAAGGGTTTAAGACTTTATATGAAAATAAAGGATATGAAGACATCAAAGCTAGTAAACAAAGCAAGGAATTTTCAGTTCAAACTCAGCCAAAAATTATATTTAAAATAATAACTACTCGAGAATAGTAACAGAATATAAATATCTTCATTACTTTGTATCACCATAGGATACAATCCCAAACCATCTGATTTACATAAAGAACACAAGTAGAACACAGCCACAAGAAAAAAATAATCCAGGTCTGAGTCTCAGATGAACCAAGTTATAATTTATAGAATTTTAATAGGTTATAAAGAGTCTCAACTAAATAAAAGAAAACGTCTTACAATGCATGAAATTCTCAAGAAAAAAAAAGAAAACTAAGTAGAAAAATAGAAACAATGAAGAAGACCAAAATAAATTGGTAAACCTGTTGAAATTCTTCAGGTGATGATTTTTCTGCTTCTACTATCCATTCAATCTAGTTTTCAGATAAATATGGATTACATCCTACAGTGATACAGAGTTATGAAGATATGTATATCCCGTTACTATTCTCCAGTGGTTATTATTGTAAGTATAATTTTTGGCTGAGATTGAACTGAAAATTCCTTGTTTGGTGTATTACTAGCTCTGATGTCTTCATATTCTTTATTTAGCAATGTACAACAATGTATGCTCTTTAGGGACAAAGGCAGACTCTTACTTAGTATTTAAATCTGTAATGTGCTTTGCTTACAATGCCTGTCATGTATAAATGTCCAAAATGTCTGTTATTTAAGTGTTCTAAAAACAAGATTTATAAGGAAATAAATCAAACAGTAGATGTTTATCATATTATATTTTAAAAATTCTAGTTTACAAAAGTCTATGATCCTTTAAAGTGCTTGCAAAGAGTCAATGAATTAAATTATATTAGAATCATAATATTCCTTTAGTATTATGCAATTTATTTCCAATGACTAAAGTCTTATCCTTATGTCACATACATTATTACTTTATTTTATTATTTACAAGTGGGGCTTACACATAATTTCTACTTTATCAATCCCAAATTGCAGTTTGTATTTCATAGGTATTGTTCAATTACAAGTGATTCAAGCTAAACATTTTAAATTATTGCCTCTTTTAAAAGTATATTCTCCACAAAATTTAACATATTGATATTTCAAATGTTTAGAATAAAAACTTATTGTCAAATTTAGGGCAGTTGGTGAGAGTCAATTTATAGTCTTTTTGGTGCTAGAATATAATAGTTACAGAATAATTCTAATAATACTTGATATTCATGTGAATATGTCTTTTTTATTCTTGTTAGCTTTTAGAAGTCTACGCTTGCATGGAACTCACTATGTAGTTCAGGATGGCCTCAAATTTTAACAATTTATTTGCCTCAGCCACCCATGTGCTGAAATTACAGGTGCAAGCCACCAAAACCCAGATTGGCTTGGATATTTCTTTGATGATTCACACTTTAGTTTGATTAGGCTTAATAATGCGCGCGCGCACACACACACACACACACACACACACACACACACACACATACATATTTGAAATATATATATATATTTCAAACCACTTTCTATAAACTTCACTATAACACGGACATATTAGGCTATCCTGTATGAAAATATACAAGAAACACAATATAGGTCCCATAATTGAAGGAAGAATTCAATTATAACTTACTCCTTGACAATGAAGATATTCAACTGTCTTTGTTATTACATACAGTACTTCACTAGCTTCCTGTTCTGAGAAACACTTTTTCTTGAGAATACGATCCAGTAGTTCTCCTCCTTTCATCAAATCCGTAACAAGGTAAACATATTTCCCATCATCAAAAACCTAAAAAGGAGTGTGTTTTAAGGTTTTATTACTTGTAATCATTATTCTAATTTTTTTAAAGTTATATTCACTTTGCTTTGTTAGTACAACTCTAGAACCAAAGCACACACATTATTTCTTTCTTCTTAATGTAGTACAGGCTGCATTGAAGAAAGAATTGGAAAAATAATCCCCTATGCAGTTCTGTAAGGTAACATCACACATGGAGTTTGATAACATGGAGTTTTGAAGTTGGAGGTTAGAGAGTTCATCAAATCACATAAATAAAGGAGTTCTTTTCACATAACATGTATATACTTTTTAAATTATATTATAAATACTTTTTCAAAAGTAATCATCTTTGTGATAGTAAACAAAGCATTTATTAGTTAATTGATTAGTATGGTATTATAAACAAATGTTGAATGCAAATAGTGCATTAAAAGAAATAGATAAGAAAAACATTTCTATTTGGTATGTGATATGTTTTTAATACATTCACACATACATGTATATACACAAACTACTGTTTACATATAATAAACTAAACTATATATCATATTATCTGAAACTGAGCAAGATGATGGTTAACAGTTTTGCATATTCACAAAAAAGAGCCTTTTTCTAATGTAAAAGTCATTATTCAGAGATATACATCAATATATGTGTTGCATGTTTATTTTACAAAACTGTGGACTAATACTATTTTCAAGGAATGATCCATAATTCTACAGCCAATTACTCTATAATCCAGAAAGTAAAATTTCCAGAATCAATTTCTTTTATATTTATAGAGATGAGAAAATATTTTTAGTTGCATTATTACTGAGTTAACTATTTAGAATATATTCAGATTGGTAGGATATTCTTTTGTCAACAATCATAGTTCTTTACTAAAATCTTTAAAAAGAGAACACATGTATTGAATCACTGAAGAATGAAAGTAGGAAATCGAGATTTGGCGACATAGCATTGTAAGTATCACAGTTATAATGTTCTAGTCCATATCTTTATTAACTTAGGTAATACTTAGATTTTAAAACTTACATCCTTTAGAGTGATAATGTTGGGATGTTGTCCATAGCGCATCAGAATTTCAATTTCTTCTGAGGGGTCTCGTTTATTTTTGTCAATGATCTAAGAAACAGATCAGAGAAAATTCTCCAAAACAGTCAAATGATTTCCTTTATCAAGTAGAAAGAAATATTTTCTGGCTGGGTGGCGGTGGTGCATGCCTTTAATCCTAGCACGCAGGAGGCACAGCCAGGCAGATCTCTTTGAGTTCAAGGCCAGCCTGGTCTACAAAGCAAGTTCCAGGACAGCCAGACCCGTTACACAGAGAAACCCTATCTCGAAAACACCAAAAATAAAAAAAAAAGAAAAAGAAAAAAATATTCTTTTTATCTATCTATCTATCTATCTATCTATCTATCTATCTATCTATCTATCTATCTATTAGAATTTTACTGTTATTGATTGTGCTATGTGGCCCAAGGTGTGCTGGGACTCATTATATAACCCAGTCTGGCCTCGAACTTATGACAATCCCTGCACTCTTCACTGCTGGAATTATACGTATGGACCACCATGCCAACCTTCAATTGAGTTATATTATTAAAAAATACTTTAAAAATATAGAGCATCATTTTCTAATTGTTTCAACCTTAAAAATTCCATACAATGGAAATTTGACAGAAAAAAACTAAGCTAGACCAAGTATATTGACTTTAACTAAGATTATACTAAAACAATATGTAATTTCTACAGTTGCTCAGTCTTAACATAGATTGCTAAAAATTAGTCAGAAAACAAATATAACAAAATAATGCTCTTTCTCCAAAATGAAGCTTTGCAAAGAAATTAAAAAGGAAAACATAAAATCACAAACTGTTTTCTCATCATCTGATTTGTTTCTCCTTGTTCCAGTAAAACAGGGTATGAGTTAATCTGTACCAATTACATATTGCAAACAATAAATTAGGCTCAGAAACAGTACCTTCACTGCAAACTCCATGTTGGAAGCTGAATGTATGCATCGCTTGCAAACAGAGTAAGACCCAATACCAATATCCTCTTGCAATTCATAGACTTCACTAAATTGAGCAGCATTTCCATTTATCTGTTTTTTTAAAAAACAAACACTAAGGAAAATGAATTTCACATTTGTTTCATTTTGTCCTAATAAACACATATCTTAAAGGTTAAAAAATACAAAAATTCTAGAAATTTTACCAATATTTAAAAATTACCTATATAAATTCTGAAACAACTCTATATTGTAGGGTTTCAAAAATCCCAAAACAATGTGATGAATTGACTAGTATATAAATCACTCTGACAGTTTCCTGCCAAAAACAGACATATAAATATAATTAAAGGTAATTACTATCTGCTTTCCCCCGAAACATACAGAAACAACCTTTAACTCAGTTACACTGATAAAATGAAGTCATTAACAATTATCTTTTAATAACTAGTAAACATCCATTTTTAAGAAGTGAGGGAAATACTTATCCTGAAACTAAACATTGTGATGATGATACAGAATTTACCTGGATGATTGGCAACACATTTGCACTTGTAACAGGAGTGATTTTATATTCTTCTGCAATGGAAGTTGCCACAAAGCTGAATCCTTTGAAGAGTTGATGAGTATTTGCACTGGCTGGCAGACCAGGAGAATCTAATATTTAAAAAGTTTATATTTTACTAGAATTACGCAGAATTTTATAACAGAATCAAGAGATTTTTAAAAAAGGAAACATTAAATGTCACAGTCTGATACACTATAAATATGACTCATACTTTCTCTTCATTCTTTGTAGACAGACACGTTTTATGTGTTCCATCATTTTTATTAATGGATGCATCCTCACTACCAAAAAACACATAGTAGGGATTCAATATTTCTTGAATGAGTACATGAAACAGATGTAACTAAAAGTAAATTAGATCAAATTCTAAACCAAACCAATGCATAGCTCATGTTTTACCTCCTACCATTATCTAGAAATTATTAGCCTGTGAAGGAATTTAAAAAAAAAAAAAAAAAAAAAACAGAAAAAAACCTTCCATATTTTCTCCTTCTCCATACTTCTGTGATAAATATTGCCCAATCAAATTGTAGCAATGCTGGATATAAGACCTACATTTCCACAAACACCAAACTAATTTTCTACAAACATATTTTTTACTGAAAAAGTTAATTTATTTAATAATTGCTAGAACAAAAGCCGTGGTTATGAACAAAAATGTATTACCTTTAGGTGTTTTGGTAGTAAATTCAGGATCAAAACAAAAAGTATCATCTGGTTTTCCAGAAGCAGGTCTGAAAGGAGGCTGGACTTCTCTTCTATATAATTTCTAAAGGTAATGTAGTAATGAAAAAACATTTACCATTTTAAAATTCATTAACATATGTTGGGCATTCCTAATACAACACCTAAAATTCAAATACTCTAATATCTAAAAGATTTTGAATGTTAACATGATAGCGTAAGTGGACAAGCTGTAGCTAAAAAACAGACACACTAAATTGTAGTATGAAATTATCTTTGAGTTGTATGAATGAGGTATATATTAAACACAAAGTAATTTTATATTACTTGGGTTCTAATGTCAAATTCATTCACTTCCTTTCATATATATGGCACACATATATACAAACTCAATACACACACACACATACATACAATAAATTCCAAAACCCAGAAAAATCTTAAACATTTTGAGACATGCAACCTAGACTCAGTTTGAGAAAACATCACATGATATTGACAATCAGAAGCCTTGAAATATTGACACAGGTTTCAGATAACTATTAACCAAATTCTGTAACAACTGAGATGTAATGTCCAAAATCTAATGAAGCCACTGAACATCTATGACATTTTAGTAATATAACAGCTTGCACTGTAAACAGGTAAAGATGTTCACTTCTGGATATCAAAAGAAATTCTCCCTAGAGCTATGGCCATACAAAGAATATCATAATGTAAAAATTTTGAGATAATTAACAAAATCAATAATTAGACTATTTTCATGAATATTACATCTAAAATAGTTTGTTTTCATATAAGATTAAATACTCTCTTCTTACTTAATAGTCTAAGTTCCTAAACTGTGCATGTTTTAAAAACACAGATGGGTAAACAAGATCGCAGCTGAATAAGATGCTCTGACAATCTCTTGTCCATAAACACACCAAGTGGAACTGCCATTCACTTACCAAGCCAGCTTCAACAGAGGTAAGGAAATGAAGCAAGTGATCATAATGCAAAATAAGGACTCATTCAAAGATAAAGGCAGGAAAGAAAACTGCATGCTGTTTATAACAAAGCCATTTCACCATTAACAACATGCAGAGAGTGAAAATGAAGTCATGGAGTATAACAGTTCATATCAAATGAATTGATAAAACAAATTGAGTGGCCATACATCAGATAAAATAGTCCTAAGTACTAAAAAGAGACAAACAAGGTCTTTATATAATGAGAAAGAGGTCAAGTCAGTAAGAAAACTGACACAACTAAATGTACATTGAAACTAATATTAAACAAATATATAAATAATAGTAGGTCTAAAGAGAGACCAAGCTCACTTGGAATAATAGGAAGTTCACCACTCCACTCAACCAACAAGACACAACCATGTTAAAACTTTCCCAATAATAAATGGACTAAACATATATCTACCAAAAATTTCACTGAATAGCTTCAACTAAGCACGGTGGACTTTCTCCAGAACAGACCATAGGACAGGCCATAAAAACAATTCTTAATGAATTTGGAAGCATTTAAATCACATAAAGTACCTTTTTCATAATAGAACAATAAAACTAGAAACCAGTAACAACATGAATTTTAGAAACTTTGTAAATTCAAAGTTTTCCAATATTTTACATTTGAACAATTAATGGACTGAAGGAGAAAATCCAACAAGAATTTGGAAAATTTGAAACTAATGGCAGAAACAAGTAACAAAAATACTACCTATAATGCCTATATTTAAAAATCAAATAATTTTCAAATAAATAACCTATTACTATATTTCAAGGAACTAAAAAAGTAAGTTCTTCTAAAACAAGATTATCAATCTCGGCATATAAATTAAAATATGGATAATTTAGCAGAATTTCTCATTGTTTTTATTTTATATCATCCACAAACTTAAGTATCTAAAGTTTTTTAAATTTAATTTGTTCTAATGCATAACAATGAACAATCTGAAATTAAAGAATACCTGGGTTTATTATTATTACTTATAAGAATCTGTCACAGCATCACTCATTTTTCCCTATCTTATCCTCTTCTCATCTACAGTAGAAGTATAACATTAATCATATTATAACAGTTACAACAAATGGCAAACAAAAATTACTATTTCCATACATCTACTACTTGAAGGTATTTCCAATCTATGTGATAACTATAATAAAAACGTCAGACTCAATATAAAATAAATGTATTATGTTTATCCACAGTCTCTATTTTGCCACTGATTCTCAAGAAGTTTGCTCATTTTAATATAACTTATTTACTAACATACTTATATTCAACTTACATTCCAGTCAATAGATGCAAAAAAACCATGTTTTTTGACTTCTTCAACTCCTTCTGATCCTATAATATGGAAATAATTTTAATGGCATCATTTTTTTAGTCTTTCTAATTGGATTCTATGCTATTAGATATAAACAAGACTACATTTTCCCTAGATTCCTTATAGTGAAATATCTATGATTTCTTGTCTTGTATCAATTTGTCCTTTATCTACTATTCATAAAAAAGAACTTGATGCACACAGCGAACGGTATAAGTCAAGACAAAATACCAAGTACTAAAATGTTTCATAACAACTACAATTTATTTAACTATAATATTAAACTAAGTAACTGTTATTCACAATTCAACTTATGTCTCATATTCATATACTATGTTAAACTCTGTAAAAGAGAAACTAGTACTGTAATTTTAACACAAGGACATAGATATCAGGATCTAGGAAAAGAACTTTGAAGTTTCTTAGAAGAGGCAAAATATTCACTCTCAAATATCAAAAGGGATTATCAATACACAGTAAACTGTTTTTTCAAAAGACAACCTATATGATGTACATGATACTACATGTTGAACAAAACTTTTCATTAACTAGACTATTTCATGTTTTAATCATAAGCAATTTATTTTATATAAATTACTAAAAGTCCACAATTCCAACATAAATATACAGTAAACATAAATGAAGTTAAACTAGAATATATAAAAATACAGTTACTTGTTTAGTATATGTAATACATTGTTATAAAGGTTAAAGAAGATTAATAATACCTAATCTATTCGCTGGATTTCTTTTGAATAACATCCTTAAAAGACTTTGTGCTTCAGCACTAAGAAATTGAGGCATTCCAAGTTTTGCTCTGAAAAACATTGTGAAAAATTTCACTTAAATTTATACACAATAAGTCAATAAATCTCAAAGTTAATTTTAAAAATTTAATGAGTCCCCAATATGTTAGAATAAGAGAAAAACACAAAAATAGTTTAAATCTTTGATGAAAACCACATTAAGATTTTAATACTAGAGACAAGAATTTTTTCCCTTTATAAAATAGTGTTTCTACTTACTTCAGTATCATATTCATGGTCTCATTTCTGTCTTTACCTTGAAATGGCAAAGTGCCAGTAAGCATTTCAAACTAGAAAATAAAATAACAACAATTTATTACAATTTAGAATACCTAATTACATTTGTTTTAAAACACAAGACTTATGGTACATGATTATTAAGTCATGCAGGATTCAGATGACAGTGGCTGAAAACACAATTAGAAATGAGAACAAGCCTGCTAGCCGAGTGGTGGTGGTGCACGCCTTTAATCTCAGCACTCAGGAGGCAGAGGCAGGCGGATCTCTGTAAGTTCGAGGCCAGCCTGAGCTACAGAGTGAGTTCCAAGAAAAGTTCCAAAGCTACAAAGAGAAAACCCTGTTTCAAAAAAACAAAACAAAACAAAAAACAAGCTGGCTATGTATATCTCTATTTAGAGTTCAACAGAGTTGAGCTGCAGCAGATGGAACCAACCACTTTTATTTGACTTCTAACATGTCTAAGTTCTCAAACTAAATGCAACCTGAAAATAAGTTGTTTAATAAACAAAGGTATTACTTAAGCAAATAATAATGGAAAAACAAAATGTGCACCAAAGGATCTGGGATTTACTAAGGCCAAGAAAAATTTTAAATAGTAACCAGAAATTCCTTTTAATCCCAAAACAAAAATATAAAAATTAAGAAACAGAATTCCAAAATTAGAGGTAAGGCTGGGGTAATGTCATTTATTCTTGAGTATGAAGTCAAAGAAATATATGTTCAATGCCTGCCTGAGCTACACTGTCAGTTTAAAGCCAGCCTGGATATCTTTAGAAGGGTCTTACCTCAAACTAATTTTTTTAAAAGGTCTTGGGACATGAGTCAGTGGTAGAGTACTTGTTAGCATGAGCAAGATTAAATCCAGTACCCCAAAAGGTAGGAAAAAAAAGTAGAACATAAGAGGCACATACACATGTTATGTTCGTGTGAAATAATACATTTTAAAAAAGAGACATTTGCCACATAGTTTGGATCCCCAGTACCCAAATAAAATTTGGGTGTGGCAGGCATGCATCCTTAACCTCAGCACTGTGAGAACAGAAACAAGTGAATCTATAATTGTACCCCTGGAGCTTGCTAGTCAGCCAGTCTAGCTAAACTGATGAGATACAGGCCCAATAAGAGGCCCTCTCTCAATAATAAAGTTAAGTTCAACTGAGGAAGACACGTTGTCAACTTCTGCTCTGCCCCCCAACACACACAAACACATACGTACACACACATACACAAACACACGAATATTCACCCAAAAATTATAGCACTAACAATTATATTTCAAACTAAAATTGACTAGTGGTTTTGGCGTCAGTCCCCTTTCATTTAAGCTGAACTCATAACCTTAGTTACTTTATGCATTAATGTCTCTTATACCATGACAATATCAAATTGGCTGCTCCAACCTCATCCTCTCTCAAGAATTACTTTTCTCACCCAAATCTATAGTAATAGTTTATATGATGGTATACTTACAAAACGGGAGAGAAGATCTAAGAATTCTACCTCCTCATAAAAAAAACTTGGTTAGGCAGCATCCCCCTCTCAGTGTTGTATTATCTTTTCACAGTCTCCAAATGATTCCAGTTTTTTCTTCAGTGTCCCTCTTTACTAACAGTTAACTTGTGCTACATGTCAACGCATTACTTCCCTATCAGTTGCCATTAGTTATTTCTACCAGTTTAGGTCTTTTATTAACCTACTATTCTTTCATATCCCTAAATTCATATGTAGAAGTCTATTTTAGAGGTATCATCATCTTTGGATCTTCCCCTTCATTTTATCTGTATCATTCAGTCAGCTACCAAGGTTAGTTATATGTTATCTGAAATGCTTTCAAAATTTACTTTTTCATACATTCTAATCTTACGAAAATATTGAAAGATTTTATTTTCCTGTTTCTGGCGATTTTTTCCCTCCCCTTTCCAATCTATTTATAATGCCGCCAAGGTTGCTCTTCCTAAAATATAAATTTCCTTCACCACCCTGATTCAGACTATAGTTGACAAATACCAAAAGAATCGCATGGGAAGTGCACAGGTTTTAGACCTGCACTTTCACCCTTACTCTTGACTCTAGTCAAACCGGTTTCCTGAAGACTTGCTAATCAATACGATCACAACAGTTGTTCTTAATAGCAATTAGGAAATTTTATCTATCCTTCAAGGCTTAAGTCCCACCTCTTTCATCTATATCAACTTTTAAATTAAGTGTTCTTCAAACTTTAAGATACTTTTGGACAGTTTCCTTAGCCAGATCTTGTATGTTCTGTAAATCGAAAACAACGTTGTGATTTAATTAGTTTCTACACTACTGCTTTCCGTGAATGCCTCCTTTTACAAGATATTTAGGATATGGCAGTGTCGTGTCATGTATCATTCCATGATACATGGGGGAAAATGGGTAATCAGACTTCCTAAGAAAACTGCTGAGACTCAAGTATAAACTAATATAGTATCCCCTGTATTTAGAATTTATATAAATGCCCCTTTATTAGTTTCTGAGTGAGATAAAAAAAATGTTATAGGATACAAACTAAGTATTTCTAGGACAGGTGTGAAACAATTGGACAAATAAGATGAGATAAATTCTGTGATACCTAATAAAACAGCATATAAGTGTTGGTAAGAGCTAGAGTCACCCAGAAGTTTTCTAAAATTCAGATGCAAATAGTTTATATAGAAATCTTGCCATTTACCTTTTTGTAGCAATATTAAAAGGAAGACATTAAAACCCAGACCTTATTGCTTGCCAATCACAACACTGTAAACATTAGTCACGAATTATCAGAAGAAACCTTTTCTGAGCTGACACAGAAATTTAACTGAAAATCCTAAATAGTATTAACCATATATTGATATAATGAAGGAAAATAATACAGCTTACCATAAGTACACCATATGACCACCAATCAGCACTCTGAGAATGGCCTCGTCTATTTACCACTTCAGGAGCCATGTACTCTACAGTACCACAAAATGAGTATGCCTTCTTTTCTTGATCCACTGACTCTTTGCTAAGCCCAAAATCTATGTTACCAAAAATAGAGGTTGTAAAAGCTCAGGAAATAGGAAATACCAAAAGACAAAATAATGAATTAAATATTCAAACAATTTACTTTGGCCTAAATTAGCCTTTAGAAAGATAATTTGAAACAAATAACAGAAATCAGTCTATATTTAATGTTGAAACTCTTTAAGAATATTTAAAGATTGTTGAGGCAAATCTCTCCCTCAAAATATATTTTATCAGGTCTATAATTTTGAGGGATGAAAAATTTAACGAAAGCTGTCATATTATCCTAAGTATACTATAGTAATCTGTACTTTAAAAATACTACAAAAGCAGTTCGTATGGACAAACTTGCATTTGTGTCTAAAGCCTTCACAGAACCAATGGTATCAATATGAAATCAATATTCCCTGTAAAAGTAATAGAAAACTGGAAATTTGAATTTAAAAAGCAGTATTATAGTACCACTAAACACCTTGCCAATAGCTTATCAGCATACATAAGATAAATGTAAGATATTTATACTGAAAACTAGAAATATGGATGAAAGAAATGTCATTCTAAATAAATGCAAAGATATAGTGTGTTTATACACTGGTGATTCAATATTGTTAATTTTTTAATTCTTCTAACAAAGACCAACAGAATCAATGAAATGTCAATAAAATTTCTAGTAAGATTTCTTTGGGAGAATCAACAATATAAAAATGCAGTCGTTATATACTCAATTATCTGAACATGTAAAATAGTGTTCTTACATTGACTTTCTACTTTTTCTTATCATGTGGATCTGAGTAAACATTTCAGTGGTGGCTCTTGTTTTTTCCCTAAGTCCTGTAGTTTTTTTTTTTTTTTTTTTTTTTTTTTTTTTTTTTTTTTTTTTTTTTTTTTAATATGATTTTGGAAAATGAAGTGATTAGGGTCACATATATCTATCATATAGCAAAATTGGCTTCATTTCTGGTGAAAATGAAAAGCAATTCCATTGAGGAAGAGCAGCCATTTAAACAAACAGTGCCAGAACAAATTTGTGTATAAATATAAAAAACACATTGTATTTATATCATAACCGAACCTTAATTGAAAATGCATCACAGAATTAAATATAAAAGTTAAAACTACAAAAAGAAAATAGGGAATAAAATCTTTCTGATTCTGTGTTAGACAAAGATTTCTTGGGCCTGACATCAAAAGTATAATCCACAGAAGAAGAAAAATTTAATGCACACCATGTCATCAAAATAAAAAAAAAATGTGCTTAAAAATAACTGTGGAGATATTTGCAATTGTTCGCCGCTGCTGAGAGAGAAGAAGACAGCTGACTCTAAGAGTATAGTCTTGGTAGGTTGACTACTCTCCAGGGGAAAACCACACATCCATGAATATTTTGACAGTGCTAATTGGTCTTGAAGGATTTTTTTTAAAGGGGTACAATTTTTTTAAAAAGAAGGGCACAAACTTGAGTAGGTAGGAATGGGTGCATGGATCTGGGAAAAGTTGGGGGAGAAGGTTGAATATGATTTAAAAAAACTATATGAAACTCTGAGAACTAAAAATTTTAAGATACATTAAAAAATAAAAAACAAGACTATAGAGACATATTTGCATATAGCATTATCTACTGATTTGTATTTGGACCATTAAAAAAAAATCTAACATTAGCAAGAAAACAATCCAGTTTTTACAAATGGTCAAAAGAACTTTGTAAACATTTTTGTAAAGACATAAATACATGAAAAATGACAGTATCATTAGTCATTAGCAAAAGAAAAACATGTTGAGAGGTATGCTTTTTAGAATAGCTAAAATAACTATCACACTTTCAGTAGGTTTGGAGAATGTACAACCACTTTGGAAAAGAATCTGGAAGTTTCTTATTAAATATATACTTACCATAAAAGTAAGTAATGGTGTTCTTAGCAATTTACTCAAATAAAACTTCATAAATGCTTATCCAATTAATTAATTAATTGCTTATTATAGCTTTATTCATAATTGCTCAAAATATGAAACAAGTGTCCCTCGAATGGGAAACACCAAGACACCATCATAAATTCTAGTTTTTAAAACACTAGTAAATAATTTTAAAGAAAGCAAACCACTGAACATATTAATAAATATGTCCTAAGACAAACGCTAGAGTTAGAAGTCCTAGAAGTCCTCCATGCTCCACCTAGTCATCCCTCTCTAGTCCTCCCTCACTCATTCCCTGGAGAACATTCATCTTTCTAACTATCCCTCAAAGCTCCGCTTCAGTAGTATACCATGGTGGACTCATAGTGTGTGACCATTTTACCATAGCTTCTTTCAATTTAGCAACAGGTGTTCAATGTTCCTTCATGCACAGTAATCACTTCATATTGAATTTCTTTTTAAAATTTCATTTCCTTTAAATTTTTAATTGACATAAAATATTCATTAACAGGTTATGGTATTAAATGTGATAGTATATAGTAAATCAATTATTAAATTACAGTAATTAGCATTTTCATTTCCTCAAATATTTTAAATGTGTTAGAATCTTCTAAATCTCCTGTGGTATACTTAATTGAATGCTATAGGACATTAAAATTACTTTCTCCCCTCTAAAAAAGGAAAATAGAGTTAAGGATTCATCACCAGAAGGATCAGAACAATGAGTTTTACTGTATGCAAACTACTCCCAATTTCCAAAATGAAAAAAATATAATCCCAACGCTATTCTCTTCAGTTAATTTCGGCTCTCAAAACTGAATTCCAAACCATGTTCAATATTTTCATTTCAACAATCACTTAAATAAGTTTGTGATCTTATTAAACTACTATCTCCATTTTCTTCATTTCAGACATAATGCATGCCTGTAATTAGAGCACTTAGAATACAAAGGCAGGAGCTCTACAAGTTCCTGTCTCAAAACATATATATGGAAGAGATGGAACAGGATATATTTGAAGCACTTGGAGGTGTGTACTCTCACCTTCATGTTTACTTCAGTCTACAAAGTAACAGCTTGAACCTTTTTTTTTGATATTTCATAAGAAACAAAAGGTTTATTTTATATATATTTCAAAATAAATGTATAATATACTGTGTTGTATTATATGCCTATGTATATAGGAATGGTTTATATTACAATACCATTCAGTTCTACATATCAGTCACGGGTTCCCCTATTCTCCCCCTCCCACCCCCTCCCCTTACCCTCAGCTCATCCCCCATTCCCACCTCCTCCAGAGCAAATCCTCCCATGAGGACTGCGATCAACCTGGTAGACTTAGTCCAGGCAGGCCCAGTCCTTTCCTCCTAGACTGAGCCAAGTGTCCCTGCATAAGTCCCAGGTTTCAAACAGCCAACTCATGCAATGAGCACAGGACTTGGTCCCACCGCCTAGTTGCCTTTCAAACTGATCAAGCCAATCAACTGTCTCACCTATTCAGAGGGCCTGATCCAGCTGGGGGCCCCTCAGCCTTTGGTTCATAGTTCATGTGTTTCCATTCATTAGGCTATTTTTTTCAATAATTGAGTAAAACCGAAATTTATTATAAGCCACAGTCGTCCTAGGGACCTCCATGCTATATATATAACCTCCATGGTTCTATGGGTTGTGGTCTGATTGTTCTTTATTTTATATCTAGAATCCACTTATGAGTGTGATCCTTTCTTTTTACACTGATACATTATATTCCATAATTTAGAGTGACTTAACTTTAAAACATTGCCAATTCAAACTTCTTTGTAAAAAATACATCTTCATTTTCTTTGTTATAGCTTTCCAAAACTTAAACATAGAATTTACTATGTACTGAAAACACATGTAACTTTTTGAGATTAACTCACTCAATATAATGCCTTTGTCATCTACCTAAATTATTGGGAAATCAATGGTTCCAGCCTTTAATTGCTCAGTAGCCCATCACAAGGAAATAACACATGGGTTGTTTATTTATTAACCCCTTAAAAACATTAAGGTCGCTTCCAGTCTTGACCTATTGTAAACAGATGTCCTGAGAAGTGCAAATATCAAATGGCTCCATAAAACTGTGTTATATAATACTCAAAATAACAAAATCATTGAGATATAGAACAGAAAATTTACTGAAAAGTTAGGGATATATAGGAGTTTATCACTATTTTTTTTTCAGATGTGACAAGTACTTAGTCAATTCCTTCAGTATAGAATAAAACTAAAATCTACTATTTTTACCTAAAATAATTTTAATTAGTACAGCACCTCCACTGTAGAATACTGAAATGTATTCAGAATACACTGAAATTATGTAACCTTTAAATGAATCTTAATGAACTAAAGACACAAAATGCAAC
The DNA here is from genome assembly GCF_004664715.2 of Peromyscus leucopus. Classification (NCBI taxonomy): domain Eukaryota; kingdom Metazoa; phylum Chordata; class Mammalia; order Rodentia; family Cricetidae; genus Peromyscus; species Peromyscus leucopus. Next base: position 69,976,729 of record NC_051083.1, read on the forward strand.
TTAAATAAAGCCCAAAACAGATTGTAGGTTTAGAAAAATATGTACCAGAATGATGAAAAATAGTTAAATAATAGGCTCAATAGTATATAAGAAAATATGCATACCTGTTAACTTGATATGTCCTATTTCATCAAGCAAGATGCTGTAAATAAAAATTCATATTAAATATGATAAAAACCAAATACATAAAAGTGATAAATATAAAATTACTCACTATTTGATATACTGGGAAATTTTCAATTATTATTTTAAAAATAAAAGTATATTATGGAGATTATTTTAACAAGTAAATTTTATGTAACTACATCATGCATCAAAATTTCATATAATTTGTAAATGCTTAATAAAATATGACAAAATATATTTGAGTTTAAAAACTGTACCGTATATATATATATATATATAAGGATGGGGAGACAGAAAGGAACTTGCAACCAAGACTGACAGACTGATATCTGGCTCCCACATACGGAAGGAGAGAAGACTCCCAACAAGTTGTCCTCTGACCTCCATATACATGTCATAGCATATACATGTACATGATCACACATACAAACACACACAATAAGTCAAAGGAAAAAAATCTTCAAAAGCAATATAGATAGCATAGATACAAATGGGAAATAGAACTTTACTTCTCTGGCTTCAGGTCTCTATATACAATTCCCAATCGATGGAGATGATCCAAAGCCAGGGCCAACTCTGCAAGGTAGAATTTCACATCTTCTTCTGTAAAAAGAACCTAAAATAAAAGAGTAATTCATCACTTGATATTTCTTCTAATATGTACTTTTTAATTTACTTCTTTTAAAACAAGTAGACAGAAAAATCTGGGCATATAGTAAGAAAATAGACATAGTTAAATCTTATTTTATTGGTACAGCCATTAAGTATACCAGAGAAATTTTCTAGATAAATGATAGGTCTTTAAAAATTCTTCTCTTTAAAAATATTAGCAATTTATGTATTAATTCTTTCTGAAACACATTTTGCTTATATATCATCTTACATTAAATGCTCTTCAAAAAATTTGGGGTTTTAATGAGTCTTTTTAAATTTGGTACACTGCACTGGCATAGTGGCTGTGCTCACACAGAGTAATTGAAGTATTAGGGCTATTTTGTTTTTATACTCGTACTTCCATTTTTCCTACACTTCTCTGTTGCCACCTATTCTCAGTAATTTCACATTTAGTTCCACTAACTCTAAGCTTCTAAATCTACCACTACAAGTTGTAAAATTAATAAACCTTTTATCAAAATTATAAGCTTACATCTGACCTAAAAGGGATCCACCTCTTCTCACCTGTAAGTAAATTTTATGAATTTAATGACAATGGATTTCTCAATCTTTGTGTGTTAGGAAATAAAGACGTTAAGACAAATTGAAAAGCAAATGAAACTTGAAGTCAGAATTAGAGGTTCAGCATCAGATATGCCATTTAACATTCTGGACCTGAGTTTTTAAATTTTTAAAATAAAACAGTATCTACAATATTTAACTAAGAACATTGTTTTAAGAATCAAATTCATTTAAACGTACCCAAAAGTGCAACTGTATGGTGTTATTAGTACAGGTACATATCTTCATTCATAACTGAGTATTTAATCTTTACACACATATGTAACTACTCAATCACTAGACATTAGTTATCAAGGGTTTTCAGATTGGCCAAAATACTTTTTTTCTAGAAACATGCTATTTTCACTAAAGAAATCTGGATTATTTGAAAGGCTCAAATTTGAATAAAATACCACACAGTTAAAGTCAACTTGCCCATTTAAATTATAGTCACTGTATTTCACAATGCAGATTCATGCTACTACTAAAACTGAAGAAAATGAAGAGTTAATATTATTTGTTGTCTAAGTTTCAGGGATATTTCTTTGAATACTCTAATGGTAAAAGTATAAGAACATCAGTTTCAACTTCTTATTATGAATAAAAGTACTTGTTACTCATTTAACTTCTGTGGAAGAACAATCAAAATGTTCACTGAAACCTAACACATGACAAAACTCCAAATACTACTTATAATTTTGAGGAAGAAACACTGCCTAGGTTACTTACACATTATGTCAAACAATCTTATCCTGATGTTGTCTTGGTAGAAAGCCTCATGATGGAAATAAATGATAAACTTGCTAAAAGGCAATTATGCACCAGACGCAATTAATGATGTGCAAGCACTACATATTCTTTCTGTTATTACACTCTTCCAAACAACTCTATACTGTACGATTATTAACATCTTACATATGTGAACAACAAGACTCCGGGTGACTAACTTGTCCAAAGTAACCAGTAAGTAGGAAGCAACCAGTAAGTAGGAAGCATAAGATCTGAATTCAGGAATACTTGTCCCAAAAATGACCTTTTCCCGAGAACCACTTCTATCTTACTTATAGTATATTTTCCCCTATGTTTCAGTTCACAATCAATAATGCTTCCATATTTGGTAATTATCCTCCTCATAAACCCCCCCTCAAAAGTGAAAAGTCCTCTAAGATTCCAGTACAAGGAAAAGCATTTTTAACCTGGGGCCTATTAATGTGTGTAAGGCACTATGTATGTTAAGATACTTGAATCCTTACTACATAGATTATACAGACATCTCCATTATTCCTACTTAATATTGTATGATAAGCATACTCCCATATATTTCAAGCTATTTTATGAACATTATTAAATAGATGCATATCAATCATACTAATTCACCATGATTTATCTAAATGTCCTCATTCTGGACAATTAGAATATTTCTAAAACTAACTCCTATAAATATTATAATATTCTATATTATAAATATATTAGTAAATATGCATAATTCTTTGTATTTTGCCAGAATGGATGCTTAAGTAATAAAACAGGTATTTACTGGGTCAAGGAACATAGTCTGGATTCCTGACATATACAATAAAATTACTTTACAATAAGGTTACAACAGTTTCCGTGCCCATCAGCAATTTTTTGAATACATTAGCCTTACTACATCTATGACAGAACCAAATTATCTTTTAATGAAATTTTTAATTTAATATATAAAAAAGAGTATAAAATTTGATTTGATTAAATTTATTCATAGGCCAAACAGTTTTTCATGTCCTGTGGCCTTTCCTGTTTTTTGAACTACAAGAAATTTGTTGTCTATTTCCTACTATTTTGTTCAGTTGGTATAAGCCCTTCAAGTATTAAAAATGCCATGTCTTTATCATATTAATTACAAATGTTTTCAAATATGTGCTGGTTTTGATGAGTAGTTCTTAATTTTATAGTCAAAATGATTTTATACTGTTTGTTTTTCCCTTTATTTTAAAGGGTACCAAATGTCTACTCAGAGATTAACTAAATACTCAACTGTATTTTCTTTTAGGATACAGTGATTACTTTTAAGATACAGTTTTATCATATAGATAAAATTTATTTGGTGTGTGATACAGATGGTGTTTTACATTAGTTTTGAAATATCTATTCAAATTCTCATATACTATTTTTATTGAACAATCAATCTTTTTAACATAATATATGATTCATCCTTTAGTCATAATTGTATGTTAAATAATATATAATAAGATTCATGGCTTATACAATATGTTCCTGATGCTGTGTTGAAACTATGATATTTGGCTTACAGAAACTTTAAAATATACACACATGTGTATACAAAAAAAAAAACAAACAAACAAAAACAGGTATAGTAGAGCACACCTGTAATCCCAGCACTTAGGAGGCTGCAATAGGAAAGAGTCTTTGTCACGACCAGCTGGCTCTCATAGCTAGACTCCTTCTCAAAAACCAAATGAACTAAAAGTACATTTTGAGGAAGTTTTATCAAATGACTTTTTTCTGGCATTTGTTTACTTCTCTAGATAAACTGTTAAACTACGCTGTAAATTTTAAACACACACAAATTTCTATTGAGAATCTGTCTGAAATTTTATTAAACTAATAAGTGAATTTTGAAAGCACTGTTAGCTTTAGAATAATGAATACAAGATTTTTTCTTGATATTAGCAAAAAAGAAAGACCTGGCTTAAAACTTTACGTGTTTATGTATGGATTTATTTGAGTTATGTCTCTGCATTTTGAGAGAGAAATTTGGGAGGTACTTTTAAAATGTAAGGAACAAGCATTATAAAATTTCTTAGTACATACTAAAATGAATTTAAAATTCTGTTTCTAAAGCACAAATACTTCAGTTTGGATTACTCAATTTTTTATTCACAAGTGAAATATAACCAACAATCAACTACTTATAATATGTTGCCTATAGAATTAATCACTGAATCAGTTTTTTAAAGTCTATTCAATGAATAAACTAATTTATTGTCTTTGGGGAAATGCATTTAAAATGCTTGCTCTTACCTAATATTCCAGACTTAGGAATCAAAACTTACTGACTGCATCTCTGTGCTAGTATGAGTTTAGATAGTCCCACATCGAAAATGGAGGTCTGAAGAGTTTAAAAGAAAATTAGAAATGACTACAGGTAAGAATTTTTCAAAAACATTTGTGACACTTCTATACTCTAACACAAAAAAATAATGAATGCTGGAGCCTTGATATACCATTGTCCTTCTACACTTTCTTTAAAGACTTTCTTTGGATGAGATTCATAGATCCTATTACATATTAAATTCTGTCCTAGACTACAAAATAAACACTCATGCATGCCAAGTTCTGCACTGGAGTTAGACAGATATAAGCCAGAGACCTTAGGCACTTAAGCACTGACTATCATCTCTAAGTACATTGTTCCTTTATCACAAGTTCCAAAGCTCTCCTATACTTAACATCATAAATTCTGTAAGTTAGATGGTGAAATACAGTCATCCAATTAAATCTCTGCTACCAGACTACCATTTAAAGACAAAA